>NC_140966.1:106569889-106642389 GCF_056783735.1 Eptatretus burgeri | reverse complement strand
CGAAGGGCGGAGCCCCGTGCTACAAAAGGCGGACAGGACGGACCTTGACGAGTTGGTGGTCGAGTGGTTGGTCGAGGGTTGGTCTTCATGTTGGTCGTCTGGTTCATGGTCGTCTTCTGGTTCGAGTCGCGAGCTTGTTGTTCCTGCCTTGCTTCTTTGATCCGTGCGCGAGCGTGGAAAACAGTGCCGAACAAACCCCGTCCGTTTCCTCGAAACCCCGTCTGTACCGTCGAGCGGACCACACGAGCGACACGCGGCACGAGCTCGCGGACCACGCCGGAGGGGCTCGGAGTTGCGGTCGCAAAAGAAGGACTCGACACGATCAGGGAAGTCGTACTTCCATTTTCTTTTGGGGTTTGGTGTAAATGTCTGTGGGTGGCGCCGTCCGTCAAGTAGTATTGTTTTAAGTGTTGCCGTGTGTTCGCGTATTCGGTCGTAGCTCTGCATTGTTGTTGTTGTTTTAAATTGCTATATGTGCATTTCTGATTCTGTTGGCTGTATATGTGTGCTCTGTGTCTGTGTGAATAAAGTGCTTGTGTGAACTTGTTCCACGTTCCGCTGCGTCCTTCCCTTTGTTGAATCTCCATCTTGCTTCACGTTACGGGTTCATCGTGGGCTTAATACGCCCGATAATTAATCGGAGCCGTCGAAGCCGACGATAACACCGCTCGGTTATCCCGATAGCACGGAACGGACCGCTTAAGCGGCCCGTGTCCGGAGTCGACCTGCGGCGAGGTGCGATCGCCCGGTTTACCATCCGCGTGGGTACTTAGGTAGGTCGAGTTTGGCGAACGACCCTATCCCACGCGGGTGGCCGATTGGCACGATCGTGGTGAGGCCGAAAGGCCCACCCGTGACTAGCTCCCGGCGTTAGTCCGAGAGGGTCACGACAGAATTGTCCATCCGGTGGGCGACGTGCCGCGATTCGAGTCACGTGGCCGATCGCACGCCGGCGGGCGTGAATTCGCAACACTGGTGTCAGAGAGCGGGAAAACAAACTCTCCTGTCTCCAGCTAAATTCACGGGAATCGGTCCAGGGGTGGGAGGAGCGACCCCCGATTGCTTCCAAATTACGAGCGAGCTAAATTAACCCGTGACGAGAAATAAGATGGCGTCTCAAGGCGAGCGGGTGCCGGGTGGATTCGGTATGTGTAGTAATAATGTAGAATCCATGGTCCAGGATGAGATCCCCGTGCAGGAAATGCTGATTGTACGGGACCAACTTCCCCCCCAACTGAACCCAGAGTTCGAAATGGGTGCAGTGGCTGGGGTGGCAGACGAACGCCCCCCCACGTGCGAATTCGCCCACGGATCGGACGATGGAAATGTTTGAGGCATTGATGAGAAAAATGGATGGGAATACGCAACAAATTAACGAAATGAAAACGAATATGGAAACAAACGCACTCAAAATGAAGGAAGAAATGAAAGAACTGCGGGGTGAGATGCAGCAAAAAGCCGAAGCCTGCAGGCGGGCATTAAGGCAACAACGGTGGAGATTAAAATGGCGACGCCACGTGTGGGACCGAACGAGCTGGGAGGGAGTGCAATGGCTGTCAGGCCCGCGGTGGAGGCGGGTAAGGAGAAAATAATTCGGGGGACGTGTTGGGCGAGAAGCACGACGGTGACCGAGAGGGAAAAACTAATTGGGGTGACGGAGATGTGCACGAGGGAGATAAGAGACTAGGTGAAAGGAATTGGGAGGGAGAGAAAAGAACAATTAAGACGGAAAGCAAGGATGAGGTACGCGGAGATCGTAAAAGAGCAAGGAGTGAAACAGAGGGAAGGACGGGAGCGACTTAAGGAGAAAGCAAGGTTGACCTACGTAAAGATAAGGGAAAGACGCCAGAAAGAAGCAGAGACTAATAGACACGAGGGGACAACAGAAACTAATAAATATACAGAGACATGGGAGATGGGAACGATAGAGGGAAGACTACATGATGAAGACGGGGTTAGAGACGAGCACACACACACGGAGGTAGTGGAGGACGATGAGGGGGAGCTGGCCGACTGTTTCGGGACCCGGTGCAGGCAGCTGGATAGCCTCCTCCAGGAACGAGGGGAGGGAGTATGTCCCCTTGAATCGACTCACGACCATGTAGGTTCGGTCGTGCTTTGCGAGGTTGAGGGGACGGGTGCTGTGGACAGGTGCACGGAGAGCTTGGGTGGTATAGAGGCCCCGGAAACCCTTAGCGTGGCACAAATCCACAGTGTGGTTGTCCCTGTGTGTGTGGTGCAAGGTGTTAGTGCACCCCCGTGTGTGGAAGCGGCCCCGTGTGTGAGTGGTGTGGTTGTGAGTGTGCCGGAGTGCGTGCTTCCCAGCGCGCCGTGGGTGGATGAGACACCCCGAGTGAGTGCCCCCGCGTGTGTGAGTGGTATGGTGTGTGCAAGGGAAACGGCACGAGTGAGTGAGCGGCCGAGTGTGAGGGAGACAGCGTATGTAAGGTCGCTGTATGTGAGGGAGATGTCGGTGGGCATGCGTGGGCACGCAGCTGCGTCTCCCGGGGTGAATGTAATGGAGTGGTGTGTGAGCGTCGTGACGCGCAGGTGTGCATGGGTGGAATGGAGATGACAACGGCGACAGAGGGACAAAAGCCGAGTGGCGGCTGCAGTTGGATTGGTAACCGCGTCGGGTTCACCCAGCAGTGAGCGCGAGGTCCGTGCCGTGCAACGCACGAGGCCGCCACGTGCTCGCTTGCGGGAGTGAACCCCGGTCCGGAAACGCCAGCGGTGGATTTGCCGATCCAGCGGACGGACAAAGTTTAGGCAGGATTTCGGATTCGGACCGGACGGGTTCTCCACGCGGGCGTGTGTGTTAAGCTCCAACAGGCAGGGCACATGTGTTCACGTGGGGAACCCCTCGAGACGTGGGGCTTGTGTTTTTTTATGCGCCGGGTGACGTCATGGCTGCATGTATGGTTGGAATCCGGCAGGAGGGTGAATCGCTGCCGGATGGTACCGTCCAAGAGGGACGCGAACAGCTGCCATGACGTCACGCCAAAGGTGACGGCTGTGAATTTCCGCGCTGGTGCGCAGGTTGCGAGTTACCGCGCTGGTGCTGCGCAATTAAAAAAAAAAAGGCAAGCCTCGCTTTCGGGTGAACAGGATTCCTGGGCAAGGGGTGGAAGACCCCCTTGGCCAGGGCACAGGATGGAACTAGTTAGGGGGAAGGGTTAGCTTAGCGAGACCGGCTCCATGGGGCAGGGGTAATTCCTCATGGGGCCCGTGGAATGGATTAGGTAGAGGGATTGTAGCCAGATTTAGGTTGGGAAAATGTTTTTTTTTTATTTTGAGGACATGGACAGACTTGTGAGTGTGTAGAGGGGACGTAGCTTAGCTACATAGTGTTTAATGGCACGTGCTATAGTTTAAGGGATGACGTGGGAGCACGAGTTAGTTAGGGGAGGTAGTTAGAAAGATGGCAGAGTTCAGCGGTGTGTGTGTTGAAGAGTTGGTGAGTTGAGGTGGAACGTGTGCTTGTTGAGTGAGTGAGGCCAGCGGGTCTGTGTGAGTGGAGCGAATGGGGAATGCATGGTGCGATGAGTGATTGGGGGGGAGGAGTGACTCCCGCCCAAGGGACCCCGGGGTCAGTGTAGAGTGAGTTAGCTGGGTTAGTTAAATTGACAAAATGGAAGTCGTTTTGCTGTTGGTGGGAGTGTAGGCTCGAAACCCATTTGGAGGGGTGCAGGAGCCCTGTTGACGGGCTGAGAGCGTGGCTGCGAAAGGTGAGTATCGCTGAGTGGGTACCCCGGGCACCAGGCAAGTCGGCCATGGGGGTCCGGGATAGCGTAGTGGGCACGGGTGCGCCCGCATGGTGTGGGGGCACGGGGCGCCATTAGCCGCGTGGGCAGTGTTGTGGGCACGGGTGACCCTCGGAAAGGGGCCCAGGAAGCCAGCCTTCCACGTGAGCGTTTCAGGGGATTCACCATGGAGGGCACTCCCCGATGTTTAGGGAGCTGGTAGGCTCGGAGGCAGTGTAGTGCCCGGGGGTGCCATAGCTGGAGAATCGCAGAGGGTCGTGCCTGCCAAGGGGAGCCACGCGTCCCAGCCATGAGACCGTGTGAGGGCACGTAAAGAAAATTGGGGGGGGGGGGCGAGGCCCGAAATTGTAAGGACACCAACACAGGCGATGGGAATCTGGGTTGTTAGAACCAATAGTTTAAGCGCGAGGCGTTTGTTGAAAGCCCCAGGGTAGTTTAACAGTTACATGGATAGGGTAGATTAGGAAGTGTACCCCTCCGCACCATCCATCCCTTCGCTCTCGCTGTGGGCCGCTGGACCCACTTTGTGTTATAGATTGCTGAAGTCTGGGGAGGCCATCCTGAGACTTGAATTGGGCCTCGACACAGGACGCTAGCTCTCCCTTATTCCCCTCCGGGAAAGGAACGTAGGGGTTGGGAGTAGACTAGGGGATGATAGGTTAACCGAACAAGGACGATAAAGGGGGTTAGGGGACGAATAATAGTTGGAGGTATAGAAATAAATATAAAACAAAAATTAAATAAGTTGGGGCTAAATTGGTTTTGACAAATTACGGGAGTGGGTATGGACAGTGACAGGCAAAGGCGATAGGTGGGAGGGAGACTGTAGGCGAGGTCCGAGCCCGCCTTCTGAGTGGCCAGCACCACCACACTCCCTCCACCAACCTCCATTGAAAGGCAAAGGCTGGCCAACTTCATCGGCTGGCTGTTTTCTGCAAGGCCTGTGCCGGTCGGATCATCTGCCGGCTGTGTTTGCCTGGAGCGGCCTGGTTCTGCAGGCTGTGCTTGCCTGCTGCCTTTGCCATGCCATGCCCACTGCCCCTGTTCACCAGCCCCGTTCAATTTTGCTTTGCCCCCCCCCCCTTGTTCATTGCCATGTGCGCCAGGATCGTAAAAGCAACAGTTTGCAAGCTGCAAGAACTGTCCTGTTGGCAGCTACAACACGGGCCTGCAGTGGCGGCCCGTGCACCGGTTTTCTTTTGACTTTTTCTGCCTGCAGAGTCCATTCATCCTCGGCTATGGTTTAGTGTAAAATTTGTAAGTTAAGTTGTACTGTAAATATGAGTGCGCCCCCGGCATGTATGTCTTAGCGCCGGCAATTTTATTTAAGTCGTCCGTATGAGTGGGTTTGTTTAGTTAGTTACTCAGCCCTCAGGTTATTTATTTTGGGGACACGAATAACATGAATGTCGCACTCAGGGATCCGAAGGTAAAACGTACTAGGAGAGAACTACACATGATGGCACACGAGAATTTGGCGACTCGGGACGAGTCTGTAAAAAGGGGAGGGGGTAGTGTTACGGTTGTGGAAATTCGCAAACCACCATTCAGGTCCCGTTTTTTCTGTTCTATCTTTTATTTCAAACAAACAGCATCTCAACAACCACGCCATCCCCACCACAGCGCCAATCACACTACAACCACGCCATCTCCACCATCTACGCTACCACATCTTCACCACTCGCCATTCAGTAGGCCCTGTGCGGTTACGATCTCCGGGAACAAACAAAAACCAACAATGATTCTCGGGGGTTTTCCTGCCTGTTTCTCCCCTCGAAATTCTCCGCGCTCGGTGTGGGGGAGGTGTGATCCGAGCAGGGGTCAAAGGTCATGTAAAGGAGGGGTCTGATTTTGGGGGAATAATTCCCTCGCTCTGAGCCAAGACTGAGGGCCCCGGCCCCCGCGCGGGGTGGAAGGGGACCGAGAGGTCACGCCCCCCTTCGAGAGGCTTCTCCAAGAAGCTCGAATGGAGGCGGGGCCGAAAACAGGGCGGAGCGAAGGGCGGAGCCCCGCGCTACAAAAGACGGACAGGACGGACCTTGACGAGTTGGTGGTCGAGTTGTTGGTCGAGTGGTTGGTCGAGGGTTGGTCTTCATGTTGGTCTTCTGGTTCATGGTCGTCTTCTGGTTCGAGTCGCGAGCTTGTTGTTCCTGCCTTGCTTCTTTGATCCGTGCGCGAGCGTGGAAAACAGCGCCGAACAAACCCCGTCCGTTTCCCCAAAACCCCGTCCGTACCGTCGAGCAGACCACACCAGCGACATGCGGCATGAGCTCGCGGACCATGCCGGAGGGGCTCGGAGTTGCGGTCGCAAAAGGAGGACTTGACGTGATCAGGGAAGTCGCACTTTTTTTTTTTTTTTTTTTTTTTTTTTGTATACCTTGGTCGAGGCTCGTATGAGAGCTAACACACAACTCACAGCAAGGAGGCATGAGACAAGAGGGGTGGGAGTGGAAGGGACAAAACATTGGGGAACAGACACAGGTGAACTGTGGAAGGGAGAGGGATGGGGATGGGACGGGGAACATGGCGAGGGGAAGATGGACATTAAAGGGACTTTCAGGAAGGAAAGCAGGAGAATTGAAGGAAGTGGGCTTGGGTGGATTATCGGGGGTAGAAAAGATCGAGGATTTGGATGGGGGAAGATAAGAGGTGGTGGTGAACAGCTGTTTTGAAAGCCTGGAGGGAAGAATGGGAAAGAATAGAGTGAGGAAGTTTATTCCAAAGGCGGGAAAAAAGAGGAATGAAAGAGTGAAGATGAGCAGTGATTCGTGATTTTGGTAGTTTTACCAGAAGGGGGTTGTTGGCGGACCTTGAGCGCCCTGTGGAAATGTGGTTGGGACAAATCACAGAGAGAGCAGGGGGGCAAGGCTGGAGAGGAGTCGGTAGAAGACAGAAAGACCACCGACCAACCTGCGGTGATTGAGTGAGAGGCCCAAAGACTCAGCTTCATTGCGGGAGATGCCAATGATCTTAAAAGCCCTGGTTTCGACAGCGTGAAGTCGAGAAAGGTGGGAGGCAGGAGCACCAGCCCAGAGGGGAGAGCAGTACTCCATCAGGCTACGGACAAAAGCTTTGTAAGTGGTCAGGAGCTCAAGAGGGCCGAGGAAGGACTTTGCACGACGGAGGATTCCCAGTCGGCGACTGGCTTTTGAGGCAAGGTTGGAAATGTGACTTTCCCAGGAAAGGTCATGGCAGATAGTGAGACCCAGAAGCTTGAAAGAAAAGACTTCTTCCAGAGGATTGTTGAGAAAGTGGATGGGGGGTTTTGTAAACGGTCCTTTCGAAGAGACATAGTGAGAGTGTGAGATTTGTCTGGATTGAAAGACATGTTCCACGTGTTGGACCAGTTTGTGATTTTATCCAGATCTGCAGTGAGCGAAGAAGCTGCTGCTTGCCGGTCTGAGGGATGACAGATGGTACGGCAGAGGGTGGAGTCATCGGCAAAGAGAAATAGAGGATTTTCCAGAGAGTCCGAGAGATCATTGATGAAAACCAGAAAAGAACAGGGCCCAGAACGCTACCTTGAGGAACTCCAGCCTGCACAGGAAGAGGGGATGAAAGAACTCCATTTAGGGCCACACGTTGACTGCGACAGGAGAGGAAGTCTGCGAGCCATGAGTGGAGATGGCCTTGAATACCATGGGAAGAGAGTTTGGTGAGTAGGGCAGGGTGCCAGACTGTGTCAAAAGCACGTGATATGTCCAGGGATACGGCTCGGATTTCCTGTCTGGCATTGAGGACCTCCATCCATTGATGGGAGAGCAGTAGCAGCATATCTAGGGTAGAGTGACCTGGTCTGAAACCAAATTGATGATTGGAAATCAAGCCATTGGAGAAGAGGAAGGATTTCATGTCTGAAGCGATGATGGATTCCATAACCTTGCTGATGATTGGGAGAAGGCTGATTGGTCTATAGTTACAGGGATCTGTTTTTGCACCTTTTTTATGCAGGGCAGTGATGTTAGCAGATTTCCAAGCAGATGGCAGATGACCTTGGGAAAATGAGAGGGTGAATAGAACAGAGAGAGGGTGAGCAAGAGCAGAAGAGCAGGCTTTGAGGACACGTGGGCTGATGCCGTCTGGACCGGTTGCAGAATCTGACTCGAGGTTTGAAAGCAAGCTCTCCACCTTGTCAGGAGAAAAGGATACAGAGTCCAGGGACAGTTGGGTGCGACTGGGTAAAGTGGGTAGAGATAGTGATGGGTTTGGGACACAAGATTTAGCTGCAAACACCGAGTTTAGACATTCAGCTTTATCACGTGTGGAATCAGCAGTGCGGCCATTTGAGGTAAGGGAGGGGATGGAGGGGGAACATACACCAGAAACAGATTTGATTAAACGCCACCAGGATTTTGAGGAGGGAGAGAGGTTTGAGAGTTCAGACTTGAGATGAGAAAGATGTTGTTTTCTGGCTCTCCTGAGGGTAGCTACACACTTGTTCCGAGCTTTGTGGAAAGAACTGAGATTGCCCTCAGTTGGGTTTGCTTTCCATGAGGCAAAGGCAAGTTGTTTCAGGACAACTGCCTCGCCACAAGCTTCAGTAAACCAAGGGCGGGAGGAAGGGTAAGACAACTGAACACGAGAGGGGATAAATCTGTGCATGAGGGAGAGCAAGTTTCTTTGAAAGAATTCCCAGGATGAGTTGATGTTTGAGAAAGTAGTGATAGGAGACCAGTCTGTAAGTTTGATGGCTGCTCGGAGACCCTGCCAGTCGGCTTGAGTGAAATGCCAGACTCGACGGCGGTGAGGTGGTTCTCTGATAACAGCCAGAGAGATGTCCACTTTAACAAGGACGTGGTCAGAAGAACCAATTGGAGCGAAGGAAGAGCAGCAGATATTGTCAGGGAAATTTGTCAAAATCAGATCCAGAAGAGATGGAGTACCATTGGTTGAGATCCGGGTCAGGAAGTTGACCGATTGAGTCAGTCCCAATGAGTCACAGAAAGCTTTTGCTGATGTCCCATGGCAGGTGAGAGAGGTACCCACACCTAGCCAACTGGCGTGATGACAATTGAAGTCGCCACATAAGAGGAAGAGAGAGTTTGGATGAGAAGATAGAAGATGGTCCATGTTTTCGGAGAGTGAGGTGTAGATGGAGTCATCACTGTTCGGTGGACGGTACAGTACACATATAAACATGAGGTGGGAGTGGAGGGGAAGCCGAAGCCAGAGGTATTCCTGGGGGTGTGGGGGAGTGAGAGCAGTGCAGGGAGAGTGAGGAATAGAGTCTTTGATGAAGAGAGCAACACCTCCACCAGGACGAGGCTCAGGTCTGTCATACCGTAAGAGGGAGTAACCAGGGAGAGATACTTGGGAGTCAGACACGTCTTGGGAGAGGAAAGTTTCTGTTAGGCAGATAATATCTGGTTTGTCAGTGGCAACCTGCATGGAAAGATCTGAAAGGTTTGAGCGAAGGCCCTGGATATTTGAGGTCCACACTTTTAATGAAGAGGTAGGGGAGGAGGCTTTGGGTGCAGGAGGTGGAGGGGGCGGGGGAGGGTAGGACGAGGGACGAGGGGGGGAGGTAGGGAGGGTTGCTGAAGGGGTGTGGGGTATTGCAGAATAGCGAGGGGAGGGGGCCGAATGAGGAGGAGAAAAGGCTCTGTGGTGCTGGGAGAGAGGGGGGACAAGAGACAAGGAAGATGGCAGTTGAGTATTTGAGGAGGTGGAGTGAAGAGATGGAGGTGAGAGGGCAGTGGAGGGAGGCAGGTTGGTGGATGAGAGGGGGGCAACTTAGAGAAGGAAGAGTGAGGGGGATGAAAGGTGGGAGAAAGGTGAGGGGGAATTTTTGAAAGAGGTGAGAGGGAGGCTTGGAGGGAGAAGAGTGGGATGGTTGCTTTGAGAGTGAGAGTGAGGGGTGAGGGGGTGAGTTGGCACTGAAGTTGGAAAAAAGAATGGTTGATGGAAAGCGAGCATCCATGGCAAACTGTGGTTTTTAAAAGTTTTAGGTCAGAGATGCGATTTAACACAATTCTTGATGGATGCAATGAAGGCGAATTCAGAGCATGGAGAGAAGAAGCGCTGTAATAGTTGGATTTTTAGGCAAGGAATGAAGGAGAGGTCGAAATGAAAGCAGTCTGTTGAAATAGCAGAAGAGTAGTGCATTGTGAAACAGTAAAGAGTACCACATGTGTGAGAGAGGAAGATGAAGCATCATAAGATCGTTTTTGTTGTTAATATTAATGTATGAGAGAGTTCAACAGATTAGGTCATGGAAATGTAAAAAAAAAAAAAAAAAGAAATCGAGGAAGACGAGGAGGAAGTTAAGAGGAAGAAGAAGTAGCAGAATCGGGAGAAGGTGAGCGTGTTGTTGTTGTTGTTGTTGTTGTTGGGTATTTTTTTTTTTTTTTTTTTTTTTGAGATAAGAAAGAGATTAGTTGGGAGAATGGGGGATGTTTGGAAAGTGGGGAGGATGAAAATTGAAGGTAATGGGGAGGATAGAAATTGAAGGTAATGGGGAGAAAAAACAAACAAACAAAAAAAAAAACGATCGAACACCAAGTGGAACCGGTAGGCCTCAAGCCTAGGACTAGGCCTCAAACACCAGGTAAGAACGTCGACATAAATACTCACAAAATAGCACGATTTTTGAAACAAAACCGAACTAGGAACACACATTGACATGTAGGTGAGAAAATTAAACAGTTAAAACGGGACAAATAACAACCGGAACTTAACTTTGAGAATGTCAGCAGGGAGCCCCGAAGGAGACCTCTTGCCGCTCAAAACCGGAACCGGAACCGGAAGCACTTCCATTTTCTTTTGGGGTTTGGTGTAAATGTCTGTGGGTGGCGCCGTCCGTCAAGTAGTATTGGTTTAAGTGTTGCCGTGTGTTCGCGTATTTGGTCGTAGCTCTGCATTGTTGTTGTTGTTGTTGTTTTAAATTGCTATATGTGCATTTCTGATTCTGTTGGCTGTATATGTGTGCTCTGTGTCTGTGTGAATAAAGTGCTTGTGTGAACTTGTTCCACGTTTCGCTGCGTCCTTCCCTTTGTTGAATCTCCATCTTGCTTCACGTAACGGGTTCGTCGTGGGCTTAATACGCCCGATAATTAATCGGAACCGTCGAGGCCGACGATAACACCGCTCGGTTATCCCGATAGCACGGAACGGACCGCTTAAGCGGCCCGTGTCTGGAGTCGACCTGCGGCGAGGTGCAATCACCCGGTTTATCATCCACGTGGGTACTTAGGTAGGTCGAGTTTGGCGAACAACCCTATCCCACGCGGGTGGCCGATTGGCACGATCGTGGTGAGGCCGAAAGGCCCACCCGTGACTAGCTCCCGGCGTTAGCCCGAGAGGGTGACGACAAAATTGTCCGTCCGGTGGGCGACGTGCCGCGATTCGAGTCACGTGGCCGATCGCACGCCGGCGGGCACGAATTCGCAACAATATGTAGACTTGCAAAGGTACCCGCTGTTGCCAGGCAACGCAGGTTCCCTCCTCCCACACTTTCTCCTCCCTGCTCCCACAACTTCCCCTCCCTCATTCTATCCTTTCCTCCTCCCACCCCACCCCTCCCTCCAGATTCCCAACTCACCCATTCCCTTCCCCCTCCCACCTCCTCCCACCCCATTCCTTCTCCTCCATCCTCTCACACTTTACCCTCCAACTCATCCCACCCCTCCCCTGCCTCCTCCCTCCCAACCACCCCTCTCCCTCCCTCCTTCCCCCCCTTTCCCCACCCCTTCCCCTCCATTCTCCTACCCCACCCCTCCTTCTGGACTCTTACGCCTTCCCCATGTCAGGTCAGATATTAGATATCAGAGTATCCACCCTCTGAGTGGGTCGAGTTTGCGTATTATCTGCTGAAAAAAGTGTTGTCTGTGTTTTGCAAGAAGACCAATGATGTTTGTGGAGTGTGTGCTTAAAAGGTTCTCGATGGTCTAAACTCTAAAGGGTACATTCCAATAGCAATTAGTGTCTAAGGGGGTAAAAAGGGTCTAAAATGGTCCAAGTGGTCTGGACCTCTAAATGGCAAGGGTCCAAGCTGTCGAATCTGTCTGAAAGGTGTCAGAGGCTTTAAGGGTCTTTCAGGTCTTTGGAGTCTTAGTATTTGAAAGTGTCTATTCAAAAGAGTAAATCTATTGCTGGCAACCAGAACAAATGACAAATTCCTGCTGTCACCTAAAGGGGGCACTGCATCAATGGCCCAGCCTTTTCCCCGAGCATATGATGTGACCTGCAGCCATATGCTATGTACACGAAAGAATAAGAATACATACGTTCCAGATTAATTATTTATGCTGATGTATTTAAAAAATAACAAGTTAACGTTGTTTGGACTGTTGTATTTCATTTGTATGACTTTGAATGCTCCGCATATTTCATCCAACAATTCCATCATGTCATCCGAACAATCCAAGCTTTCTAAAGTGTCTTAACTCCGAGAATCCTTCACAATCTGGATTCTAAGAGTGTAAATATATGATGTTCTGTCATTTTGTTTTTGCAGTGGTCAGAAAATACCATACATGGAGTACACCGCCGAAGAGGTGCAAACGTGGGGGAAAGTTTTCTCTGAACTCAAGAAACTGTTCCCCACGCATGCCTGTCAAGAGTTTCTTCGCGTGTTCCCTCTGCTGGAACAGTATTGTGGTTTCCGGGAAGACAACATTCCCCAACTTGAAGATGTCTCAGAATATCTCAAAAGTAACACTTCGCTTTGTCGAAAATATCCAACATTGATAATCTTAAAGTAGCTTCACAGAACCATGGGTTATGGGATGTTCACAGATCTCATGGGCTGCACACATGTAGTACATTTTAAAACACACGCTGTTGTACATTTTACCCCCCTCCCCCGCTCCATTCGCAAAGAGGTGACGATGCAGACCCATGCGGCCTCCCATGTGGCTTCTGGTACACCCTGCTACACCTGGTATTGGTCTTTTCCCTCTCGACACCATCCTTATTCAGGGTCACCCCTCCTTGATGGGATAGAATCAGAAAAACCCAGCAAGCTTGTAGGCAAGGCCAGGCACCGGACTGTGACCGATACACATGTTGATTGGCTCAACTCCGGGTATCACATTCCAGGCCCTTTGCCCTATCAAAACTGCCAGTTCGGTTCTCAATCACATCATAGTCATTGTATTCGGAATGGTCCCTGATCCCACAAACCTCCTTCTCTCTCATCCTCAACAGGCGGAACTTTACAAGAGGGCACACACAAAAGCTTGAGCCTTCTCTCCCGGCAGCATGGAGTCAACAAGTCCTACAAATCTGTAGTACCAGGCCGTGTCATATACACATGTCAAAATGCATGATATCAGATGCCCAATGCACATCTCGTCCCATCGAAGCTGCCATTTTCAGATCTCTATTCACTGCCCTTGAAACTGATGTACTCGATGCCCATCCCAGGCGAGAGGAAGGTGGCATGAGTGGCAAATCTTGCCACCTCCCTCCGACCGCCACATCTTCGTGTGTGTGTGTGTGTGTGTGTGTGTGTGTGTGTGTGTGTGTGTGTGTGTGTGTGTGTGTGTGTGTGTCGTTGATTGTTATCTCCATAATTCAGGTTTCAGAAGGTGAAATGGAGTTCTCGGACATGCATTTACCAATTTTATTCAAACTTGGCACAGATAACAAATGAAGGCTTACATAAGCATATCCTTTTTTCGTGATCAAATCCAAGATGGTTGACTGGCGGCCATTTTAGTTGTAAAAAAGAACCCGTTGTTGAACACGTCCTCAACCAATTTTCGGACATGCATTTACTGATGTTTTTCAAACTTGGCAAGCCGATACTGAATGAAGGCTTGCATATGCACATAATTGGCCGACTGGCGGCCATTTTTGTTGCAAAAACCCCCGATGTTGAACACGTCCTCAACCATTTCTCAGACATGCATTTACGTGGTTTAAACTTGTGGTTTAAACTTGGCACACACATGACGAATGATGGCTTCCACATGCACATCATTTTTTTTTTCAAGATCAGATTCCAAATGGCCAACTGGCAGCCATTTTATTTGGAAAAAAAACAGATGTTGAACACGTCCTCAACCATTTCTCAGACTGCATTTTCTGATCTTGTTAAAACTTTTCAAACTGATAAAGAATGATGGCTTACATAAGCAGGTCTTGTTTTTTTCGAGATCAAATCCAAGATGGCCGACCAGCAGACATTTTAGTTGTCAAAAAGAACCTGGTGTCAAACACATCCTCAACCATTTCTCAAACATGCATTTACCGATGTCATTCCAACTTTGCACACAGATAAATAATAATGGCTTATGTATGCACATCATGTGTTTTTGAGATCAGATTCAAGATTGCCGACTGGCAGCCATTTTGTTACTTAAAGGTGTCCCCAACCATCTCTCCGACATGCATGATCAGATTTTGTTCAAACTTAGCAAAAGCACAGTACACAATGGCATACACTTGCACCAAACTTAATTTTGCAACCTGATCAAAGATGGCCGGATGATAGACTGGTGGCCATTTTAGTTGTAAAAAAACACCAGATGTTGAACATCTGCTAAACAATTTCTTGGATATGCATTTACTGATATTGTTCAAACTTGGCACAGAGAAATCAAATGATGGCTTACGTATGCACATCATTTTTTTGAGATCAGATCCAAGATGGCCGACTGGCAGCCATTTTAGTTGTAAAAAAACAACAACCCTGATGTTGAGCACGTCCTCAACCATTTCTCGGACAAGCATTAAGCAATGTTGTTCAAACTTGGCACCCAGATAAAGAATGATGGCTTACATAGGTACGTCATGGTTTTTCTTGAGATCAGATCCAAGATGGCCGACTGGCAGCCATTTTGTTACTTCAACGTGTCCCCAACCATTTCTCCGACATGCATGGTCCGATTTTGTTCAAACTTGGCAAAATCACAGAACATGATGCTATAAACCTGCCCCTCACTTTTTTGTGACTGATCAAATAAGGCCAACTGGTAGACTGGCGGACATTTTAGTTGTTCATAAATATGGGCTAATCCTTTAACTCCGTACAGCAAAATTACTAAAACTATGGGGGCTATGACATTTTATGTCTATTTTTACTTGTTCTTTTGTGTCTTTCTACAATTGTTTGGGTTTTATTTGTTGATGTTTTGGTTTGGTGTGTGAGCATGATATCTTCTATTTGCACCTGTTTTTGGAAGTTTTTTGCAAGGTGTGTGAGAGGTACCTTTTCTGGTTTGTTGTGTTCATGCTTGTGTACAAATTATATTCAGTAGTCTGTTTAACTTTTCACAAACTCTGATAATCCTGCAGTCATCGCTCTGTCCACTTGATTGAGTTCCATCAGGCCGTCACCTTCTTGTTTCACTATTTAGCAGCTGTATTTGAATACTGGTACTGCTAGTTTGTATTGGCTTTTGATTTTGTTCCTTTGAGAGAGTTATGCTTTTAGGATCAGCCTTGTTCTATGCAGGTATTCTTTGGTAATTGTTTTGCATATTTTTTTTATGACAAATTTGGTGGCTTTCTTCTTCTCCAAGGTATTTGTAAGATGTTTTGTTGTCTGGCTCCTGTACTGTAGTATCAAGGTTGATTTTTATGTTGTCCATTTTTGTTGTGCTTCCTTGCATGAATGTGCACTTGGCACACTTATCGAGACCAAATTCAATTTGGATGCCATCAGAGTAGTCTACCATTTCACTAATTTCAATTGTTCCACCAATTTTTCATTGTTTCAATGTACAGTAGATGTGTCACCTTTCTTGTTTCTTTGGACGTTAGGGTATATCAATGTGCTTGCTCATTAATGAGGTTACTTGGTGGATCCAGCACAAGGCAAAACAGGAGAGGGGAAAAGCTGTTTCCTTGGAAGATCCCACATGCTGGTACTCCTGGTATTTCGATCTTTCCTTCCGAGTGCTGCTGGATTAGCTTTCCCAATCAGATTGATTATTTGTGCATTTGTCTTGTACATTTGCACGCACTTTATCATCCATGAATGTGGGACACTGTCAAAAGCTTTTTTATAGTCTATCGAGGCTGTGGACAATTTGATTCTTCTGGTATTGCAGTTTTTGAGTATGGCATTGTTGAGTAGTCAGTGGTCTATTGTTCCATATCATCCTGTCTTGCATCCTTTCTATTCTGCCTCTTGGCCTCCTTGTCATATTAGGTGGTGGTTCATCATTTCTATGGCAATTCATGTTAAAAGTCTGTATGTTGTTGTTAAACTGTTTATTGGCTGGAATTCGTGAGGTAGTCGGGTTTCTTCAGATTTTGAGGTGAGGAAGGTGTTACCTTCTGTGAGCCGTTCATCCATTTCCTGATCGCCTTGGACAAGTTAATTGAATGCTCGAGAATAGTGAATGTGGAGAGCATCAAATTGCTCTAGCCGGAAGTTCGAGATCCCATCTGTGCCAGAGCTTTTGAAGTTTGCCATTTTTGCAAGTTGCTGTCTTCTCTCTTCTGCATCAATTATTACTGGGGGAATTTCCTTGAGGTGTTGCTTCTTCTCTTCCAGGTTTTGGATCCATTCTCTTCCTTATTGTGTTATTTTTGATGTTCATAAATTTCCTTTCCAGAATTGTTCAAATTCATCTTTTTCAGGAGGGGATGACCCAATCTGCTTCTGTTTCCATAGTTCACGGTCGAATATTTTTGGGTTGTTTTCAAACATCTGGCCTTGTTTTCTCCTGCTGTTAGCCTCATTATAGTATTTTTATTAACCTGTCCCCCGCACAGCAGGAAACGGTGTTTTGCAATTACTTCTATGTGTGCGTCTGTGTGTCTCTTCTGTGTCTGTCTGGGCCATAACTATTTTTACCTTTGAGATTTGTCATCAAAATTTTAACAAAGCAAACAAAAAATAGTATTATGAGAATATGGCAAAGACAAATGAATAATTTGGTTAGCATCACATAAAATTGTCAATTTTCATCCAATGACCTGAAGCTTTAAGAATTTGCATATTGGGTCACTGATTTGGTTCACAAATAAAAATCTCGAAGCCAGTTGTTTTTTTTAGGTCAAAAAGATCAAAGGTCAAGGTTGAATAAAATCATTAATTTTCATTGGATTGACTTGAAATTTGAGCAGGATTTGCATATTATATCACTGAAGCCTATTGCTTTTGAGGTCAAAAGGTAAAGGTAACCTAAAATCGTCACATATATATATATATTTTTTTTAATATATATATTTTATATATATATATATATATATATATATATATATTATATATATATATATATATATATATATTTTTTTTTTTTAGCTGTTTTTGTCATGTTTAGCATACGGTAGAAGAAGTCTGAATACAAAGTGCACACAAATGGACTTTGCCTTTTCAGATCCTTTCTAGCTATCATTTCTATTTTCAGTTTGTTTTCAGCAACCATTCACTCAAGGTTTTTGACTTCAATTTTATGTTTGTTTTTTTTTATTTTTTGAATTCTCCACTTTAGTTTTGGGCTTTGATTTTTTTCTTTGGAATTGCTGAATCTCTACCATTTCCTTTCTGAGCATCTCCCTCCATCTCTCCAGGCTATTTTTCCATGGTGGTGCTTTGTTTTTATTTGTGGGACCTGTTCTCTTCTTGCAGTGTTTTGTTCTTACTTTTTTCCTGAATGAGTATCATCATTCGACATTGGCGTAAGCCTGTGGTCGCCTCCTCAAATTATACACCACCAGAACCACTGCTGACGCTTTCGACACAGCCGCTGCCGCTTTGAGTTCAGTTATATTTCATCCTGCCCACTCTCGGATGTTATCAACCCAATGCATCTTTGGTCAACCTAATGAACGACGATATCCCTCTGGTAAACCTTCCACAACAGCTGATGCCAGTGCACCATGCCAAATCACATGGCCCAGCCATGCTGCCTTGCATTCCATCACATTGCTACTGATGAGGTACCATTGGTTGCCGATTCTCTCCATTAGACTCACTTATAACACGGTTGTGCCACTTGATATTGAGCAGGTGTCACCAGATGGTTCGGCCGAAGCTGTCTTGTCGCCGAAACAGTACTCTTGACATGATTAGTGCCTGAGCAAGTTGTGCCTTTGTTTCTAGGCCGACACTGGTGGAGCGCAGGTATTTATACTGGTGAAGGGTGGATTTGCCCATACCTATCCTCATTTGCACCTCCTTGCTGCCATCTAGATTTTGGTTGATCGACATGCCCAGGTACTTGAAAGATGTGACGTGGGGTATTGTTATCAAGTGTTAAGCTATAGTGTTGTCATCCATTGTTGGCTGAACAACCATGTATTCCGTCTTGCCAGGATGGAGGACTAGCCCATACCCATCTGATGCAAGCATCTATTTTGCATCAGCTGTACATAGCGCCATCAACATGAAGTCATTGGCACATCTGATCTCCTTTACAGAGATACCACTTCCATTTAGTGCCCTTTGGTGTGATGTGTGTTCATACCACTCCTGCATGAGACATTCAGTGTAGAGGCTGAAGAGTATATGGACAATGGGCAGCCTTGTCGTACTTCGACTGGCATCTCGAACTCGTCTTTCATCCGGCCTTTCCAATGGAGCTGACCATTTGAGTTGATGTAGAGATCCTCAAGCAGTCGCACCACATCCTCTTCTTTACCAAAATCTCAGTTTCGTAAACAGTAATGCATAGTTGACAGAGTCAAATGCCTTCTGATAGTCAACAAAGACAAGGTGGAGAGAGCATTTGCCTGCATAGTAAGCTTCGGCCACACCTTTTCAGAAGGTAGATCCCATCAGTTGTGCCCTTACCAAATGCAAAACTACAATGGGTGTCTTACTTCGATACTGGTGGTTCTTTGCATTGACATGCATTGAGAATGATCTTACTTGTATGGCTGATAAGTACAAGCATTCTGCGATTTCTGCACAGACCTCTGTCATTCTTTTTGTGCAAAGCAATATACACTTACTTGGTAATCGACGGTGGCCACTTTCCGGTGTTCCAGATATCAAGCTATTAGTAAACTTCCGACGTTAGTAAAAAAGTAAGCTGTTAGTAAAATATCAAGCTTCCGACGTAACATCATCAACTCTGATAGTATTATGTTTTTTTCAGTGCCTGAATAGTTTTTTTGGTTTCTTGCTGTGTGGGTGGATTTCATTCAACCTTAGTTGTGTGCTGGGAGCAGGGGTGGGACATGACCAGTTGGACTTGAATAGCTCCTTAGCATATTGATGCCAATGTTGAATTTCTTTTTTGACTGACTCCAATACCAAGCCATTTGCATCTTTCATGTTCACATAAGTGCACAGAATTTCTGAAGAAGAGCATCAGCAGTTTTGAACAGAGTTCTGGAGTCATGATCTCTGTATGCTTGGGTTCATTGTGTTAATATTTGCCACCGACCATTGTTCAAGATCCTTCTGACATTCGTGTTTGACCTCATTCCTCAGACCTGTGAATTCTGGAGTGCCTACCTACAGCCTGACTCTTGCACTCAATTAGTTGAAGTGTTCTTCCAGACAAATCGGGCTGTTTCCTCTGAGATGTTTGCATGACACAGATCTCAAGAGTTACATCGTGTATGGTACTTGCGATAACTTCAAGAGTCACCTTGTGCAATATGGAATCTAACCAGCCAAGGAAAGTCTTCAGACGTTCGGTCTGACTTTAGGGCTTCAACATTTGGACGTTTTGATCGCAGTCCATGTGCAGTAGCAACACGACAGAACTTCCACTGCAAGTTGCAAATTACTAGCCAATGGTCAGTGTCAAAGCAAGTGCTGTAGGAACAACAATCCGTCAGGTGATTCATTGCTTCTGTGCTGATTTGAATGTAATCAATGGCATTTCTTGTGTTTCTTTCCCTGGTGATCCAAGTTACCTTATGAGAAGATCGTTGAATATGAGAAGAAAAAATATGAGAAGAAACCAGGAGAATGTGGCAGTGAAGTTGTTCCATGCAAAATTCAACCAGTCTATCTCCTCTTGGATTTCTGTCACCATAACCATGAGGTCCCATGACGAGAAGAATGCATTGGTTTCCAAGTTTTGCATTGAAGTCACCAGCCACTCCAAGTGTCACAATTCCTTTTATTGGAATTGATCGCAGCTGCTCATGGAAGTCATGAATAACGTCATCCGCTGCAACAGAGACAAACAGAAGGATACGTTTCCTCAACAAAGAACGAACAGCTATAATTTAATTTGAGATGTAGTAGGTGGCAAGAGAGCTGATTTTTGCCTGTGTGGATATCAGCATACCAACACCTGTGTAGTGCGTTTCACCACCTGATATCACAATGTGATCATTGAATGATTCTTTCTGGTCAATGCTGTGAGTTTCACTGAGAGCAATTACTTCATAATGGTCGTTTTTCAATGTGGCCATTAGATGTTCAGGTGCTGTATCATAAAGTGTGGTCATGTTCCATCATCCTAAACTAAAGGTTCCCATGCTTCATTATTCAAGCATCTTCAACCACACACCATCCAATGTAGGCTTTTAGTGTGAGGCATCATTACAATGCAAATAATTGAAAGCATGATAACCTTCACCCCCAGCAGCTTCAAACCCAGTTGGCCTGCTCGGGGGCTCCATGTTCAAAAAGGGATGTCATTGTGGTTCTCTGTGTTGTAGGAGGTTTTGGCGAGTGCTTTCCGCTGGTGTGTCACCACTCCTCCACCAGCATAGTGAATTGGCTATTAGCAAAGTTAGGTTGCCTTCCGCTTTTGTGGATGTTGTTTTTAGTTCCACAAGGGTTACTCACAAACCCACCCATCGAGGAAACCCACCCATTGGGGGGGGGGGACTCAGTTATCCCACTACTAGGCTAGCTGGAGAAGTAGAGGTAGCCAATCTCCTCACTGGAGGTTATGATGGTTTGGAATAACCAAACCGTCATAACAAGCCTTTGCACAAAAAGTGAATGAGTAGTGCCACTGCAAAATTTATGATGTTTATTTCTTTCAGAGGGGCTGATATATGTATATGTACATATACATATATTGAGATTAGTTTATTCTGTTGATTAGTGTTTTTGTACATTTATTATTATGTCGTCAAATTAGCTGTGTTCTTTCTTCAATTAATTATCATTCTCACCTCCTCTATCTTATAAGCGAGCTCCTCTTCCAGATTACGTTGTTCCTCATCATCCTCATCCTCTCTATCCTCTGTTCCCCTTCATACTTCTGCCCATTATAATGGGTCATTTCTTCATCTGTTTTCTGTATGTGCTGCAGCCATGAATCGGTCTCCTACACCACCCATCCCCCACGTTTCAAATGAAAAGCTTGTTCTGCATGTGAGGACGTCATCCCTCCCCTCAGAATTCCAGCTTTCATTGTGTTTATGTTTGCTGTCATGCTTAGGTCTTTCCTTTGAGATAGGCAGCATCATCCTCGCTTTGTGCTTTGATGCAGGGCACTGCTTCATTTTGTGCAAGGTGTAGCCTTTACCTTAGGACACACCCCGGCTACCTGGTGTGTCTGCACAGACCTCACAGAGCTTTCTCTGTTGGGGACCTGTGACCCTTTGTTCAAAATTGTTTTTTTTAAATGCTATTCAACACACCTGCCCTGTTGTGTGTCACGCACAGGGCTGCCGTTGTACCACTCGAGGCCTCCCAGGAGCGCCCTCGGCCATTCGCACCATGCGGTATCTCCACCACAATGGTCCTGCTCTTGCTCACTTTCTTCCTCCTCCGGGAGCCGCCACATGGACTACTCAACATCCCCACTGAGATGTTAGCCTTGCCGCTTCACTTGGGGTGACATATCCTATTCTTATGAACTGTGCACTCTTCTCTTACCTTCAGCTCCATATGGCAACATCTTTCTGACTCCATAGCTGCAATGCCCCCTTTCCTCATGGTATCTGAAGACAAACATGAGGCCTCCCAGGAGATCCCTCGGCCATTTGCACAATGTTATCTCGGCCATGATGGTTCCACTCGCCTTCTTTCTCCTCAGGGTGCTGCCACATGTGGACCGTTCTTCTTTCCAAACGAGATGGTAGCCTTGCCGCTTCGCTAGGGGCCGCATATCCTGCTGCAATGAGCCGTACACAATTCTCTCAATATCTGCTCCGTGCAGCGACATCTCTTCTAGCACTACACGTCTCCATTTCTTAAGAAAGCCATGCTGTTTCCATGTCCGTGGTTCAGTGCCGGCCTCTTCTCCATGTCACACCATCTCATGCTTTGCAGCCTCCCAATTCCATTGGTGTGTGTGTGTGTGTTTTGATCCTCTATAATTCCAAAATCATGAAACCCAGCAGCCTGAAACCTTGCATTGCATACTAAGGGACCCCTAAGGGACTGTAAGAGTGAAAATTGGGTGTTTGGGTTAATGAAAACATCCCTTTTAAAGATAATTAACTTCCTTATTTAATTACATCCTTTTTTTCAGGTGCATCCTTGCATGGACGCCCTCAGACACCAAACTCTCCCTCTGGGGTCTTAATTTGCCATTTCGCTTGGCCTATTCAAACATGCCTTGCTTTGGAAATACAATCTACTCTCATGGACTAATTGAAGTATATAATCGAAGTATTGTATTGGATTTTGAAAATCAGATCTCGTCAACGAATAAGTGTCGAAATCTGTAAATTAAAAAAAAATTAGCGATTTTTACAACTTAGTGTGTTTATTTAAGCAAAGCATTGAACTTAACTTTTTATACTGTTCGGATGATAATATTGAGTGAAGAAAAGATTCATGAATGTGCAGAAACTGTAAATTCATTGAGTGAAACGCCGTGCTTTATGAACTGCTTTTGCAATCCATGATGACAGTCCACAGGGATCCTTTTTTATCGGCAATTACATCCGCAGTTTGCTGTTTCTGTTTTGGGCGATTTGCTAACATTACAAAATGTTAATATATACATGCTATTATAGTTCCACCAACATATTGATAGTTGGTAACTTCTGCAATCAAAGAAGAACTTTTTTGTTGCTGTAAGTGAAGAGGCTTTTTCTGCTTTATACCGTCTTGTGTGATCTACTTTCATGACAAAATATTCATGAACACATACTAATAGTTGCTTCAATTTATTAATGGTCCGTAGTTTCTGCAAGCGATGAAGTACATAGACAGCACGCACGGACGTGATACAAATGGGTACAAATGACTCTCCATGGGGTGTGTGATTGCCTGCATGTTTGGTTACTTGTGTGTGGTGCGTGGGTTTCATGGGCATGTGATCTGAACTCGAACTTGGGTGCATGGTGCGGTGAGGGAGGTTATGCGGATGTATCGCGAACCATGTGCTTCTGCATGTGGGGAGCAGACGTGCTGCAGTGCCGAAGTCTCGTGGGGATCGGACATGCTGCGGCATCAAAGCCATGCAGGATGTGCCACCATGCAGTGCAGGCATCAGGAAAACTGTACATGTGTGCAAGTGAAAGGATGAGTATATCGCGGGTGCACGTGCACAGTTAGCATGGACCACAAAGAGTTTGGAGGAATGTGTGTGTGTGGTGGGGGGGGAGAGGGGTGTGTGTGTGGTGGGGGGAGAGGGGTGTGTGTGTGGTGGGGGGAGAGGGGTGTGTGTGTGGTGGGGGGGGAGAGGGGTGTGTGTGGTGGGGGGGGTAGAGGGGTGTGGGTGTGGGCTGCATGCAGGCAGGCCTTTCCCAAGTAGATAGCATTCGTTTTAATTTCTAAATGCTACCGACTGGGTTTTATAGAGAACATGGTGGTTAAAAAGAAAACGTTGCTGTTTGGGCGCATCTTATCACCCTGATGACACCCTGGCATGCTGCCTACCCTCCCCTTATGCTGCTTTCCCTCCCCTTATGCTGCCTTCCCACCCCTTATGCTGCCTACCCTCCCCTTATGCTGCCTACCCCCCCCCACCCCTTATGCTGCCTTCCCTCCCCTTATGCTGCCTTCCCTCCCCCTCCCCTCATGCTGCCCCCTCCCCTCATGCTGCCCCCTCCCCTCATGCTACCTCCCTTCCCTCATGCTGCCCCCTCCCCTCATGCTTCCCCCTCCCCTCATGCTTCCCCCCTCCCCTCATGCTGCCCCCTCCCCCCCTGCTGCCTCTCCCTCCCCTCATGCTGCCTCTCCCTCCCCTCATGCTGCCTCCCTCTCCCCTCATGCTGTTTTCCCTTTTCTTTCCTCACGCAATCCTTCTCTTAACCCCCCTCCTCCACCATACAACTCTCCGGAGGTGAAGGAGAGGAAGGGGTGTCAAAGAATGTGCAAATTGGACAAATGAAAGGTTTTTTTTTTCAGCATTCGGAACTGTTACTCAGATCAATTCACTTTTCATAACGTAATGAATTGCTAGATCACAGCAGGATAGCCGAGACGTATGCATGGTCGCTCTGAGCTGTCTCGCCTGGGTTTGAATCCCGACCCACTTATAAGCCTGGTATTGGCTTAATGGTTCGTGTGGCAGGCTTTGGATCCTCGGGTCCTGAGTTCAAATCTCGCTCAGCTGTTGAATTAATACCAGGTGAGGTTAACTCGACCTGCCATCCTTCTGCAGTCAGCAAAATGAGTGTCAGCATGATGGTATACTGTGTCGGAGTGCCGACCTCTCCAGGATTGTGCGCAATAACCAAGGAGACTGCTTTAGCAGCACCAACGCTCTGCACAGAGTATGGCCCCAATCTCCTCCTCCATTCATAAACTGTCATCTTGGTATTTCACAAGCAGGGTGATTCATCGATGTGCATGCAGTCTCTCAGATGGACGTTAAGCTGGGCATCACATCTGCCAGACCCCCCCACTCCTCCCCCCCTCTGCACTCTACCCAGTTTCCTCTCTCCCCCTCCCCCTCCACTCTCTCTTACCTGTCCCTCTCTCTTCCCATATCCCACCCATCACTCTCCCACCCCTATGCCTCTCTCTCTCACTCCTATCCCTCTCTCTCCCACCCCGATGCCTCTCTCTCCCACCCTTATCCCTCCCTCCCTCTCTCTCCCACTCTCTATCCCTCTCTCTCTCTCTCTCTCTCTCTCTCCCTCTCCCACTCCTATCCCTCTCTCTCCCACCCCATCCCTCTCTCTGCCGCGCCTATCCCTCTATCTGCCACCTCTATCCCTCTATCTGACACCCCTATCCCCCTCTCTGCCACCCCTATCCCTCTCTCTGCCACCCCTATCCCTCTCTCTGACACCCCTATCCCTCTCTCTCCCACTCCTATCCCTCTCTCTCCCACCCCATCCCTCTATCTGCCACCCCTATCCCTCTATCTGCCACCCCTATCCCTCTCTCTGCCACCCCTATCCTCTCTCTGCCACCCCTATCCCTCTCTCTCTCCCACTCCTCTCTCTCTCTCTCTCTCTCTCTCTCTCTCTCTCTCTCTCTCTCTCTCTCTCTCTCTCTCTCTCTCTCTCTCTCTCTCTCTCTCTCTCTCTCTCTCTCTCCCCCACTCCTCTCTCCCCCAGCCCTCTCTCTCCCAGCCCTCTCTCTCCCAGCCCACTCCCTCTCTCTCCCTCTCTCCCACCCCTCTCTCTCCCAGCCCTCTCTCTCCCAGCCCTCTCTCTCCCAGCCCTCTCTCCCCCAGCCCTCTCTCCCCCAGCCCTCTCTCTCCCAGCCCTCTCTCTCCCAGCCCTCTCTCTCTCCCAGCCCTCTCTCTCCCAGCCCTCTCTCTCCCAGCCCTCTCTCTCCCAGCCTTCTCCTTCCCATCCCTATCCCTCTCTCTCCCAGCCCTCTCCCTCTCTCTCCCACCCGTATCCTTCTCTCTGCCACCCCTATCCCTCTCTCTGCCACCCCTATCCCTCTCTCTCCCACTCCTATCCCTCTCTCTCCCACGCCTATCCCTCTCTCTCCCACGCCTATCCCTCTCTCTCCAACGCCTATCCATCTCTCTGCCGCGCCTATCCCTCTCTCTGCCGCCCCTATCCCTCTCTCTGCCACCCCTATCCCTCTCTCTGCCACCCTATCCCTCTCTCTGCCACCCCTATCCCTCTCTCTGCCACCCCTATCCCTCTCTCTGCCACCCCTATCCCTCTCTCTGCCACCCCTATCCCTCTCTCTGCCATCCCTTTCCCTCTCCCTCCCACTCCTATCCCTCTCCCTCCCATCCCTATCCCTCTCTCAGGTTGTATTTGCTCGTTGGAAAATATATAATGGTATACAGGGAAGTAGTAGTGAAACACCACCACCACCACATTTTTTTAACGATCACTATTTTTTGTGTTTCATTTCATTTTTCATCCTCAATGAGACCGACCGATCGACATGCAATATGTTTGGGAAGTGCAACATTCTCTTTATTTTAATTTTATTTATTTAACTAGCCATGCATACCCATCACTTCGCTGATGGGTATGCACGGCTAGTAGAAATTAAAGGATCATTTAAAATCTGAAGTTAATTTTAATAACTTCTTTAAAGGAACGCTCCAAATCCAATCAGGCAAGTTTCATCAGAATTATTTACTTCATTCTTTGTGTGGGTTCTAAGGTTCATGGAGGAGCTGTTACATGCAGACAGCGACATTAGACAACATCCGACTGACTTCAGACACACGCAGACAAGAAGTGGCCTTGGGTGAAATGTGGTAACATTCTGGCTCACTCTCAGTGCTGGTAACGATCTATCCTTGGTGCATTCTGTCTACAATTGGTGGGGATTGCAAGTCACGCCTGCATGTGTTGGTGAAAATCACATGTTTAGGTCATTCATACAAAACCTTAGTTCATGGAACAGCGGAAGAGTAAATGTCATTGAAAAGCAGAGTCAATCCTTTGGAAGAGCAAATCATGTTACGTCTTTACATCCTTAGATTGCGAGTTGCGTCCTCAGAGAAAGTTATTCCGGATCAAATGTCTGTGCTATTTTCACACCGTCTCACGAACTCCATGGTGCTAATCCTGGTTCTTAAGCGGATTAACTTTAGTCCGAATTTTCTACCTAATACCTTCCGTTCACGCACATCTCATCCCTCAAAACTCCCAATTTATTCTGGAATTTGTGTGTGAAAACATTGCTTTCGATTAATACATTACTCTTGCCACAAAAGGCTACTCTTCTTACTCCTTCCAGACTCCACATTCATTCAGATGTCCTCCAGGGATGTCTCACTTGTTCACATTAGCTGCTGGACATTAAAGATGCCATAGTGTCTCTTGGAGAAGAGTATGTGATTTTATCATGGAGGTACTTGTGCAGGACAGCGACATAAAGAAGAATGTGTTTGTCTGTCTATGAATTTACACACACATAGGTGGCCAAAGGCCTTGACCTTAAAGCCAAAGGTCTATGTACACAAAGGTTTTAACCCCCTGTATATGCTCCATACATACAACTTGACACTTCCCTATTCCATCTCTCTCTCACCCTTTTCCCTTATCTCTCCATTCCTCCCAGTCCAATTCTTAATTCATGCTTTCTCTCTTGTTATTTTTAATCATTCTTGTTTTTGTAAAAAGGTCAGGATCGTGGTAGATCCGAAGCGATAGAGGGCAGTAGGTTCTCACACTGATGGAGGATCAAAGGCGAACATGGAGACAAAGATATCACACATGAGTGGAATAGTGTGAGAAAGGAAAGTCACATGAGGGGTTGAGTCAGAATAGAAGAGAGCAGGTGGGAGGGGGCATGGGGGGGGGTGCTAGATGGCATGGGAAAAGCATGAGGGGATGAAGGACAGCTTTTTAGTAGGACTGGAGGGAGTGTCATGATCTTTTCTGTTCTCAATTAAAATGTTCTCATTTTACCTCCCACATCACCTCCTACAACATATATGTATCACACTCCATCCCACCCACACCACTACCACCTATATTTACCTTCGCATTCTGCGAAAGGTTATGTTTTGGTCGCTGTGTATTTATTTATTTGTGAATATGTGTGTTTGTTTGTTATTCGCATAACTCAGAAAGTATAAAACCGAATTGTATGAAATTTGGTGGGATGAGTCGTGAGTATGCAAGGACGATTTGATTAGATTTTGGGAGCGATCGGGTCAAAGGTCAAGGTCAAGGTCATGAAAAGGTCAAAAACACTCTTTTGAGCATAACTTCCTTCATAATACAGCTATCGACATGCAACCACCGCCATGTTGTTCCATGGCGAGATACCTTTCGGATATGAGTGTCGGATTTGATGTAACGTCATCGGAAGTGCGTCTAAATGACGTCACAAGATGATGTAAATTTTCAATTTTCGATCTCATCAGTTTTGATCACACCGTTTTGTAGGACTTACCTTAAGGACATCACACACCAAATTTGACTTCGATCGGACTGACCGTTATGACGTCATTGACGTTTGAACATGACGTTTTTCAATTGTGGCTAAAATGTCCTGATATTTTACATTCAAATATCTATATAATATTTAAAGCAAAGTCTCCCAAATCCAGGCATTAGGATCAGTACCAAAATATCTGTTTAGTGATGTACAGGTTTTGCCAATTAACTCTGTAGTCAAGGTCAAGGTCACACTCAAGGTCAAAATATACTTGTAGGCATAGCTTCAGATCTAATAGAGCTATTATCATGAAACCAACGTTAAAACGTTCAGTGAACTACGAGCTTTCAGAATGGTAATCCCCGCTTGGACGTGACGTCCCCGGAAGTGCGTCAAAATGATGTCAAAAGATGACGTCATTTTTCAACTTTTTAATTTTTCAGTGTTTATCATTCCATTTTGTTGGACTGCCTTCAAGGAGGTTACACACCAAATTTGACGTCAATCGGACTGACGGTTGTGACGTCATGGACGTTTTAAAATGACGTTTTTCAAATGTGCCCGGAAAAAAGTTGCGGCGGCAAAGGTATGCGCTCTACCGAGTGCCCGTTCTAGTTAAGTCATGTAATAATTAGATGTCCACATTAACGACAACTCAGTAAGATTGTCTGCTCTGAAATGAGAAAGTGTGGCATGAGTGCTCATGAATCAGTGAATGTTTCTGGTGTTCCAGCTTGTACGGGTTTCCAGCTGCGGCCCGTGGCAGGCCTCTTGTCATCTCGGGACTTTCTCGCCGGCCTGGCCTTTCGCGTGTTCCACTCAACGCAGTACATCCGGCACAGTTTCAAGCCAATGTATACACCTGAACCGTGAGTACTTTTGAGATTACACCGGTACTTGTCGTCTTTTTACTTGCCGTCAGCTGTGGTGCCCATGATGAGGAGTGAGATCTGTTTTGTCCACTTAGGGTTTTGACGTCAGCCCCTTGATCGGAAAAATCAGGAGTCATTCCAAATATAATGAAAATACACGAGGTTTTTGTAATATAGGTGTGCAAGCACCAGAAGCATGTTTTGGATGTGGGGGTGTTAAAGTGCCAAATATCTACTTCAATGTCGTCAGGAACCCCATGGTAACGCACCTGGTTTGTTACCATTGGTTTGGATGAGTGTTTGCAGTCACAGTGCAATGGGAGGTTGCATCCACAATCAGGGGAATATAACTTCAATTGTGGTTCCCAAAGTTCAAAGGGAAAATATGAGCAATTTTGCGATGGATGAGTACATTATATTGACATTTTGACACCATCATTTTCATTGTTTTCAAACTTGTCTCCCTCCTCTAAAACCTGGTGGCACCTTGTTAAGTCTGTCTCTGGTGTATGCTCCCCTTCCATCCCTTCCCTCACTTCAAATGGCATTCATTCAAACTCCTGGGTCTCACTATTAGTCATGATCTTTCTTTAGCAAACCACATTCGAAATTTGGCCTCCAAAACCAGCCACTGACTGGGCATCCTCTGTCATACAAAGTCCTTCCTTGGCACAGCTGAACTCCTATCTGTTATGACTCTTCACCCGGCCGAGTAATGACAGAGTCGAATGAGGGTTCTCGAATGATACGATTTATTTCAGAAGATGGCACTACGCATGCGGAATGCAGCCCAAAGGCCCTTCAGTCAGGTGCCCCCGGACCACATTGAGATTCTTACTTCAAAACAGTTGTATATATAATCACACAAAAGCAGAAATGGGTGTGGACTACAAGTGTGTGCTTAAGGGATAAAGAAATAAAGAAATAAATGCGGCAGTGGGCTTCTTTCCCCCCTCCCTAGGGGCCCTCAGGGAAGTTGGATCAGTCAATCCTCAGATTCGCAACCCAACAGTTCATCTTGCAAACTAATAACTTTCTAAGACTCCTACACCCCTACACTGGCACCTGCTGATAGCAAAGGCGAAACTCTGGTGATGACTAAGAACAGGAATGTGTGGGATATCAGCATACACAGTTTTCCCAAGGACATGCTGTTGTGCAGCTGCAGAGCCATAAAGGGTTATCAAAGACATAGTGAAAACAGCATGATACATTTAAAGCAACATTTTAAAGCAAGGTTTGAATAATACACAATTACAAGCAAGGTTAGAATCCCGACAGCTGATTAACACACAGCTAATGGTCCAAAATATGACCACCTAGCATATCATCATAACAGTTTCCCTCCTTGGTCATATTTTGACCATACCCAGCCACACCTGATACTCACCAACCGAGTGGACCCCTATTTGGTTCCTGTAGCAGCTACCCCTAGGCCCCCGCGCCTGCCAAACGGGATTTGCAAATGCCGTGGATAGCCATCAACATTCCCCAAATGAGAAGTCCCCAACTGCCAGTGGTTCAGGTTAGCTTCTGTTGCCTTTTGTCTTGCCCACTGCCACAAGTCTCCCATTAAGTTGTCATATACAAATTTGATGTTAGTTAAGTCCACACAATATTAAAGGCACTACAAGTCTATACAATATTAACAGCAACATTATTATTTAGGCAATTATACTCAACACTAATTACAACAATAATATTTACAATATGCAAATGTAATAATGGGTGAGCAGCACTGTGAGCGCTCAAGGCATGGTGTAAGCTCCTTTCTCAACTTGCGCTAGAAGACAAAAGAGTCTCATGAGATGCATATTTACATATAAGGGTCATACAAGTATTTTCCATACATGCCTTCACCATCTGGTATTGTCCATTTTCCACGATTATGCATATGCTAGTCAAAACACTGCCACATCTATCATAAACCTCCATCAGCATTTTACTTGTAGATTTCCTTTCTTTCTTGTTACAACTTCCTGTATCTTCGTGTGTAGTGAGATGCATGAGTCCATGTTTGGCTTACCTTTTCACTTGAAAGTTCGTTGAGTAATCAGTAATACCTGGAAGAGTCTTCCCCAGGGCGCCCTCCGCCAGAACACCTTGTTGGCTCCTCAGCTGGTGGGGGTCGGGTCTGGTTGTGGCCCCATACAGAGGTCCTCGCGCTCTTCCTCCATGAGTTCGCTGTTAATTATTATGATGGCCTGGGTGAGGGGTGAGGCTTCACAGCATTTCTTTAGACAAATGGAAATGAGACGTTTGATCAGAAATACTCCAAAAATGATTCCCATGATGATTAGGATTGCTGCCCCTACCAGGCACAGTAACCAGTCTCCCCAGTCATGAAATATAGATCTCCACCCTGCGTAACCCTCCTTGCGTTCCACTCGATCGCTAGTGAGAGCTTCAAGCCTTATAGGTGAAAACACCTATAAGTGAAATGTGTTCTTCTCTGGGAGGTTACTGTATTTTCACAAGATTTCACAACTATACTCCAAAAGGGTTCTTTCGGGGCCCATGGAACTTGGGTAATTAGAGATGCGTGTTGACCCCATATGAATCCTATTTGTGCAAAGTGCCCCCGCTGGGTTTTGTCTTGCGTTTTGTTCTGCCAAGCCACTTCTGTCTTTTCTGCATTTTCTGACGTCCCCCTTTGCCACGGAGGTGTATACGGTTTCTTTGGCTTGAGTGTGTTGCCTAGTGATAGGTCCCCCCCCACAAAGGAGTAGTGTCAGTACCAGGAGTTGCATATTGTGTCGTCAAAGGTTCTGTCACTGTCTCCGTTACTACAAGGTTTACAGCATGCCACTGCACTGAACACTGCAGTCAACTGCAACATAATGACAAGTATTTGTGTAAAAGATTATTTTTAAATGATACCTCCGTACGAGGCTCCCACCATGACTAGAGCTTGCAGGACTGGAAGTTGCTCTGGGTGCGTGGTGAGTGGATGTGAAGGCCAGAGACCTTACTGTACACTACTGTGGATTTTGATCAGGCAAGCATACCTTCCATCCATCTCCTTGTCTGACGGCCTGTAAAGTGTTCTGGTGTTCGTTGCCCCATCTTGTGGTTCTGGGGCGCATCTCAATCTGTTCACCATTCTTCCTAACTCCCCTGCACTATGTCCGTTACTAACTGCCATCGAGATGTACGGTGCTAGTCCTTCTCTGTGCTTCATTAGTTCGCGCTCTCTGGCGGCTTGTTTCACCTCCACCGCCGCTCCTTCCTTCCCGATCCATCGGTTGGTTGTCATCAGAGAGCGTTTGACGGTGTCATCTCTATGTGCTTTGGCCACGTATTCATAATCCTGCCCTGTTTCATCGTAGTCAACAGTGAGTGCAGTGCAAAGCCAATTCCATTCCTTCCAGATCGATGTCGTTGCTAAGCAACCATTCCTCTACATCCCTTTAATTCCGCTTATGCTTCCCAAATCCAATGAATTTATCCTGACAGATAGAGGCTCATATAAAGACAACAGACATGCTTTTCTGTCCGCTTCCAGACAAACATCTCGACCCCGACAGGCAGAGAATCGAAACGCTCCCTCGTCAAGGCCCACGATGGCTGCGTGTTCAAACAGCACGAGCTCCGCCCGTAATTTTTCCCAAAAACACCGCATCATCATGTTTCCCAAAAACACCAAAAACATCCTGATAAGTGCGTAGCCTACCAAACGTCCTTGTTCTTGGATGTCTGACATGTAAACAAGGACAAATGTGTCCAAGAGCCACGTCCTAAAGGTTTTGTCTTCACCAGAAGAAGAAGAAGAAGAAGAAGAAGAAGAAGAAGAAGAAGAAGAACAACGCGGAGCTCTCTTAGAGCCGGCGTTCACTACGCGAGACGCGGCTAAAAGATAAACCCACATTAAATAAAATCCGTTCCTTGTTCAAAGCATTTAAAATCCCCCTTTCCATCTGTTGTAGTAATCAACAATAAACCTTTTCGATCGGCTTTATTCTCACAAAACCCATACGCATATCTACAACAACATAAATATACATAGGGTAAGAATAACAAAATACAATAACTTGTACACATAATACTGAAGGCAAACTCCATACTCTAATCCCAATTACATTCCTCAGAGTACACCATTCCTAACACAGTATACTACATACCATTACTGTTCCAGCACGACCCTCCACGGAGCACGCGGCATACGAGTCATCACCAGCCACCGACCCCCATACACAGTGCTGCCACATCCGCCCAATCTCCGTTGCCGCTAATCACAGTACGGCACTTCATTACCACAACACCATCCATCCTAAATCCCTCGGTCCTGCGCCTCTTCCGCGTCTCTTTTTTTTTTTTTTTTCTCTTTTCCTCTTCCGGTCACGAAGCCCAATCAACAACAACAACAACAACAACAACAACAACAACAACAACAACAACAACAACAACAACAACAACAACAACAACAACAACAACAACAACAACAACAACAACAACAACAACAACAACAACCGGAACAAACATATATATATATATTACAGCCTTGTTTCAAAGCATTGTCGCTTCCATGTTCCGATAGCGCGTGCACTCGCCTCGAAACACAAAATCGAGCGATCCTTTGAAACGTCAATGTCCTTATTAATTAATTTTACCACAAAGCTATCTCTTTAAAATCTAGTTTGTCCACCATATTCAAAATCAGCCGCCTCGAGAAATTCTTGTACATTGCTCCGACAAGCAGGCACATTCACAGCAGGGTGTTAATTGCACTTTCAAGTTTGACAAAGCGCGCTGGGCCCATGCGTGATTACGTCATCACGCACTCACATGAGCAATACGTCTTATCAGCGCGTTGGTTTTTACCATCAAACTCACGGAACAAATATTTGACGACATCTCAAATACGTTCGTTTTAAATCGGAATTTTACAGAATCCTATGAAGGGCGTCCCCATCTTGTAAAATGTGCTGATCCATTTCGTAAACCCTCACGATAAGCTGTCCTTCGACGGGACGATTTCGTGCTTTCGGCGCGCCTGTTAAATCCTATGGCACGTCATGTGACTCGCAAAACCCCATAAAATAAGTTTTTTTCCCAGATTTACGAAAGTCAAGCATAAAACATGCTTAATGACCCCAACAATGAAACCAGAATTGAAACTGACGTTAAAACGAACCCGTAACGTCGATCAGCCTTACGAAACATGCAAAGTGGAAACAGAACTGAATTTCAATTTGAAATCAAAATGATGCTCCGTGGAGACCATCCATTTATCACGTACAGTGTTCAAAGCCAAAACAGCATACAGAGTTTATCGGACCATGAGAAAATCCGAACGTTGGTCCATTTGACATCCCATTTGACAAACTGTCTGCTGAAGTGGTTTTAATTATTCAATTCCCCATCCAGTTCACACACACACACACACACAAACACACACACTCACACACACACACACACACACACACACACACACACACACTCACACCCACACACACACACACACACACACACACACACACACACTCTCTCAATGACATTTTCCCATCACTGAATTAACAACACGTGCAGAATCGGTCATCATGGTCCTTCCTCCAGATTTGGTGTGCGCAATTCACCTCGTCCAAAGTCTTCACATTGACGATGACGACCCATCATTATCTCCATACAAACATACAAGTTGTTCCACACATACAAGTTCCAGGTTGGAACACTCAACTTACGTCTAACACAAAACTCAACCTTCCCCACCACATTGTATTCACAAATACATCCAAACAGGTAACTTCTACAAACAGCCCTTCTCCTGGCTCATTAACCTTGTGTTCTTTTCCCGTTGGTTCAAGATTCCCTCTGAATCTAATCGCTTACGTCCTGTCTCACTTTGTGACTCCGTTAGCCACGCTGCAAACGCTCTCCAGTGTTTTCCACTTTCACCGATAACTTTAAGTGTTGTTCCTTTGGGTAACTCTATGTTCTTTGCAGAGTTATTCCCCATCTTTTGTTCTTATCTTACCAACCGCCTAATAGCTGTAAATCGTTTCTCCTTTTACGTCGGGACCGAAATCCCTTTCAATCAGCCGCCTAATAGCTGTAAATCGTTTCTCCTTTTACACCGGGACCGAGATCCCTTTCGACCCGCCGCCTAATAGCCTCAAACCCAATGAAGGCCTCTAACCTTCCCTCTCTTGGTACAGGATTCCAACCTGTTTCCTCCTTATTTCACACGGATACCTTTATCCTCGACCCTTACCGGTTCTAACATACGGCCTGCCAGCCCTCTTTGTGCCCTTCAAACAAACCGCATTCGAATCACCTCATATGTTTTACCGTTACAGTTCTTGATCCGAGCAGATCCTGGAGCTGCGTCCAGCGGGCACTGCCCACCAAGTGTACAGTTTTCACCTAACTAGGGCTCCCTGTCTTAGGTGCCCTATACGTGCAATTTCCACGTACCTTTAGCTGAACCCTTGTGATCGCTGTACACCAAGTGGAGTCCCGCCGTCCACACCGCCAGCATCAGTCGCATCCCATCCTCGTCGCCAATTGTTATGACTCTTCACCCGGCCGAGTAATGACAGAGTCGAATGAGGGTTCTCGAATGATACGATTTATTTCAGAAGATGGCACTACGCATGCGGAATGCAGCCCAAAGGCCCTTCAGTCAGGTGCCCCCGGACCACATTGAGATTCTCACTTCAAAACAGTTGTATATATAATCACACAAAAGCAGAAATGGGTGTGGACTACAAGTGTGTGCTTAAGGGATAAAGAAATAAAGAAATAAATGCGGCAGTGGGCTTCTTTCCCCCCTCCCTAGGGGCCCTCAGGGAAGTTGGATCAGTCAATCCTCAGATTCGCAACCCAACAGTTCATCTTGCAAACTAATAACTTTCTAAGACTCCTACACCCCTACACTGGCACCTGCTGATAGCAAAGGCGAAACTCTGGTGATGACTAAGAACAGGAATGTGTGGGATATCAGCATACACAGTTTTCCCAAGGACATGCTGTTGTGCAGCTGCAGAGCCATAAAGGGTTATCAAAGACATAGTGAAAACAGCATGATACATTTAAAGCAACATTTTAAAGCAAGGTTTGAATAATACACAATTACAAGCAAGGTTAGAATCCCGACAGCTGATTAACACACAGCTAATGGTCCAAAATATGACCACCTAGCATATCATCATAACACTATCCACCTACAAGGCCATTGCCCGTAGCATGATGAAGTGCTGCTCTCCTCTCTAGGCTGGCTCTCCTGCCTCACATCTTACTCAGGTTGATGCCATAGAAACCAAGGCTTTCTAATGCGTTGGAATCTCCCGTGATGAAGCTGAGTGTGGGCCTATCACTTCATCATTGCAGACAGCTCAGTGGTCTCTGTCTTCTCCCACCTCCTATATGTGATCTTGCACCCTCTGCTCTTTCCATTCCCCCCTCCCCCCACAGGTTTCTTCAGGGCTTACACTGTCCACCATCAAGCCCCTTCTGGTGAAACTACCTAAATCCAGGATCACTGCTCACCTCCACTCATTTGTTCCTTTTTTTCCCCCACCTGTGGAACCAACTTCCACATATTCTTCAAATTCTCTCCATTAGGTCTTCAAGACAGCTGTTTGCCACCATCTCAGATTGTCCGCAATCCAAAACCATGATCTTTTCTACCCTCGTTAACCCACCCCAATCCCTCCTCATTACAAATTTTGTGTTTTCCCTTCTGAGAGTTCACTTCTGTATCCATTATAGTACACCCCATGCAATCTTCTCCTGCCCCCTCCCCCCATTTCTCCCCACATTGTTTGTCCCTCTGTCCCTCTGTCTTGGCCATCAATCCTGCTGTTGGTGTTTCCCCCCTCTCTCTCTCTCTCTCTCTCTCTCTCTCTCTCTCTCTCTCTCTCTCTCTCTCTCTCTCTCTCTCTCTCTGCTGTTCCTTTTGTCCTGTTTCATCCTGATCTGTTCAGTGTACGAGTACTAACTCTTCCACGAGCCACGACTATGCACACAAAAAACATCACTAGAGGAAGGCTAAACTGTGTTAGAGCACAAAAACTTGTGAAAGAGACAGCAAATAATCTCTCATGTTTCATCGATAATCGCCAAAACGGTCTGAGATTGAACTTTTAAAGCCTGGTGTTGGCTTAACAGTTAAGGTGGCTGTCTTAATATCTTTGGTCTTGAGTTTGAGCCCCTGTTTGTCACGTTAAATAACACCAGGTGGGCTGACCCAGCATGTCATCCTTCTGAGGTCGGCAAAACAAGTACTGACTTACTGGTAACAGGGGCACTGCATTAGCAGCATAACCATGTTTCTACAAAAAAATGATGCAACCAGCAACCACAGACTGCATATGAATTTTTACCCTTGCTGAAGGATTTGGAGAGGGTATTGATTGCATTTGGGTCTGTTTGTTTGTCTGTCTGCATGTCTGTTTGGCCTCACAGAACTTTTGTATTTTTCTTTGCAACCGCTTATCAGATTGAGACAAAATTTTCACTTTTGGTGTGACGACTCGTGCAGAATTTTATAATGATAATTATGATCTCATAGGTCATGTGGTGTGGCAGCCATATTGGAAAAAACTGAAAAACTTTGGACCTCTGTATCTCTGAAACCACACCAAGGAAAAATGTGAAACTTGGCATGTAGCAAGTACTCTTGGCAAATGAGTGTGATTTTTATGAGGTCATTATTGCATATGTATAACGCCACATCCGATCAGTATGAAAATTTTTGAAGGTCATCTAGGGATAAAATGGTCCACAGAAAAACAACATTCATGATGTCATCGGTCACGTGATTCGGCAGCCATATTGTTTAAAAAATAAAAATAAAAACCTTCAAAAATATTCTCTGAAATGGCTGAAAAGATCGAGGCGAAACTTTACATGTATGATCGCCTATCCATGAGGAACAAACGAGTCGCATATATATGACATCATAGGTCACAATGTTTGGCAGCCATATTGGAGTTATCTGAAAACCTATAAAAGAACTCCACTCAAAAGAAGTCCCGGTGAGGGTTTGCAATCTCTGATTGCTCGTTTTTCTTGTTTTTTTATTTAGAATCTTTCCCATTTTTTTTTATTGTGGGGTCTGTGATCTATTACTAAAAGGACAAGCTTCCGTGTGTGTGTGTGTGTGTGTGTGTGTGTGTGTGTGTGTGTGTGTGTGTGTGTGTGTGTGTGTGTGTGTGTGTGTGTGTGTGTGTGTGTGTGTGTGTGTGTGTGTGTGTGTGTGTGTGTGTGTGTGTGCGCGCGTGTGTGTGTGTGTGTGTGTGTGTGTGTGTGTGTGTGTGTGTGCATATCAAGCTTGAGTCTACATCGTGTTGGATTGAGCGATGAAATAGTAGGCCATGCTAACAGCTTGGCCAAGAGGTTCGTGAACATGCATAAATAATGTAATTGATTCTCTTGAAAACCAATTTCCTCATTTTACTGATGACGACACATTCACACTTGTGAATGGCTGGCTGCTGCTAAACGCTTTTCGTTTGACCAGGGCAAGATGAATTGCTGGTCGGATACTTGGAACATGATGTTCAATCCTGGCAAGTCGCACATTCTCACTCTCTCGCCACAAAGATCAGCAATCAAACTATCCAATATACTTCTCTGGAGAGCCAGTGGAAGAGAAGCAGTCCCTGGAACATCTTGGCCTCACTGTGTGTCATAACCTTTCATGGTTGGATCATATCTCCAAACTATCATCAAAGGCATCCATCGAGCTGTCTTCCTTGAGCCGCACTGAGCTCATCACAGTGTACAAGGCTTTCATACACAGATCCCTGCTCTGGGCTGGTGCTGCTGCTTCCTACACCTTGCTCCTTTTGAGGCACTTGGAAACAAGGTCTTCCACACCAATGATATATGGATAGAAGGCAGATTCCCAAGGGCTCTTACTATCCACCAGTGTCAGGTTGGAGGGGGAGGGGTGGGTGTGGTCTCTATTAACAAGATTATAACTGGCCTTGCTCCTCATGCCCTCTTCCATCCCTGCCTCCTCCATACCCCTTCTACCCTCCCAGGTCACATGCATTTCTCAACAAACCCTCATCTGTTATCACTCAAAGTTCAGACTGGTTGCTCACCTGCATTCATTGGTCCCCTTATTTTTCAGATTGTAGAATCATCCCAGTACACCCATTGTTTCATCCTTATAACAGTCTTTTAAATATGCTGACCATCACAACCTCATGTGGTCAGCTATCCACAGCCATCATCTCTTTTATACAAGCTTAGACCCTTGTAGAGACTATAAATGCTGTGCAACAACCAGCTTAACATCCTAATCCAAAGGACGAGTGCTCCCAGGTGCAGCATCATCACCCCTTATTGCACCAGGACTATGCAGAGTGTCATCAGGGAAAGGGCTCCACAAAGGAGGAGGGTGGAGTGGGGAAAGTGACTGCAGCGGTCGAATTATAGCGGTGAACCCGAGATACTCTTCCAGTATGCCAAAGGACCGGCAACCATTACTGAATAAGAGATTACATCGTATCTGATGGTTCTGCTGTCTTCCTTAATGGACCTAACCAGTCTGAAATGACGGACAGAGACACATGCATATCTGTCGAGACATCTCAAAGACGAGCATGCCACCAACTAACCTATCTTTCTATCCATTAGCTTACAATATTTGGATTTCAATGGGGGTCTTTCATCCAACTGCTAACTGGGTTAGTCTGCTTAGCTCCCAATATCTGATCGAATCTGGCTTGTTCAAATTAATTTGAGAAGAATGGAATGACAATCGGTTAAGGAAAACGGAGTCTGCGATTTGAGGAGGAAGGGATGGGTGTGTGGTTTGGAAAAGACAAAAGATGAGGTTGGGAAGGAGGGAGGGAATTGAAGTTGCCAAATGAAAATTCCACTATTTCACAAATATAACATCGCTCAGCAGAGGAAAGTTCAAGCCTGACATTTCAGCGACAAAGTTGAAGAAATATTCACGAAATCCATAACTTTCTCGTGGACGACGACAATCTGATGCACCGCAGCGCAAGGAGAGGAATTGCAGCAAGAACAGCAAGAGCAAGGTCTCAGCAGGTGTAGTAAAGCTTAGTCAGTGGAAATAATTTACCATTCGTTGTATACAATGATATCGAACATTGCATCAGAGCAGTGGCATCGTTAATCGATGTGTTCCTGCAGGGAAGGACACACATCCATTGTTGGCCCGTCATGATGATCATCTGCTGGTGCAGGAAGAGGCACTGCCGAGGGTCCAGCGAGGAGTCTGGTGGAAGCGAAAGGCTCACAATTGGCGTCACATTTTTCCAGCACTTAGCGACGGCATATCCTGGCGTCTGCACTGTGTTCACTGTGTTCTCAATAACCAGATTATGCACCGACGACTGTCGGGCAACGTTGCCTGCAACAGAACCGATGCGAAGACACAAGACCATGCACAGCCGTTATTCCCAGCGTAGATCAGCGAGTCCAGTGCGACATAGAAGTAGTCAAATAAATTAACAGCGATTTAATTGATCCGTTAAATGGTTAATCATGGTAAAAGGACCAAGTATAAAAATTCCGTCAAAAAAAACATTTGAGAAACATAGTAATTTTGTAGAGCGTTTAAAAGTCAAACTGCTAATCGATCATGGGGTTTTTCACCTTGTCCTTCGTGGATTCATATGATTCATAAAAGGTAACTGGAATCCAACATCGATATTAACTGTGTCGGCTTACCACATGTCTATGTCACAGGAAGGTAGTTATGGTGCCCGGAAGGGAGGCATTAAGTGTTTGGTCGTGGTGTCCCGCTTTTTGAAGATTTTTTTTTTCCTTCCATTTAAAAAAAAATGTATGAAATTATTTAATTTTTCCCCAATTTTTAATTCCGTAATTGTTATTTATTTATTTATTTATTCCATTTTCAATTACTTGATGTTTTCCATTTTCAAATAGTGTTTAATTTTTCAATTATTTGACAATTTAATGATTTATTTTTCCAATTTTCAATTTCTAAAATATTTTCAGTTATCTTTTATTTCAAATTTTCAATTATTGAATTTAAATGTTTTTAAAAGTGTATATTTTTCCAGTTTTCAAATTTTTTAAGACGTTCAATAATTATTATTATTTTTTGTCATTTTTGACTTTCAGTTAAAGCTAAGATTTTCCAATGTAAACTAAACTGGCAATGAATCTCGTACTGTGCAATGGATTTCATAATTATTCGTCGTTCCACCATCTTTCTCGTCTCGCTTGCTGCCATCTTGGTTTTCAGCAAGTGCGTTAAGGCGGGGAAACTTGTCATCACCACTGTTACCATTGAAGCTGCCATTGTAAAAACAAATTTGTTCAAAAATTATAAATCTGTATATAAATGGAGGTCCAGATAAAAAATGAACCACCCTCGTATACTGTATATTTATATACAGAAATAAATGAGGAAATAAGAAAGGATAAATAAGTGAAATGAATGAATAAATATATAAGCAAGTTAAATGAATAAAAAATTGAAACTGTACATATAATTACTTGCAGAAAGAAAGCAGTACATATTATGGGTCCATTCAACAGCCATCATGAAATGCCAAACTGTTTTGGGATGAGAGAATGGATTGATGACACGTAATGTACAACAAATTGTCTATCAAATGTTGTCTCTGCCTGTTTGATGTGACATTCCGAGCACGCTTGACCTTTTCAGTTCCCCTTCCCATTCGTTCCCCCAGGGACGTGTGCCACGAGCTGCTGGGTCATGTGCCCCTCTTTGCCGATCCGAACTTCGCCACGTTTTCCCAGGTACATCTGATATACAAATTGTGTTCTTAAAAACACACATTTCTCTCTACTCAATGACAAGTGGGCTGAGGATATCGCGAATGAAACGATCTCCGACAAAACTTTTATTTTCCACGTTGACCTAAGGCTCATGGCGAACCTTGTACATAAACCACATGCATGACAAATACATGAGCAGTCATCAATGTATTCTCATTTTTATGAATTACAAGGATATCAGTAGACGATGGACAAATACTTGGTATATATGAACCTGGGTTTGAACATGCGTTCCCTGTACAGAACGATTGACACGTTCAGATGGGAACGTGAACAATCCAACCCATCGAGTAATCCTTTTATTAGACCTTTCACAAAATGCTGGCAGGATCGCTTCGGGCTGTGTTTGCTCATCTATGAGCTGTGTAGCCTGGGTTCAAATCCCAACCCAGTTATAAACAGTCACCCGGGTGTTTCACATGCAGGACGAGGAATCAATGTGCATTGTCCATTGGAACAACATTAAGCCGGGGGACCCATCTGCCATGGTGCATTCATCATTGCTGGACGTTGAAGATCCTAATATGTCATTCGCGAAGAGCAGGCAAGTTATTGCCAGAACCCTGAGCAAATTACAAATTCTTTCCCAAATCGCCTTCAATTGAACATCAGGCTTCGCCAACCGGTTCATGAATGACTTGGGTCAAAAAAAAAATATTCTCCAACCAAACCCCCAAGAAGGTGAAATCATTTGGACCATGGAGGAAGTGGAGGTAGTCCTTGTCACTCATGTTTTTTAAACAATTAGGGAGGGGTGAAGATTCAGGACGACAAGTGAAGTACCTGTATATACTTTACCTGTTGGTGCTTACTATGTTATTTGAGATGTTATAAATTATTTTAAAGGATTAGAGTCATTTTGAGATTTTAAAAGAGAGTAATTATGATGGAGGTTGTGTTTCATCCAGCACACAACATTTTTGAACTTCTCCATTCGGGTAAACGTTATCGTTCCCTCAAGACCAACTGTAACCGCTTGCACGACAGCTTTTACCCAACTGCAATCCACACCCTTAATTAATCGTTGTCCAAAGTATTATGAGTATCTAAAGAATGGTTATGGATATTTTAAACCATGCCACAAATTTCATTCTCTCATTTCATTTCAACACCAAAATGTTGTTTAGGGCTCTCTATTCACAATGAATCTATGTCTATCTATCTGAATCTATTTCTTATTCAATGTAATGTTTAAGCACGCACTTTCAAAGTGCTTCTCATGGTATGCGCAATATATATATATATATATATATATATATATATATATATATATATATATATATAAATATATATATATATATATATATATATGTGACAATCAACTCATTATTATTTTATTGACAATTATTGTCCCCTTTATTATTATGATTATTATTTTATGGACAATTTTCATATCAAGCACCCCTCCTCCCTATTAACCTTTCAGATTCTTTCAAATATATAATACGAGTTAAAGTACCCAGCGTTGCCTGGGAAAATTCAATTAAACATGTATTTAAATATTTCCTGCATGACAAATTGGGGAATGTTGACCTTATGGTTTTGTATGTATTACCAATCTTTGACATTGCAAAATGTGCTTGGAATTGTATTGAAATGCTTCATCTTCTAAAGGTGCCCAACATGATGTCCCTAGGGGCTGATTGTCTTGCACGTTGATCCTCAACCTGAGCCTGTGTCTGCTCTTGAGTCTGAAGTGACCTGTAGACTGCCATTTTCATTGCATCTGATTTGTTTCTGCCCATCAGGTGTCTTTATTTTGGTGCCATTTGGCAGTACTATATTTGGAATGCAATTAAGTTAGGTTAAGCTATTTCTTAACAAAAGTGTTCCCTTGAGAGTTCCTTTGAAAGTTGACTCGAAGACAAATTCAAAAATAACTTGGTTGCCCCAAGACAGATCACTTGCACGCAAAGTTTGTTTTCATGATGTGGGAATGCAATTTTTTTTTTTATTAAAAAAAAATTGAATTATTAACATCAGTAGTTGAACCCGTGTAATTGCCGTGCAACAAAAGTGGAGGGTTACAGATGGGGAAACATGAACATAGTGGTGTTATAATAAATCCTGAAGTGCAATGCTCCCTAAATGGGTCCTTTCCAGAGCTATCTGTATTAGCATGAGTAAAGCCACCAGAAGTGCTCCGGCGGGCATGTTATCATGCTGATCTCCATGACGCAGTCGATTCAAGTTTAAAAAAGCAACAGACTGATCGGACAGAGACGGGGAGGATTGGAGGTAGGGGAGAAACGTACCAAGGGAATACATAAATATACAAATTATTAGCTTGCATACATATGACTTCAACATATAGTCTTCACAATACATATTACTCGATCACTCCCAGGAAAAACCCAGGCAGTGTAAAAGCAACATACTTACTCGAGGCCTGAACACGGAAGTGTTTTAATATACCTGTGTAAAGCAGCTTTTTTTTTTTTAAACAATAGGCACTTGTCTTAACACTCACAATTAAATTTGTGTTGTTGACAACAAATCGCTACAACCTCAACATACGATCTTCAATATATATACATATATATATATATATATATATATATATATATATATATATTTTTTTTTTTTTTTTACTCGATTGCTTCCGGGGGGGGGGGGGGTTGGGGAACACCAGGGAGTGAATAAGCACAAGACCTGATCAAAACCTATAAGGCAATTATCTGGTTTTATCTGAGGTCAAATTTTTTTATCCAAACATAGCCCTCGACTTTCCTCTGGATGAAAGAAGAGGCCATGTAAAGTTTTTAGTTGCACTGGTTCCTGCAGAGTCTGAATACATAAACGAACAAACAAACACACAAACAAACAAACTTTCATATATATATATATATATATATATATATATATATATATATATATATATATATATATATATATATATATATATATATATATATGTATTTGACTAGCAGGGGTACCCGGTGTTGCCGGGCAACACCGGATGCCTCCTCCATCTCACCCTTTTCTTGACTCACCCTACCCCTTCTCCTTCCTCCTCCCACCATATTCCCTCTGGACTCCCACCCCACCCCTTCCCATGCCTCCTCCCACCCCTTCCTCCTCCCATTCTAATCTAATCCCTCTGGACTCCCACCCCACCCCTTCCCATGCCTCCTCCCACCCCACCAATATCTCCTCCCACCACAGTGCCTATGCCTCACCCCTTCCCCTGCCTCCACCTGCCCCACCCATTCCTCCTATGACAGTCCCTCTGGACTCTCACCCCACCCCTTCCCTTCCCTCTGTTAGTTATCAAGTGCAGTTGCTTGTGTTCAGATTCAAGTTTCTTGTGGAATGCTTGCCAAGTGGCTTAAGTACTCAAGCAAGCACTCCATTCAAAACCGTTCATCAGGAACGGCTGTTTTAGCAAGCGCTATTGAGCTGCTTGGTAACTGAACACACCCCTGGACATCTCGATGGCATACAGTCCATACAAAACACTGACAAATGGACATTAAAAAAAAAATTAAAGATGTCAAATATTAATCATTAGTATTTTCATTGTTCTGAAAATGTACCTTGTTCAGTTTTAAAATGTACATAAACTCAGAGGTGATGTTGAGTTGTATGAAAGTGAACGTGTACATTTCATACAACTTTAAAGTGTACGTACGTGAACACAACTTCATTAAGGTGTACATGTCCACGAGAAATATCTCTCAGGAATTTCCTTGGTGGCCTCACGACTAATTAATTATGTACGCAAGGATTTCACGACCAAGCCAATTCTAATGATAATATTACATATACATCAGTTTATTTATAAGCCTTGAAAAGTTGGGCAAAAACCAAAAGTTTGTTTATTTTAACGAAATATCACTATTTTCGTTCCTCTGCATTTGAGAATTAACGAACCTTCATTGGGCCATCCAAGTATGTTAGACCGCTGTTGCAATCGCTGCGGGAGAAACATAAAACACCTCGTTTGAGTTGGAATCAAAATGTACCTTTGTTTCCTCAAAACGGTATCCTCATTTAATGATAGAAGCTGTGTTGTTCAGTTTTCAAATTTACATCAGAAGCCTATAAACAACCAAAGCAATGCAGAGTGAAAAAGATGGAGGCAATTTCTGGATGGCTGGAAGGAAAGGAGTGGCCTGGCTAATGAGTGGTGCTTGTGACTGGGGAGAGAGGTGGAGGCGTCGCTGTGCTGTATCACGTGATTGGGTTTTCGGAGATCATGCCTCGCCCGCTAGGGGTGGCAGGAATGTACATCCGGACGCGCAATAAAGCAGAGTTGATGCTGGCAAGCTTGCTTCTCGTGTTCCACTGCACCTCGTACACTCTAGTTGGTGACGAGGATGGTTGAAAACGGACATTTGCCCGTTTTCGTCGGAGACGACTTCGAATTGTTTTCGGAGCAATTGGGATGCTATTTCCACGCGAATGATGTGGTCGACGAGAGCAAACAGAAGTCGATCTTGCTCGCTTTGCTTTCGGCGGAGCATTATCGACTACTGAGTGATTTGGTGGCGCCGGACAAGCCCCGTGATGACGGGCTGTCGTTTCGGGACATTGTGGAGAAGATGAAAACACACATGGCGCTGGAGAAGTCATTACAGCTCGCTCGATACCAGTTCGATAGCCTCTCGAAAGGTGCAGAGGAACGCGTCGCCGATTTCGTGGCGCGGATTAAGCATTCTTCCGTGGCCTGCAAGTTCACGGCGGGGGAGCGTCCAGCGCGGCTCAGAGATCGTTTTATCGCTGGTTTACAAGATGCGAAGATGGTTTCAGCAGTTCTACGGCTGAAGGGTGAAGCCATTACATTCGACTCGGCGGTCAGCATGGCTACGGTGGTCGAGCAGACTCGCGGGGATGTTCGGGCCATCACCAGCCACGCGGGGTCGCGAGCACCCCGGGACGCGCGCACGACCTTCGGTGCGGGTCGGACGTCGCCGCGCGGCCGCACGTGCGGCGAGGTGACCCCACGGACGTGTTTGGGATGCGGAGGTCGACACCTGCGCCGTGCGTGCCCGTATAAAGGCACCGTGTGTTTAAATTGTCACAAGGTGGGTCATCTGAAGCGGGTGTGCTGTGGGGCGCCGGCCACCGTTAGGGTCATGGACAGCGATGTGCGAGGCGACCCGGGGTGGAACCGGCGGCCGTTGTTGAGCCTGTTTTCAATTGGCCCGGCGGCGGCGCACCCGATGACGGTGGAAATCGAAGTGAACAAAACGCCGATCACGTTTCAGGTCGATACAGGAGCGGCTGTATCGATCATAGGTGAACAGACCGCGCGTAGACTCAATGGCCTGAAGCTTATCAGGTCCAACCTCACACTGTTCACGTACACCGGCGAGAAGATAATGCCAGTCGGGATGGCAGACTTGTCTGTGCGGTACCAAGGCCAGGTCGCCATGCTTCGGGTGTACGTCGTGCGGGGGTGGGGACCGTCTCTCCTCGGCCGAGATTTGCTGGCCCACATCAGGCTAGACTGGGCCGCAGTTCACCTTGTGCAACCCGTGCCGAGCAGGTGGGAGGATCAGTTGGAGAAGATTCTTCAAAGACATCAAGGGTTGTTTTGCGACGTCCTTGGGAAACTCAAGGGCATGGAGGCAAAACTCTTCCTGAAGGATGGGGTGGTTCCTCGTTTTTGTAATCCATGTCCGGTGCCGTATGCCCTGCGGGACAAGGTCAAGGGTGAACTCGATAGGCTGGAGGCTTGTGGAGTGATCGAACGGGTGTCGTACTCAGATTGGGCCACCCCGGTTGTCACGGTGCTGAAACGGAATGGAGACGTCCGATGTGCGAGGAATCTGTGAGGGGGTAGAGCATCACCTGTGGACAGGTGATTCTCGTCCCGCTTACAGGGGAATTCGCGCATTGCGTTCATCCAAGCCCATCCCTCGGAGCACTGCAGTTCGAGCAGAGAGTGGTAGGCTCTTGACAGAGGAGTCTGAAGTGAAGGCCCGCTGGGCCGGTTGCTTTGAGCGGTTGTACCAGGCTGATCCCCCAGCTGTCGAGTTGGATGTCAAGGGTGTTACAACCCCTGTTGCTGACCCTCAAATCAACTGTGGTCCACCTTCGCTTGTGGAAACACGGGCTGCGGTGAACCAGTTGAAACGGGGCAAAGCTCCAGGGATCTGTGGCATCCATGCTGAACTTCTCAAGGCTGGTGGAAGTGCTGCACTCGTGTTGTTGCATGCAGTTTTGTGCTCTGCCTGGAACACAGGCATCATCCCAACTGACTGGAAGAGGGGGCCTTGTTGTCCCTCTCTGGAAAGGGAAGGGTGATCGCCAAGACTGCAACAACTACCGAGGGGTGACGCTGCTCTCAGTGCCGGGCAAGGTCTTTGCTCGGATAATTCTTGATTGGGTTCGCCACCATCTGCTTGAGCACCAGCGTCCGGAGCAGTCAGGCTTTACACCAAAGAGGTCAACGATTGACCGTATCCTTGCACTTCGTGTCCTCACCGAACGCAGACGAGAGTTTCGGCAAGGGCTGCTTGCAGCCTATGTTGATCTCTGTAAAGTGTTCGATTCAGTGAATCGGGATGTCCTCTGGAGGATTCTTGGTCTTCGTGGGGTGCCACCAAATCTGATCGACCTGATGTCTGAACTCTACTCTGGTACTGAGATGGCTGTGAAGTGTGGTGGTACCATCTCTGACTTATTTCCAGTTGTTACTGGAGTTCGTCAGGGGTGTGTACTGGCCCCCACACTTTTCAGCACTTGTATGGACTGGATTTTAGGGGGATGTCGTAGAGATCAAGCTGCAGTGCATCGTTTGGGAATGTCAAGATCTCGGACCTTGATTTTGCAGATGATGCAGTCATCTTTGCGGAGACTTTAGACATCTTTTTGGGGGCCCTCGAGGTGCTGAATGAGGAGTTGGACCGCTGGGGTTACGGGTTTCTTGGGTCAAAACTAAGATCCAGGCTTTCGGTGACATCTTGGATGCTGCTGTCCTGTCTGTGTCTGTTTGTGGTGAGGATGTTGAGGTCGTGGAGAGATTCACTTACCTTGGCAGTGATATTCATGTCTCTGCTGGCTGCGAGTCAGAGGTCATTAGACGTCTGGGACGGGCCTGGGGAGTCATGGATTCACTGGATCATGGGGTGTGGCGCTGCCGGTACCTGTGCGGGAGGACGAAAGTCCGAGTCTTCAGGTCCTTGGTACTTCCAGTCTTGCTCTATGGATGCGAGACTTGGACTCTGACCAAGGATCTGAGACGGAGACTTAATTCCTTTGGTACCAGGTCTCTTCGGAGAATCCTTGACTATCGCTGGTCGGATTGTGTCCAACGAGCGGTTGCTGAGAGATACTCGGATGAGATTTGTTACCTGCATAGTCCGTGAGCGTCAGTTGCGGCTGTATGGACATGTGGCTCGTTTTCCTGAAGCTGATCCTGCTCACCAGATTCTCTCAGCGAGGGAGTCTCATGAGTGGAGGAGGCCAGTGGGCCGACCACGTGCCTCGTGGTTGCAGCAGGTTGACCATCATCTCAAGGAGATGGGGATGGGCCTGGCATCTGCCTGGGGGATGGACAGACGGAGGCCCCTGGAGTACCGGCCGAAAGTGGACGCAGCGACGCGTTGTTCTGGCACATGCTCCCATACCTGACCTGACCTGACCTGAGGTCCGATTGTGTGGGGACTTCAAATCCACGGTTAACCCAGGGCTCAGCGTGGAGCAATATCCACTGCCGTCAATCGATGAAATATATGCACGATTGGCGGGGAGTCAATACTTCACGAATCTAGACCTGCGTGATGCATATTTTCACCTGGCGTTGGATCCTGGGAGTAGCGAGCTTTTGACAATCAACACGTGTCAAGGACTCTATCGATATACCCGACTCTGTTTTGGGATTGCTTCGGCCCCAGCCTTGTGGCAGAAAGCCATGGATCAGGTTTGCATTGGCCTGCCCGCTCAGACCTACCTGGACGATGTGCTCATTGCGGGGAAAACGGCGGACGAGCACCTTGCAAACATTGCCCAAGTGCTGACAAAGCTAGAAGCGTGCGGCCTGCACTTGAACAGGGACAAGTGCTCGTTCTTCAAGCAGCGCTTGGAATACCTCAGGCACATCATCACGCCGGAGGGGCTGTTGAAAGGTCCTCGGAAGGTGGAAGCGATTCAACACATGCCACCGCCTCGCGACAAGACGCAGCTGCGCTCGTTCATTGGTATGGCCCAGTATTACCAAAGGTTCGTGCGAGGGCTCAGCTCACAACTTGCGCCGTTAACACTGTTGCTCAGGAAGGACGAGCACTGGGCTTGGGGGCCTGCATACCAGGCGTCGTTCGACCACGTCAAGCGGCTGCTCACAGAGGATCTGGTCCTCGTGCACTACGAGCCTGCCGTCCGCTCCTATTGGCATGCGACAGCTCTGCATATGGCATCGGGGCAGTGCTCTCCCACAGGATGGACGATGGTTCCAAGCAGCCTGTTTGTTTTGCATCCCGGACCCTGTCCGCAGCAGAGCGGGGATATGCCCAGATCGAGCGTGAGGCTCTCAACCTTGTCTGGGGTGTGCGGAGGTTTCATCAATACCTGCTGGGGCGGCATTTCACTTTGCAGACAGATCACAAACCACTTCAATTCATCCTGAGACCCGAACGCGGGGTGCCGGTGGTAGCGGCCGCGCGAATACAGCAGTGGTGTCTGTTTCTTGGTGCTTACGATTATGATATTCAGTTCCGAAGCACCGAGAAGCATGCTAACTGCAATGGGCTCTCATGCTTGCCGTGTGCGGAGGGTCCAGCTGCGTCTGAGTTGGCTGACCGGGTCGATGTGTTTGCGCTGGGCCAGGTCCAAAGCGGGCCGGTTACGGCCAGACAGGTCGCGGTGGAATCTGCTCGTGATCCGGTGCTCGCCCGTGTCGTCCAGGCGATTTCTACGGGGAATTGGAGCGATCTGCCTTCGACACCGGCATTTCAGCCTTTCGCGTCACGCGCATCGGAGCCGTCGTTGGTCCAACGGTGCATTATGTGGGGAATGAGGACGGTGATTCCACCGAAGTTCAGGCAGCGGTGTTTGGAAGAACTGCATGTCAGTTACCTTGGCGTCGTGAAGACCAAGAGTCTTGCTCGTAGCCTGTTGTGGTTGCCGGGGTTGGACAAAGACATTGAGCAGGTGGTTATGCGTTGTGCCATGTGCCAAACAGATGCTGATATTCCGCGTTGAGCTTCGGGACTATGGCCTACCTCAGACAGAGCCTGGCAGAGGGTCCATGTACATTTTGCAGGGCCGGTTAATGGCAAAATGTTTTTGATTGTGATCGATGCATTCTCTAAATGGCCGGAGGTTGTAGTAATGCAGCATACATCAGCAAACATTACAGTAGAGAAACTGTGGACGATCTTTGCTAATAAAGGGTTTCCGGAGATCCTTGTCTCTGATAACGGTCTGCAGTTCATCGCAGGTGTATTTGATGAGTTTATGCGCCAAAATGGTATTCACATCTAAGGTCCGCACCGTATCATCCTGAGACAAATGGGCATGCTGAGTCGTTTGTTAAGATGTTGAAACGGGCTTTGCATAGGGGGCGGGGGGGTGTTGCACCTGTGCAGACGGTGGTCGATGTCTTTTTGCTCCATTACAGGAACGCAATTCATCCTGTCACGGGTGATTCGCCTGCTATTCGTCTCTATGGACGGGCATTGCAGTCCAGATTGGATTTGCTGCGACCTGGAGGGTCGGGGAGTGGGACGGTGTCGCGTCCGACGCGGCTGCGCGGCTTCGATGTGGGACAGCGAGTAATGGTGCGTGATTATTTCCACAGTTCCAAATGGGTGCCGGCTATCGTCTCTGCGGTACTGGGGCCGGCGAATTGCATGGTGCGGACTGATGGTGGGGAAGTGTGGAAGCGGCATGTGGACCAAATGCATGATCGCTGTCCAGCATCACCCCCCCCGCCACACCCCTCCCCCCCCCGGGCCGAACGATGTGGGACCCCCACCTGTAATGTCGCCGGGGCCAGACGTTGTATCGCCAGGGCCGGATGTGCCAACGCCCACGGGGTCTTTGCCTGATTCTGTCCTACCCGGGGACGTCGGGCAGGCTGGTCGGCCGGGGGCGGTTGTTATTGCGGATGGCGCGAGTCCGGCGAGGGTGTCACCTCGACCGAGCCGGGAGGAATCTGAGCCTGGGCTGTCTGGCGGCGCTGCCCGTCCAAGGCGGGTCAGGGTGCGGCCGCGGTACTTGGAGGATTATGAGTGTTGATTGTTTTTGGTTGGTCATATTATGATTGTCCTTTCATCATTTGACTTGTCATTTTACGAGGGGAGGAGTGTGCTGTATCACGTGATTGGGTTTTCGTATATCATGCCTTGCCCACTAGGGGTGGCAGGAATGTACATCCGGGCGCGCAATAAAGCGGAGTTGATGCTGGCATGCTTGCTTCTCGTGTTCCACTGCACCTCGTACACTCTAGTCGCCTGTAGAATGAGCATCACTTATGACCCAACCATACACAGACCCACACATCCACCCACCCACCTTCCACCCCACAGACACAAACTCAGCTTTATATATTACATACGAGCATATGCAACCCATTGCTTAGCTGATGGGAGAGAGAGAGAGAGAGAGAGAGAGAGAGATAGAGATAGAGATAGAGATAGAGATAGAGATAGAGATAGAGATAGAGATAGAGATAGAGATAGAGATAGATATGTGAGAGGGGAGGCATAGAGGATGAAGGAGGGGGTGCTGGGGGGGGGGAGGTAGGGAGAGTGACACCTCACCAAATGTTGCTATTCACTGCGGAGGGAGGGTGTGTAAGTGAGTTAGAGAGAGAGACAGAGACAGAGGCAGAGACTGCAAGAGAGCTACAGAGATGGAGGAGGAGTGCTGTATCTTATTAAGAGGGGGGAGTGAGGAGAGGAGGGGACAGAGTGAGAGAGCATGGGGTGGGGGGGGGGAGGAAAAAGAAAGACAGGTGAGAGGTGGAGGTGCAGTTAGCAAAGAGAATGATATGTGACACTTAACGACCGAACAAAAAAAAGAAAACATGTCAGAACAGCTACACAACGACACAACAGAGTTTGTGAAATAATCCGCTGGCACATCTGCAAAAACTTTGATATTCCAGTTCCAGAAAATTTGTGGAAAAATGAACCAAAAGCAATCACTGAAAACATTAAAGTTCCGGTTCCGGTTTTGGAGCAGCGAGAGGTCTCCTTCGGGGCTCCCTGCTGACGTTCTCAAAGCTAAATTTCCGGTTGTTATTTGTCCCGTTTTAACTGTTTAATTTTCTCACCTACATGTTACTGTGTGTTGCTAGTTCGGTTTTGTTTCAAAAATCGTGCTATTTTGTGAGTATTTTTGTCGACGTTCTTACCTGTGCTTGAGGCCTAGGCCTAGGCTTGAGGCCTACCGGTTTTTTTTCGATCGTTTTTTTTTGTTTGTTTGTTTTTTCTCCCCATTACCTTCAATTTCTATCCTCCCCATTACCTTCAATTTTGATCCTCCCCACTTTCCAAACATCCTCCATTCTCCCAACTAATCTCTTTCTTATCTAAAAAAAAAAAAACAAAAAAACAAAAACAAAAAAAAAAAACCCTACAACAACAACACGCTCACCTTCTCCCGATTCTGCTTCTTCTTCTTCCTCTTAACCTCCTCCTCGTCTTCTTCCTCGATTTTTTTTTTTTTACACTTCCATGACATAATCTGTTGAACTCTCTCATACATTATTTTTAACAACAAAAACGATCTTATAATGCTTCATCTTCCTCTCTCACACATGTGGTACTCTTTACTGTTTCACAATGCACTACTCTTCTGCTATTTTAACAGACTGCTCTCATTTCGACCTCTCCTTCATTCCTTGCCTAAAAAATCCAACTATTACAGCGCTTCTTCTCTCCATGCTCTGAATTCGCCTTCATTGCATCCATCAAGAATTGTGTTAAATCGCATCTCTGACCTAAAACTTTTAAAAACCACAGTTTGCCATGGATGCTCGCTTTCCATCAACCATTCTTTTTTTCCAACTTCAGTGCCAACTCACCCCCCTCACCCCTCACTCTCACTCTCAAAGCAACCATCCCACTCTTCTCCCTTCAAACCTCCCTCTCACCTCTCTCAACAATTCCCCCCTCACCTTTCTCCCACTTTCATCCCCCTCACTGTTCCTTCTCAAAGTTGCCCCCCCTCTCATCCACCAACCTCCCTCCCTCCACTGCCCTCTCACCTCCATCTCTTCACTCCACCTCCTCAAATCCTCAACTGCCTTCTTCCTTGTCTCTTGTCCCCCTCTCCCCTAGCACCACAGAGCCTTTTCTCCCCTCGCGATTCTGCAATACCCCACACTCCTTCAGCAACCCTCCTTACCTGCCCCCCTCGTCCCTTGTCCTACCCTCCCCTCCACCTCCTGCACCCAAAGCCTCCTCCCCTTCCTCTTCATTAAAAGTGTGGACCTCAAATATCCGGGGCCTTCGCTCAAACCTTTCAGATCTTTCCATACAGGTTGCCACTGACAAACCAGACATTATCTGCCGAACAGAAACTTTCCTCTCCCAAGACGTGTCTGACTCCCAAGTATCTCTCCCTGGCTACTCCCTCTTACGGTATGACAGACCTGAGCCTCGTCCTGGTGGAGGTGTTGCTCTCTTCATCAAAGACTCTATTCCTCACTCTCCATGCACTGCTCTCACTCCCCCACACCCCCAGGAATACCTCTGGCTTCGGCTTCCCCTCCACTCCCACCTCATGTTTATATGTGTACTGTACCGTCCACCGAACAGTGATGACTCCATCTACACCTCACTATCCGAAAACATGGACCATCTTCTATCTTCTCATCCAAACTCTCTCTTCCTCTTATGTGGTGACTTCAATTGTCATCACGCCAGTTGGCTAGGTGTGGGTACCTCTCTCACCTGCCATGGCACCTCAGCAAAAGCTTTCTGCGACTCATTGGGACTGACTCAATCGGTCAACTTCCCGACCCGGATCTCAACCAATGCTACTCCATCTCTTCTGGATCTGATTTTGACAAATTTCCCTGACAATATCTGCTGCTCTTCCTTCGCTCCAATTGGTTCTTCTGACCACGTCCTTGTCAAAGTGGACATCTCTCTGGCTGTTATCAGAGAACCACCTCACCGCCGTCGAGTCTGGCATTTCACTCAAGCCGACTGGCAGGGTCTCCGAGCAGCCATCAAACTTACAGACTGGTCTCCTATCACTACTTTCTCAAACATCAACTCATCCTGGGAATTTTTTCAAAGAAACTTGCTCTCCCTCATGCACAGATTTATCCCCTCTCGTGTTCAGTTGTCTTACCCTTCCTCCCGCCCTTGGTTTACTGAAGCTTGTGGCGAGGCAGTTGTCCTGAAACAACTTGCCTTTGCCTCATGGAAAGCAAACCCAACTGAGGGCAATCTCAGTTCTTTCCACAAAGCTCGGAACAAGTGTGTATCTACCCTCAGGAGAGCCAGAAAACAACATCTTTCTCATCTCAAGTCTGAACTCTCAAACCTCTCTCCCTCCTCAAAATCCTGGTGGCGTTTAATCAAATCTGTTTCTGGTGTATGTTCCCCCTCCATCCCCTCCCTTACCTCAAATGGCCGAACTGCTGATTCCACACGTGATAAAGCTGAATGTCTAAACTCGGTGTTTGCAGCTAAATCTTGTGTCCTAAACCCATCACTATCTCTACCCACTTTACCCAGTCGCACCCAACTGACCCTGGACTCTGTATCCTTTTCTCCTGACAATGTGGAGAGCTTGCTTTCAAACCTCGAGTCAGATTCTGCAACCGGTCCAGACGGCATCAGCCCACGTGTCCTCAAAGCCTGCTCTTCTGCTCTTGCTCACCCTCTCTCTGTTCTATTCACCCTCTCATTTGCCCAAGGTCATCTGCCATCTGCTTGGAAATCTGCTAACATCACTGCCCTGCATAAAAAGGTGCAAAAACAGATCCCTGCAACTACAGACCAATCAGCCTTCTCCCAATCATCAGCAAGGTGATGGAATCCATCATCGCTTCAGACATGAAATCCTTCCTCTTCTCCAATGGCTTGATTTCCAATCATCAATTTGGTTTCAGACCAGGTCACTCTACCCTGGATATGCTGCTTCTGCTCTCCCATCAATGGATGGAGGTCCTCAATGCCAGACAGGAAATCCGAGCCGTATCCCTGGACATATCACGTGCTTTTGACACAGTCTGGCACCCTGCCCTACTCACCAAACTCTCTTCCCATGGTATTCAAGGCCATCTCCACTCATGGCTCGCAGACTTCCTCTCCTGTCGCAGTCAACGTGTGGCCCTAAATGGAGTTCTTTCATCCCCTCTTCCTGTGCAGGCAGGAGTTCCTCAAGGTAGTGTTCTGGGCCCTGCTCTTTTTCTGGTTTTCATCAATGATCTCTCGGACTCTCTGGAAAATCCTCTATTTCTCTTAGCCGACGACTCCACCCTCTGCCGTACCATCTGTCATCCCTCAGACCGGCAAGCAGCAGCTTCTTTGCTCACTGCAGATCTGGATAAAATCACAAACTGGTCCAACACGTGGAACATGTCTTTCAATCCAGACAAATCTCACACTCTCACTATGTCTCTTCGAAAGGACCGTTTACAACCCCCCCCCCCATCCACTTTCTCAACAATCCTCCGGAAGAAGTCTTTTCTTTCAAGCTTCTAGGTCTCACTATCTGCCATGACCTTTCCTGGGAAAGTCACATTTCCAACCTCGCCTCAAAAGCCAGTCGCCGACTGGGAATCCTCCGTCGTGCTAAGTCCTTCCTCGGCCCTCTTGAGCTCCTGACCACTTACAAAGCTTTTGTCCGTAGCCTGATGGAGTACTGCTCTCCCCTCTGGGCTGGTGCTCCTGCCTCCCACCTTTCTCGGCTTCACGCTGTCGAAACCAGGGCATTTAAGATCATCGGCATCTCCCGCAATGAAGCTGAGTCTTTGGGCCTCTCACTCAATCACCGCAGGTTGGTAGGTGGTCTTTCTGTCTTCTACCGACTCCTCTCCAGCCTTGCCCCCTCCCTGCTCTCTCTGCGATTTGTCCCCACCACATTTCCACAGGGTGCTCAAGGTCCGCCAACAACCCCCTTCTGGTAAAACTACCAAAATCACGAATCACTGCTCATCTTCACTCTTTCATTCCTCTTTTTTCCCGCCTTTGGAATAAACTTCCTCACTCTATTCTTTTCCATTCTTCCCTCCAGGCTTTCAAAACAGCTGTTCACCAGCACCTCTTGTCTTCCCCCATCCAAATCCTCGATCTTTTCTACCCCCGATAATCCACCCAAGCCCACTTCCTTCATTTCTCCTGCTTTCCTTCCTGAAAGTCCCTGAAATGTCCATCTTCTCTTCGCCATGTTCCCCGTCCCATCCCCATCCCTCTCCCTTCCACAGTTCACCTAATGTGTCTGTTCCCCACTGTTTTGTCCCTTCCACTCCCGCCCCTCTTGTCTCATGCCTCCTTGCTGTGAGTTGTGTGTTTGCTCTCATACAAGCCTTGACCAAGGTATACAAAAAAAATAAAAAAAGTACCGTCGGATCACGTAAAACCTTTTGATCCCATCGAGCGTGAACATCACAACCAAAGCATTGCGACAAGATATCATACATGGGTACAAAATAAAGAGAGAAGAAGGCATTGCTTATTGAGGTGTTGACACCAGAGATTTTGGACTAAACAATGCAGAAATCAAGAAAATGATGAAACACCAAGACCTCAAGCATGAAGTGAAAAGATCCTGGAAGCTGAAGAATGCCAAAGTTGATGATGAAGAACCTCACAGAGATCTTAAAAACCATCCCTGGGAATATCATGACAAACAGACTACAGTTGGAAGCTGTCCGGGGCTCAGTAACGATCCTGAAGAGAGCCCTCGGCACAAAACTGAAAACAGAAAACTTCACAGCTTGGTCTGGGAATCGTGACCCTTTACCGAAATGAAGGTGGATACTTTGAGCCCACCCTGGGAGGACTCCATCCCACATTCTGAAACCCCACATGTAGATACACACACACATATGTATATACACACACACACACATGTATATATATATATATATATATATATATATATATATATATATATATATATATATATATATATATATATATATATATATATATATGTATATATACACACACCCACACGCATACGCACACATGCACACACACAAGCACGCACACATACTTGCACACATACTTGCACACATACTTGCACACATACACGCACACATACACGCACGCACACATACACACACACACACACATACACGCACGCACACATACACGCACACATACACGCACACATACACGCACGCACACATACACACACACACACGCACACACACACGCACGCACACATACACGCACACACACACACACACACACATACACATACACATACACACACATACACACACATACACACACATACACACACACACACACACACACACACACACACACACACACACACACTGAAACCTGTGAGGGTTCCATTCCACTTTCTGGAACCCATATATGGACATACCAAGCAAAGACACACACGCACACACACGCACATTGCCTTTTCTTTGTACAGAGAAACCAAAAGAAGGTTCCCCATATGTTATATTTTTGTTGAATTGGTTAACCATATGGCCCCAAATACATATATGATCCTCCAAACAAATAATACCTGTGCGACGTCATCAATGCATCTCCATGACACCATCATGCAGGAGATATCAGTGCCTCACTGGGGTGTTAAGTAATGTTATATCAAATTATGATTCAGATATTTGATGTAAAATGTGTTGTCGTTTTTTTTAAATGCCATATACAAAAACTCCAGGAGTAGGGCTGGGTAAGACGTGTGTTTTTGGTTGTTATCTCCATATGCGGGAACGGAGCCCTCCTAGGTCTCAAAGTATCCACCTTCGTATGTGTGTGTGTGTGTGTGTGTGTGTGTGTGTGTGTGTGTGTGTGTGTGTGTGTGTGTGTGTGTGTGTGTGTGTGTGTGTGTGTGTGTGTGTGTGTGTGTGGGGGGGGTGTGTTGTTGGATGAGCGTGTGTGTGTAATGTTGTTGTTGTGGGGTGTACAAAGGGTTCTGTTTATCTGTTATTGTTTAAAGTTAAGTCCTGCGTTGCTTGGTCTCTGTCTGCATGTTGCACGCAATTTGTTTTGTGTCGCTTCTTCTTCGAGCCTTAGATGTTGTAGAAGTAAAAATGTTTCGAGCATACTTTTTGTTTTTGTTAGAATGCTACAAAAACGAAAAGTTTGGGTTCACAACTCGACGAACAAGGGATTGATCTACTTTGGAGCCAGTTCAGATTGAAAGCGACTCACACCTATCGAAGCTGAGATGAGTCCGCCATCAGACATCTCCCAGGGTTATTAAAGTGAATCCACTCGACTCTACTTGGCAGCTCCGACCTTGGACTGGATGCTCTCAGGAAATGCTGCATGTGATACCAAAATCGAAGCGACAATTTGAAGCGTAATTTGACAGTACGAGGTTTATTTGTGGAGCGTCAGAAAAGACACAAAACATATTCAATTGTTTTTACATTCAAGAGGTTGAGTATTGTTGTTTATTTTTTGGGCGATTGTTTTTTTTTTTAACCAATTAAATAAATATCACACCTAATTGGTTTTGCCTTCATTTTGAACAATGACACATATTTATATATTTTTTTTCAAAAATGTATTTGAAAATGTTTTGTCGATGGCAGGATGCCCGAGAGATACACACCATCGCCTCGAAGCTGTCTATCTTGGGTTTGAATCCCGACCCAGCTATAAACTGTTTCACAGGCAGGGTGATTCATCAATGTGTGTGTCGTCTTTTGGGAGGACGTCAAACTGGACGTCTCATCTGCCAGTATGAGTTGGTGGATGCTAAAGTGTCCCGGTGTCCTTCGCAAAGAGTAGGCGAGCTATCAGCAACACCCTGACCAAATTACAGATTCCTGCTTTCTCATTCGACTATCCTGCATCAGAATGGTGACTGGTCCTCGATTGTCACCCATAGTCAATTAAATTATGTGTTTTTTTTTCTTTGAAGTGGAGTTTCTGATCGATACAAGGTGTCCCTCAAATAGGTATCCATTTTACCCTGTGCATGCAAAGTGAAAAGCGGGGTTAAACAATTAGTGTCCATCCGTTTGTCTGTCTGTCTTATCAGTTTATGCTCCTCAGTTTATGATCAAGGAGCAACTTATTTAAATTGAATGTTATATTTTGACCATGAATCAGAAAACAAACCTGCTATTTTGCCATACTTTTGCTCTGAATTCGTCCCGATTGCAAATGTACATTGAGGAGTGAGATAGTTTTTTTAACTCTATCTGCCTGCTGAGCAATCAAACGAAATTGAAAATCCATCCAAACAGGAAACTTAGCCGACTGTTTTGTTTTTGTGATGAAACCTCTATTGATGAAGTCACCGGAGGCATCATGTTTTCAGGTTGTCCGACCGTCTGTCCGTATGTACGTACGTACGTACGTCTGTGCTAATTTTCTCTGTTTTCACTGCAACTGTTTGTCCAAATGAAATGAAATTTTCACCATGGGTGCGACTACTCATCTATAATAATAAATATCAATGTGTTTGTGTCAGTGTGTCTCCTGCCTAACTCCAAACTATTAAACTCAGCAGCCTGAAACTTTGCATGTTTACACTAAGAAAACTCCAAGGAAGTTCAAGAGTGAAAATTTGGTATTTTGGGTAATTAAAACACCCCTTTTGAAGATAGTTAACTGCCTTATTTAATTATATCCTTTATCAGGCGATCCTCGGCTTCCTTGCTCTCTGGGTCTTTAGGCATTTCCTGGGTAACCTTGCTAAGGTCTGAAGCCGCCATGTTTTTTGGCCTGCTCAACCATGCCTTGACTTGGAACAGGCCACAACGATTTCCTAACTATGAAGTTGTTGTTTTCACTTTCCTCACTAATTTTGTTCATCATAGTTACGAATTGCTGGGTATATTGCAATGCTTATAAATATCCGTGGACGTCGGCCTTCGTTGCTGTATTTCATTTCCACACATCCGATCACCACAAGTATCTCTCAAACTAAGGAGAATTACAAAATTTAAGCTCCAGAATCATACTTACAAGCAGTTTCGGCTCCTATAAAAGTGTTAATTTATCCAATTTGGACATATTTGACATTTTGGGCGTCTCCGGGAGGTATATGTTTAATGTATTGCTAATCACGTACCAAACAAGCTGTTTCTTATCAACCATTTAATTTGAGTGCTTGCTCGAGTGCTTCAGCCACTTGGTGAGCGCTTCCCAAACTGCTTGGTTGTTGGTTTCAGCAAAAGTACCCCCCATACTTTCAATCTAACATCGATTAGACAGATGTACGTTTCCCCCTGTGTTGGGCCCTGCGATGCTGTGCGGTTGGGAACTCGAGAGGTGTCTCATCCGCTGAAAATGTGCAATTTTATTTTTACAGGATGTTGTTTTGATTTACCTATATGTGCGATTTAATATAATCCACTCCTCACCGACATCGATACAAACATAAACACAACAAGGTCCATCCGACCATGTGTTTGTGATGGCAGAGAGCACAGATCGACATTTTGTGTTCTGTTCCTTGATATATTTTTCAATTGATTTTTGCTAATTTCTCATTTGAATTCCTCTTTCAAAGAACTATGTATAAAGGTAAATCTTTGTGTTTGTCGTTTTTGTGGATTTTATGCATGTGGACATTTGCGTGTGTGTGTGTGTGTGTGTGTGTGTGTGTGTGTGTGTGTGTGTGTGTGTGTGTGTGTGTGTGTGTCTAAATATGGGGTTTCAGAATGTGGAATGGAGTCCTCCCAGGGTGGGCTCAAAGTATCCACCATCATTTCGGTAAGGGGTCACGATTCATGGACCAAGCTGTGAAGTTTTTATTTTTTGTATACGCAGGTTTCAGAAGGTGGAATGGATCCCTCGAAGTATCCACATTGTGTGTGTGTGTGTGTGTGTGTGTGTGTGTGTGTGTCTGTGTGTGTGTGGGTGTGTGTGTGTGTGTGTGTGTGTGTGTGTGTGTGTGTGTGTGTGTGTGTGTGTGTGTGTGTGTGTGTGTGTGTGTGTGTGCGCGCGCGCTTTGTTGATTGGTATCTACTTATGTGGGTTTCAGAATGTGGAATGGAGTCCTCACAGCGCGGGCTCAAAGTATCCACCTTCATTTCGGTAAGGGGTCACGATTCACGGACCAGGCTGTGAAGTTTTCTCTTCTCAAAGTTTTGTTCCGAGGGCTCTCTTCATGATCGTTGCTGAGCCCCAGACAGCTTCCAACTGTCGTTAATTTGTCGTAATATTCCCAGGGATGGTTTTTAAGATCTCTGTGAGTTTCTTCATCATCGTTCCCATGAGGTTCTTCATAATCACTGGAACAACTTTGGCATTCTTCAGCTTCCAGGATCTTTTCACATCATGCTTGAGGGATTGGTGTTTGGTCATTTTCTTGATTTCTGCATCATTTAGTCCCAGATCACCGGTATTAACACCTCATTGAGCAATGCCTTCTTCTCGTTGTTTGTACCAGAGTGTGATATCTGGTCACAACACTTTGTTTTTGTTGTTCACGCCCGATGGGATCATAAGGTTGTACGTGAGCGGAAGGTACTTCAATGTTTCAGTGATTGCTTTTGGTTCATTTTTCCACAAATTTTCTGGAACTGGAATATCAAGGTTTTTGCAGATGTGCCAGCGGATTACTTCACAAACTCTGTTGTGTCGTTGTGTGCACAGCTGTTCTGACATGTTTTTGGGGTTTTTTTTTTTCGTGTTTGGTCATTAAACATCACATATCGTTCTCTTTGCGAACCCCACCTTGACTCCTTACATGCCTTTTCTTTTCTTTTCTTTTCTTTTTTCCTGCTCCCCTCCACCCTTCTCTCACTGTCTGTCCCCTCCTCACTCCCCCCTCCGAATAAAATGCAGCACTCTGTACCCCCAACTCTGTTGCTCTCTTGGTGTGTGTGTGTGTGTGTGTGTGTGTGTGTGTGTGTGTGTGTGTGTGTGTGTGTGTGTGTGTGTGTGTGTGTGTGTGTGTGTGTGTGTGTGTGCGCGCGCGCGCGTGCATGTGTGTCGCTCATGCACCCCTTCCTCTCGCAGTGAATAATGTTTGGTGAGGTGTCGCTGTCCTCACCTCCTTCCCTTTCTCGCTCTCCCCTCCCCCTTCCAAGCTCCCCTTTTTTCATTCTCTCTGCCTCCCCTCCCCCCTCTCACCATCCACCTGCTTTCTCTCCCTCTCCCTCCCTTTTTCTCTCCACTCCCCTCCTTTTTGTCCCCATCAGCGAAGCGATGCGTTGTATTTGCAAGTGTAAATCGTTTTAATGACAATATGTAGTCATTGGTCATGTGGTGTGGCAGCCATTTTGGGAAAAAGGAAAACCTTTGGACCTCTATCTCCAAAACTGCTCTGTATCTTTAAAAAAAATTGAAACCTGGCACATGTGAAGTACTCCCCATGGGAAATGAGTGTGATTTTTTTTTGATGTCATCCATGGCTTCATTATGACGTCATAATTGCATATGTCAAATGCTTTATGTGATGAGTGTGAACATTTTTGAAGGTCATCTAGGGCTATACTGCATGAGGGGAAAAAATTGATGTCATCGGTCGCGTGGTTCGGTAGCCCTATTGTTTTTACATAAAAACCTTTAAACATCACCTTCTCTGAAATGACTGAACAGATTGAGGTGAAACTTTACAGGTATGATCACCTATCCATGAGGATAAATAAAGTTCTCCACCTCTGCAGTTATAGGTCACATGGTTTGCAGCTATGGTTTTTTTGAAGAACAAGCATTTTAAAATCTTCATCTCCAGAACGGCTTCACAGATCGAGGAGAAACTTCACGTATATGTTCCCTAAGCCTTGGGGATATGCCTGGTGTTGGCTCAATGGTTAGGGTGGTGGGCTTTGGATCTTAGGGTCCTGAGTTCAAATCCCGCTCAACTGTTGAATTAATACCAGGTGGGGTTAACGTGGCCTGTCATCCTTCTGAGGTCGGCAAAATGAGTGCCAGCATGCTGGTATACTGCGTTGGAGTGGTGACCCGTCCAGGATTGTGCCCAATAGCCAAGGAGACTGCTTAAGTAGCACCAACGCTCTGCACAGCGTATGGTCCCAATCTCCTCCTCCTCTCCTTGGGGATACCAGGATATCCATGAGTAATCAATAGGTCACATGGTCTGGTAGCCATATTGGATTGATCGAAAATCCTAAAAATATATATTTCTCTTGAACCACTTCGCCAATCGATGTGAAACGTCACAGCTATGATTTAGTAGTCATGGGGAATACATGTTTTAAATAACAACCTGATCAGCAACATGGTACTGCAGCCAGAATTATTTAATATTTGGAATCTGGGTTCAGGGACTTAAATCAAACTTGGTCCAATTATGTATTATGATGTAATAATGTGGGTGGATGCATATCTGTTGACGTCACGATGTCGAAGAGTGCCCTTCGAGTTAAGGATGTTGTAAAGCACACTTACAACAATTACAAATAACTAATGTAACGTGTTCAATGGAGTGCTGTAATTGACTCTGGGTAAAAGAGCAGTAAACCCAGATTTTATTTATTTATACTCCTTTAAACCTCTTTAAACCTTTATTTAAATTGAATTACTGTATATACAATAATTGAACACCGTACAACACAAATCGCCTTCACATACTTTGAAGAACCTCCAGTTTTTAGTACTTGGACATGTTTCTGGGGTGGTGTGTCTGGGTAGTGTATAAGACTGCTTCAACAATGCTAAACTTCTGGATTTTTTTGAAGCGATCTGTAAAACCATTACTTTGTTAAAATTGAAGTATATACTTCAACACGGCATGGTGTATGTGTTCTATGAACCCTCTTGTTATTTATCAAATACAACAAGCATACAAACTTTCCAGTTGAAACTTAGGGGCTGTATACAAAATACATAACTCCTCTTTTGACAACCGCCCCAACCCCCTGTGATGCTCGCTGATGCTTTGCTTGACCCCCACCATATAAAAAATACCTGATTTTGTGATTGAGAGAAATCGACTTAAAAAAATTTTGATCAGCTTTCATTTGTTTATTTTATTGGTGACATCTGACAATTCAACCAGAGTTAGTGTGCCCTTAAGCTACCTCCAGATTTTACAAATTTCTCCTTGAATTTCCTGCTTTCTCCTTTTCGAAAATACCCTTTCATAGCTTAAAATTAATGATTTGAACAGCACCTCAACCATTCTTGGATGAATTAAACCAAAAGCAATGTTGTTCTAAATTGAAATGTCCTGTTGTGGTGGAGGGAAATCAAAGGTGGCTGTGCCCATGAAAGATGAAGATGGTGTCATCTGGCTGCAGAGTTGGGGACTCAAGCTTACAATGACTCAGAAACAAGTCAGCAACTTGGACACTAGTTGCACTCAAATTGCAAAATCTTGCGACTTGCACCTTGACAAAATTGACTTGAGACTCGAATTTGGGACTTAGAATCAGGGGACTTGTGACTTGCTTGCAACTTACATGTGACTTGACTTTATCATGACATGTTCACAATGTTCAGAAAATAATCGTTGAATAAGTATTGAATTAAAATGGGGGTTTAAAATAAATGGTAAATGATTTTCAGTTGATGGCATGCACAGTTCGGTCAATGATGACATAAACCTTGTACGTGTATACCTGGTCGCATACCGTTCTCCACTAAAGTTAAAGGGAATGTCCCCTCTCCAGACAACACAGAGCACACCGTGTCCAAGTGGCATGCGTCAGTCTTACCAACGGAAGCATAATTTTATTCAAACAATTATCAGCACCCGTGTCGAATCAAGGAAACTTGGCCCCGTGCACATCCTGACCCGATAAAATAATTTTGTGATGATTTAAATATCATTTGACTTGGGTTATTTAAACTTCGTCAATAATTGTAAATTATGTCACGACAACAATTTAAGTTAATAAGTTTTCCTGCACAGGGCAAGGCATCAAAGTGCATTGCCCATGGGAAGAATATTAAGCCATGGGACCCATCTGCCCTGCTGCAATCGTCATTGCTGGAAGTTGTACAGTACATTCTGAGATATCATTCGCGAAGAGCAGGCAATTTATTGCCAGAACCCTGAATAAATTACAAATTCGGTGAACGTCATGCTTGGCCAACTGGTTCATGAACAAATTGGGCCAAAAATATTCTCCAGTCAAATCCCAAATGCACATTGATTCCTCAGTGTCACACCCTCTTTCTGCTTCTACAACGTCCCAACCCCTTGCTAATTCCCTTGAATCCCAACCCCTTCCTGATTCGCCTCATTATACGTTTCATTTTAACGTACATAATAAATATACAGAACAAGTAAATTATTTAATTCTTCTTTTTCATTCCACATTGAATGCTTTGGTTCTACGTGTAAACAATTTAAAGTCAAGCTGAGGTTACTGACTCGTCTCATGTACATATTATGTTCAAGTAAGTACACTAGACATGAGAAGGAAATTTAATTTAACTTTTTTTCTTTCTGGGAACAAAGCAACGGATATCCACTGTATGAAACTGACAAATAAAAACTTGAGTTGAACAGCTTTTCAGAACCTACGTTGCAATAAATAAAGCCATGGGTCTTATTTCCTTCATAGCTTGTACTCTGCAAAGTTTTAAAGTAAATGTGGGACTTTACACAAGTTGAAGTAATACGACGGTGACTTGAGACTTGCCCTCAAAGACGTAAGAATTGTCTTCAAAGACTTAAGATTTGCCCCCAAAGACTTGAGACTTGGCTAAAGTGACTTGTTGACATTTCTGCCTGCCTGTAGCTCTGACACCCTCCTCCCCACCCTGTGACACTCTTTGATGCTCTGGGAAACACATCCTCCCCCAAATAATCATATATTTTGAATATGATCCCTTATGTGGGACAGTTAGAGTAATATTTGAAGTTTTCTTTAGTCTTCAACATGTCTGCCTTCTCTTTCAGTTAAGGTTTGTTTTCTTTCTTTTTTTTTGCGAACGAGCTGTTCGTGAATTCCTCGATTCAAATTTCGAGATCCCCAAAAATGGATCAGCCATGGTGGATCCATTACTTGGCCCCCAATATCCCCTGGTTTTTGTCCTGTTTTGATGAACTTTCCATTCGGATATATCGTTTGCTGGGTAGTTCACATGTTGGTAATGGGAGAATGTGCTGGTGAGGGGAGGGGGTTGAGTTTAGACTCAGAGTGTGTATATATATATGTATGTTCAGATGCTGAAGTGTGAGGCTTTATCCACCCTTGTTTAACCACAGGAAATTGGACTGGCATCCCTCGGGGCTCCGGATGAGTACATCGAAAAACTCGCAACGGTGAGAATATCAGCCTGCTCTGCAACTCTCCATTGAACTTTGTGGCACTTTCACTCATTGTACATGTGTTGGTGAACAGACTTATACACCAGACTCTGTGTTGGTGAACAATATCAAGGATATGTAGATACAGGAAAAAGCAACTCCACCTAATGAGCCTTGTCCACGTCCAAACCTCTCGAAGTGCATGTCAGGTTCATTCCTGTCCTTACGTCAATTAGAAAAATTAAAAATATATATAACATCAGTGATCGTTCCATCTCAAGGGTAAAATGTAGTGACTTTCTTTAGTAAAGGATGTTGAGATTAATGACGCTTCGATAATTGATGACTTCTGGAGTCGGGAATCTTTTTTCATGGGTCACACCTGCCAGTGACACATGAAGTAAAAGTGAAAACAGGCAGGTAGAGGAGAGTGAGCGAAAGGTCTACACTATGCTGGCATGTAGATGGCGATGATAAAGATACTAGTTTTATAAAATATAGTTGGATTGTTCACATGGATCTTAAGCTCAGGAAGTCGTTTATTCATAAAACACATGCAGGACAAAGACTTGAGCAGACATCAACATAATTTATGCCTGGTTTTGGTTAAATGGTTTGGGTGGTGGGCTTGGGATCCCAGGATCGTGAGTTCAAATCCCACTTGTCTGTTGAATTAATACCAGGTGGGGTTGACTCTACCTGTCATCCTTCCGTGGTCGGCAAAATGAGTGCCAACTTGCTGGTATCCTGTGTCGGAGAGGTCACACATCCAGTATTGTGCCCAATAGCCAGAGTATGATCCCAATGGGTGGATGGATGGAATATAATTGGAACTTCCTCATATTTATTATGAAGGCCTTCCTCATCATAGATCACCACGGCTGACACCTGATATGGAGACTTGAATCTTGGTTTCCTGAAATTTCCTGAATTCCTTAATCAGGGGTTCATTTGGGAATGCTACTTGCCAACCCATTATTTTTGTTAATTGTTGAACAGGGCTTTAATGCCAACATGATGAAGCAAGGTGCTGCTGATACATTTCAACAACAGAGTGTCTGCAATGATGTGGTAAAGATATGTAACCACGTTAAATGGCTTACATCGGGCGTTCAAACAGTTTAATGAAAGAGATACAACATTCCAAGATGTGACAAAAAACTGCATTGAGTCATATATATATATATATATATATATATATATATATATATATATATATATATATATATATATATATATATATATATATATATATATATATATATATATATATGTGTGTGAGGTGTGCTACACCATTGTAAGCAACACCGAACCGTGTTTCCCCATTGTCTTGGACCGCTCACCTGCATTAATTTTTTTCTTTCTTTTTTCAATTCATTATTTCCATATTTATATGCTTTCTGACAGTTCTGTGTTTTTTTTCGATTGTATCGGCTTCGATGTCCGGCGGCTCGCAAAATTTCATCTCTCTCCCTCACCCGGAAGGTAATGAACTTTAATATCAGTCAGCGAGTCGGTGAGTGAGTCAGTGGTTAGAATGATTTCTATATATATATATATATATATATATATATATATATATATATATATATATATATATATATATATATATATATATATATATATATATATATATATACACATATACATACATACATACTGGTGGGGTGTGCTTACACATTGTGTATGCATATGAACCGTGCTTCCCCATTGTTTCTGGTCGCTCACCTTTATTTGATTTTTCATATATTTGTATTCTTTTCCTCTTTTTTCACTTATTTATATTTTCATAAACTGATGGTTCTGTGATTTTTCCTGGTGTATCGGCTTCGCTGTCCATCAGCACACAAAATTACCCTGCTTCTCCATTGTCTCGAGTCGCTCACTGACATTTTTTTTAATTTATTTATTTATTTATTTTCTTTAATTTATATTTTCATTGGCAGATGCTTTGCGGCGGTTTTGCGATTTATTCTTTTCTGGTATGTCGGCTTCGATGTCCATCGTCATGCAAAATTTCAGCTTTCTACATCACCAAGCAGGTCTCGATCTTTATCACTCATTGAGTGAGCCAGTCAGTCAGTCAGTCAGTGGTTAGAAAGAGCTTTATATTCCAGCGGGGTGTGCTTACACATTGTGTAAGCAAATGAACCATCTTTCCCCACCCATTGCCTCGGGTCACTCACCTGCATTTGATTTTTTTTTTTTCATTTATGGATATTGTCCGACGATTCCGTGATCTTTTTTTTTTTTTGGTGGACTGGCTTCGATGTCCATCGGCACACAAAATTTCAGCTTTCTATGTCACCCAGAAAGCACTGATCTTTAACATCAGTCAGTGAGTGAGTCAGTCAGTCAGTCAGTCAGTCAGTGAGTCGATGGTTTTATATATTTTATATATATATATATATATATATATATATATATATATATATATATATATATATATATATATATATATATATATATATATATATATATATCTTCTTCTTCTTTCGGCTGCTCCCGTTTGGGGTCGCCACAGCGGATCATCCATCTGATCCGCATAGTGATTTGGCACATATTTTATGTCATGCCCTTCCTGACGCAACCCTGGTCGGCTCTTACGACACAGGGATATGGTACACCTATTTTAACCGGGGTATACACCGGCCCAGTACACTGGTACTCATTTCGCCGACCTCGGAAGGATGACAGGCTGAGTCAACCCCCTGGTGTATTAATTCAGTGGCCCAACGGGGCTTGAACTCAGGACCTTTTGGATCCCAAGCCGCTGCCCTAACCACTGCGCCAACACCAGGCTGTATATATATATATATATATATATATATATATATATATATATATATATATATATATATATATATATATATATATATATATATATATATATATATATATATATATATATATATATATATATATATATATATGTATATGTATATATATATGTATATGTATATATATATATATATATGTATATATATATATATATATATATGTATATATATATATATATTTTGTGACGTCCACGGGACTTGAACAGTCCCGCCAACGTAGAATGAGCCGAAACGATGGAGGCGGTTTATTTATTTATAACCCAAACATGGCGGTTCTAATCGCTCTACCGCAAACGGGACGAGGAAGGTGGCATGAGTCACTTTTCACTGAGTTGATGATGTTTATTCGTTTTTACTATTAACCAGAAATAACAAGACTCGGCAAGAAGAGGGATCCGGGGCGATTCGACGGGATGGTGTGGGATCGGGCGTGGGGAAAAACACAGACAATTCCAATGAATAAAGAGATCTCAAACCTTCTAAGGCGCCAAGCACACACACACACACACACACACACACACACACACACACACACACACACACACACACACACACACACACACACACACACACACACTAGCTATTTCTGGTGGTCAGGCTGGACCGTGGTGTGGACGCAACTGTCCCTGGATCGGCGTCGGACGAGCTGGCCTTGCTCTCGTCAGGGGGGCAGTAGAAACCGTGGTGCTGTCGACCTCCTGGTCTTGGCCCAAGTCCGCTCACAGCCGCCAGGGAACCAGTTTTGGCGCCAAGTTGCGAGCAGGAGAGGGAGGCAGGTCCGCCCGCCGTTCGACCCCGTACTCCGAGTCAGCAGAACCCCAGAGCCAACCAAGGTGAGGCACGAGGCTCAGCAAGGCTCCAAGACACGATCAAGAACACAATCGAATCAGCACAACAACAAGGACGCTCTCCGCGCAGCAGCCTCTACACCAAAAAAACCACGATCTTTTTGGTTGTGATCTTCTTCATCTTCCTTTTCGACCCCGAACAGAACCTTTTTATCCTCCTATCCTCGTCACTTCCAATCGAGCCGTTTATTGGCCCACCGCCGTCGCCTTCTGCCAATCGTGATCACGGGGCGGAGCCATCCGCTGCACTGTCCTGTGACGTCACGGCCAGTCTCCAGAGAATACCAAAAGGGGTTTACGCAGACACACTTACTCTATCCCGTGTCCCTATCTAATTACGTGACAATTATCATTTCCCCCTTGAAGAAATGAACATTTACTAGACAACTTATCACCACTGAATTGCTACTTATTACATCGAGATCCTGGTAAACTCGAACAGCATGGCATACCTAATTAAACATCCTAATTACCCTTTGAATGCAAACCCCCCCCTCAAACGTAACAATATGTATATATGTATGTATATATATATATATATATATATATATATATATATATATGTATGTATATATATGTATGTATATATGTATGTATATATATATATATATATATATATATATATATATATATATATATATATATGTATATGTATATTTATGTGTGTATATGTATATATATATATATATATATATATATATGTATATATATGTATATATATTGTTGTGGTTGACGAAATTCGCAAACCACCATTCAGGTCCCTTCGGTGAGATATCTCTGTAAGTATATGTGTAGTTAGGCCCAAACCCGTTGTTTAGAGGGAATAAATGTCATTCATTCGGGCTGCGACCCTTCTAGATAGCCGTTTTTCTTTTACTATCTTTATTTTGGACCAGCCGCCATTACTACCATTACTACCACCACCAACCACGTCTCAACAGCCATCAAACAACAACCACCAACCGCAATCTCACACTCTCACTATGTCTCTTCGAAAGGACCATTTACAAAACCCCCCCATCCACTTTCTCAACAATCCTCTGGAAGAAGTCTTTTCTTTCAAGCTTCTAGGTCTCACTATCTGCCATGACCTTTCCTGGGAAAGTCACATTTCCAACCTTGCCTCAAAAGCCAGTCGCCGACTGGGAATCCTCCGTCGTGCAAAGTCCTTCCTCGGCCCTTTTGAGCTCCTGACCACTTACAAAGCTTTTGTCCGTAGCCTGATGGAGTACTGCTCTCCCCTCTGGGCTGGTGCTCCTGCCTCCCACCTTTCTCGACTTCACGCTGTCGAAACCAGGGCTTTTAAGATCATTGGCATCTCCCGCAATGAAGCTGAGTCTTTGGGCCTCTCACTCAATCACCGCAGGTTGGTCGGTGGTCTTTCTGTCTTCTACCGACTCCTCTCCAGCCTTGCCCCCCCTGCTCTCTCTGCGATTTGTCCCAACCACATTTCCACAGGGCGCTCAAGGTCCGCCAACAACCCCCTTCTGGTAAAACTACCAAAATCACGAATCACTGCTCATCTTCACTCTTTCATTCCTCTTTTTTCCCGCCTTTGGAATAAACTTCCTCACTCTATTCTTTCCCATTCTTCCCTTCAGGCTTTCAAAACAGCTGTTCACCACCACCTCTTATCTTCCCCCATCCAAATCCTTGATCTTTTCTACCCCCAATAATCCACCCAAGCCCACTTCCTTCAATTCTCCTGCTTTCCTTCCTGAAAGTCCCTTTAATGTCCATCTTCCCCTCGCCATGTTCCCCGTCCCATCCCCATCCCTCTCCCTTCCACAGTTCACCTGTGTCTGTTCCCCAATGTTTTGTCCCTTCCACTCCCGCCCCTCTTGTCTCATTCCTCCTTGCTGTGAGTTGTGTGTTAGCTCTCATAAGAGCCTCGACCAAGGTATACAAAAAAAAAAAAAAAAAAAAAAAAAAAAAAAACGCCGCTTCACAACCACAGCCACGACCTTTACCGTCACATCTCGCTCTCGCAACCATCGCATCACCGCCATTCCCGCGCCGCTTGTGGACACCGATCCTGGACTCGTGCAGGGCGCGCGCCGAGTGGCGGGTGCAAAAACACCAGCCTTTCCGAAGAAATCGGATCAAAAACGATTCACGCCCACTTCTGTTCTGTC
>NC_140966.1:106484889-106562389 GCF_056783735.1 Eptatretus burgeri | reverse complement strand
TTATAGGATAAGGGAAGGCTTATGGCTGTTGCAGGGTTTGTTTCTACAATTAGTGCCCCCAATTTTTAATGGTAGGCCAGAGTTTCTTCATCCCCCCCCCCCCGAGGATTACTAAACCACTATTAGGGTTGGTATTTTTTTCTGCCATTTTCCGAGCTGTCTCTTGGAGCTGGCTGAGACTTTTGGAATGAAAGTTTGCATCAATATTGGGAATAAAAGTATGCGGGGTTTACATTGTTTTTTTTTTTTACCATGACCTAATTTTTAAGGTCATGACCTACCACTAAGTACCAATTAAGTTTACACTTAACATCATTGGCAAAGAAGTGATACTTTTGAGAGTATCTCTCAATGTACCCCATGTCCCAATTTACCCCAGAAGGACAAGGACATTGGAGGCATTAATTTACTTTTGCATGAATTGACAGTGGAAGGATAAGGAAGAATATCATGTTTCATGTCAATATTTTTATCGCCATTTTAATTGCTCATTCTCAGGAAGTTTGCACAGAGCATACCAAGACCATTTTCAGTGCATTACGATGCATACTCTCAAATGGTGGAGGTCTTGGACAGTTTGGACAAAGTACACAAGCTCGCTTGGAATGTCCGAGGTAAGATTCTTTGCAAAGACAGCATTTTGTGCGGAGTCATTATTTGAAAGACGATTACCTGTTGTTGTTTAATAAATTATCTCACTTGATTTGAACCAGAGTAGTTTTTTAGCCTTGACCACTCGTTAGAAGCATTCTGCTGTTTGCACGAGTCAGATATTCATGCAGTTGCAGATTCTGACCATCTTGCACCTGCACTTAATATCATCGGCCAAGAAGAGGTGCTCGATGAGATGTCCCAATGTCCACCAGTTTTCCATTCATTACATGAATACACGACATACAGCAGGCTTTTCATTTGAAGTGTTCCACATCCTGATTTATTCATAATTGCATTTTGGGCACATGTTTCAGGTGAAATGGAAACCATTTGCTGTGCCTTGACGAAATTTCAGTAACGACATCATCACAGTGCCAGTAACTTCACCATGGCATCAGGTGATCTACGTGCAAGAGGGAATGCCAAATACAAATAGTACAGACATAAAATATGAAAGGAGCATGAGTCATTTTCATGTTTAAAGTTCTATAGTTGATGGATATAATGCTCATCTATACTCTCAAATCCACAGTCTGTTGTGTGCCTAGGACGATTGTGATGCAATGAGCCAAAAGCCCTTTGGGTTACTTAACCAGCTGAGGTTCAAGCATTCAAGGATAACAACAATGGACAATTTGTTTCTCTCTCTCTCTCTCTCTCTCTCTCTCTCTCTCTCTCTCTCTCTCTCTCTCTCTCTCTCTCTCTCTCTCTCTCTCTCTCTCTCTCTCTCTCTCTTTCTCTTTCTCTTTCTCTTTCTCTTTCTCTTTCTCTTTCTCTTTCTCTTTCTCTTTCTCTTTCTCTTTCTCTTTCTCTTTCTCTTTCTCTTTCTCTTTCTCTTTCTCTTTCTCTTTCTCTTTCTCTTTCTCTTTCTTTCTCTTTCTCTTTCTCTTTCTCTTTCTCTTTCTCTCACTCACTGTCTCTATTTCTTTCTTTCTCTCTCTCTCTCTCTCTCTCTCTCTCTCTCTCTCTCTCTCTCTCTCTCTCTCTGTTTCTCTCACTCACTGTCTCTCTCTTTCTCTCACTCACTCACTCACTCACTCACTCTGTCTCTCACTCTATCAAATCAGGGTGATCAGTTATATGATTCATTTTCCTTCCACCTTGTGCGGCATAGTCGACAAAACCTCGCAAGCATTTACAGCAGGTCAATGCTTTGCTGACGATTACACAACATATGTCAATAGGGTATCACCCATCTCCTTCATAAAACTAATAAAAAAACATTGCATCATGCATATCATTTAATGATGAAGATTGCAAATAGTTTGTTCACCCATACATATGATTTCCTAAATACAATTATATGATTTCATCGGTGCAGACATACTTATCGATGCTTTTGAATAATATTGTGAAAACGTCACACATCTGGATATGTGATATTCACCTAAATCTGCATCGTTGTCAAATTGTCTCTGAACATGAGTTTTTCTTTGTATCACTTGGGAAATTGAAATTAGTGAGGCTAATATATATATATATATATATATATATATATATATATATATATATATATATATATATATATATATATATATATATATATATATATATATATATAATTTGTTTTTTCTCTATCTCTCCCTCTAAACCTTAGCCTTCTGTCAAGAAATTAAATAAATGCAATAATGCTTTATTGAACTGCATGTATGAGTTATTGCATATACAGTATTGTTAAACTGCATGATTGTGCCTCTTCAAAGTTTTCTGCCTGTCTGAACTGATTGGCATGATGCACCTGCAAGCCTGTATAGTGCTCCAGTGTACATCCTTTTTCTCATGGTGGTGGTTCAACCCAGGTTCACATCCCATGTATATCCTTTAATGATCATTTCAGTGTGTGTCCTTGTAATTCTATCAAGGGGACACTTTTATTTACTAACATCATTGTCCCATATGAGATTATTTGTACAAGCTCTACAATGAGCCTGCGGTCAATGTAAAAATAAAAATATAAAAACGAAAGAAATGTTGATCAATATATTATATTCTCTTACAACAAGGAACTTCACTGCAGGAGGAGGCCATTTGGCCCATCAAAGCCTGCACTATGATTGCCAACATAAAGTTGTTATTTTCAGTACTCTATCCTTTTTAAGGGCTGAGCATCAAACAAGAAAGCAGCACGTACCACTTTTAGCTTGCCTGTTCGAAGAACAGAGAGCTATAGCGATACCCCCGGCGTGAGCCTGAGCGTCAGCGTCAGCGTGAGCGTCAGTGTGAAAATGTTATTTAGAAGTTATTTTGGTGCAACTTATTTAGAAGCTTGCCATTCATTTAATATGTGTACTAGGATGCTGATATTTGGCATGGAGGTTCCTTTTGGGTATATTAATGATGTAGTGAAGTTTAAATAAAAAATTAATTTCAAATGTTTAAAATTTTTGACCTGTTTTGAACTTAACTTTTTTGTAGCACATCAACGTTAATGTTTTTGGTGCAAGTTATTTAGCAGCTTGCCATTCATTTAATATGTGTACTAGGATGCTGATATTTGGTATGGAGGTTCCGTTTGGGTATACTATTGGTGTCGTGAAGTTTAAATAAAAAAAATTTCAAATGTTTTAAATTTTTGACCTGTTTTGAACTTAACTTTTTTGTAGCACATCAACATTAATGTTTTTGGTGCAAGTTATTTAGAAGCTAGCCATTCATTTAATATGTGTACTGGGATGCTGATATTTGGCATGGAGGTTCCTTTGGGGTATACTATTGGTGTAGTGAAGTTGAAATTAAAAAAATAATTTCAAATGTTTTAAATTTTTGACCTGTTTTAAACTTAACTTTTTTTGTAGCACATCAACATTAAAGTTTTTGGTGCAACTTGTTTTTTAGAAGCTTGCCATTCATTTAATATGTGGACTAGGATGCTGATATTTGGCATGGAGGTTTCTTTGGGGTATACTATTGGTGTAGTGAAGTTGAAATTAACAAATTATTTTTATTTTTTTTTAAATTTCAACCTAAGATGGTGTCAAAGCCACCCAATGCTCGCCTGTTTATACTAGACGCTTGCCATTCATTTAATATGTTTACTAGTTAAAGTTAGTATGACCTAGCCATGGTCTGAACTGCCGACTTCCCAGTTGGATGGAAGGGCTGCAGAGCAACTACAGCAACAATTCCATTACGGTAGGGCTTAAAGCACCACCCATCCGAATGCCGTGACATCACCCAGAATGTCAAACACTTTCACAAAGACTCGCACAAACAACAAAAATCATCAAAAACATCAAATATTCGCAAGCTACTGGCCCTGACAGCATCTCCAATTTACATTTTAAAACACCTTGTTCCACACGGCATATCAGCCTTTACAAATATAAGCAACTTCTCCAACCAACGCGCAGTGATTCCTAAAATTTGGAAACTCGGCAAAATCATTACCCTCCTTAAACCAAACAAAGAACCCACTAAAGCAGCTTCCTGCACACCTTCCAAAGGAGTGTTTACACATCCGCAAAAGAAAGTTTGGGCAATGCTCTCTTTGGAGGCACTATAGGCACTATCCTTTTGAGGCAGGCCAAACGACTGAAGAACCACTGCCCTTTCATTATTATATTCCATTAGCTCATGCAAGAAGAACTACATCTTGTCTCTTGCAAAAGAACATCAAAATGTTTTTGCTCAACAAGCAACTCTTCCTGAGCTTTGCACAGGGGTGACCAACCCCCATTAATATTTAAAGCTGCAATAGAAAAGCAACTTTACCGAAGGTGATATACACCAAGCTATTCAGCCTTAAGGTGGAGATGTTTTGTTGAAATTATGAAGCCAGATAGATCTGAGAAGAAGTTCTCAATTTAATGTTTCTGATGAAAAGTGTCTCGAAGAAACTTTAAAATCTTGGTGGTTGACGCATCAGCACCACCCTCCAATTGTCCACCCTCCACCACCACCAACGCATCAGCACCACCAATGATTACTGAAGGTATCTCCAGGCCATACTGTCTTAGATGTACCACTAGAGGCGACATATGGCCCTGTCCTAGATGTAACGCCAGAGATAACTTTCAGAAAAGCCCCTTTTAAATGTCCATCCTTACCACAAGTGAAGCACATCATCCTCTCTGTTGCGATGTAGATTTGATAGTTGCGGTTATCAACTACCAATGTTGCAGAGGCATTAAGGGACTGGGCAATATTTTTCAAAACAATGTAGCAATGCTGCCAGAAAAAAACATAATATGTGAACTGAAGCATCAGATCACAAACAAAAAGGAATCATGGTGATTTGTGACACCACCATGACAAACTGATTTAAAATGGAGACATTTATTCGCTTTTAACAAAAGGCGGCGCATTTGACAAAATAATTTTCACTGCTGGTGTATCCAATGGATTTACTTTAACAAAAATGTATGGCTGCACCAACAAACCAGTTTCAGATATCGTGCTTTCAACTTTTTGAGATATCGTGCGACATATAATTTTTGGTCCTATCTCAAGAATGGTGAAGAATCACCTAAAAAACTTCCAGTAGTCGGATCCGGATCTAGATCTTCACCAAAATGTAATCAGTTTGGCCTTGTCACACACCAACCTGTCCACCAAATTTCATCCATATCCGTCCACAACTTTTGAGATATCCTGCACACAGACAGATAAACAGACAAACCAACAAGAAGAAGACGTCATCGGACAGAGCACGATACTTGCAAATACCACAACACAAATTTGGCCTCAAAATAATTGGTAGTTGAATTAAGTGACTAAATATGCAATTCTTCTTCAAATTACAATTTAATCAAATGAAAATTGACAATTTTAGAAATTCGGCCTATGTTGACATTTTGGTTCATGCTGATCTCAAAAATAATTGGTGGTTGAATTCAGTGATCTGATATGCAAATCCTCTTCAAATTTCAAATCAATGGGATGAAAATTGAGGATTTTTAGAAATACCCCCTAACTTGTTGACCTTTGTCCTTTGTTGATCTATTGACATTTTGATTTCAAAAACAATAGGCTTCTTCCTTATGACAAAGTCTCCCATGTGTTGAAGTTTCATAAAGATCAGTTGAAAATTGTGATCTGGAAGCGATAAACAGACAGACAGACAGACAAACAAGCAGTCATAGACTAGTACTTACAAAATCGTCAACTTGACCTCTGACCTTGTCTAATAAAAGCTGTCTCTAGAGAAGGTAGCGACGCAAACCAGAAGTTTCTACGATGACTGCACCAAACCATCAAAAATCGTAACGTCGACCGAAGCAAAAATCTCTATTTCTCCATGCAATTATTTAATATTATTTTATCAAAGTCACAAAACCGTAATATTCGGCCATCCACCAACAATCTTTACATAATCCGATGGCTTAGCGAGTCAGTCATGCGACGGTAACCTTTATTGGGATAAAAAATGACTTTTAAACACCATCTTTATCAAAAACACCATCAGCGCGCACACGCAAAACCTTTACGTGACTCAATGATGCGTCTGCTCAAGCGTGCTGCACCACCTGACGAGCCGTGACGCGGCGAGTGAAATATTTTTTATACAATCTTAGAACGTCTCCAAAACATCCGATTTTACCAGAATTTCGACAACCGAGTGTTAAGCGTCCTAAGCGATCACAAAAACCGAAGACAAAATTAAAATCGAAGTTAAAACAAACTCGTAACGTCGAGCGAAGCAAAAATACTCCATTTCTCCACATGAATTTATGGAATTATGTTTGACCTCACTGTGACCTTGACCTTTGACCGATTTTGACCAAAATATAATCAGCGCTAGCCATCACCATCCTGAATCACGTGGTGTAATGTGACATTGGTAGCTCCTTCCGTTCTCGAGTTATTGTGCCTACAAACAAACACACAAACACACAAACAAACACACAAACAGAGGACGGAAGTCATCAATATACTTACGAAATCTAAAACAGAATAACAAAATCGACTGACCAATATACTTGAAAGATCTTCGATTTTTCAAGTAAAAAACAGACAGACACGGGTAAAAACATAATCTCCTTCACCTTTGGTGGTGGAGGTAACAAGGACACAAGGAAGTGAATAGTAGATAGGAAAAAACAACAAGTGAAACAGCGCACAGAAAACACAAGCAGCCACCATGAGACAGAGACAGAGACAGAGACGACAGACTCAGACTTGACTTGACTTTTGCAGTCCTTTATTACAAAAAATACAAAAGAAACAAGCATAAACACAATTCCAGTCAAACAAGTTTAACAAAGCAAGAGGAATACACGAGTTACTAATTTAAAGAGTAAAATAATTCTATCTCCCTGCACCCCACACAAGATTTCAACTCTGCAACATTTCTCAATTAAATCATTAACTCGAGAAAACTGTCAGTAAAAATAAAACTATTTAAGACGGGCACATACAGATCCTTTAAAGGCTAACAATGTCCTGTATTCTTGCGATCCAACCCCTGAAATCATTCTCTTCTGAGTAATGTACATTATATCACGAGTTTTACTTCTGCAAGCAGGAAATTTCCAACTTTAAATCCAAAATTATTGAAGGATACAGGCATAGAGTAAATACAATAACAAAAGGAAAAACAAAGAACAAATTTCTTGAAAATAAAATGCGAGGGAGTGTGTGGTGGAAAAGAACTCAATTTCCACAAGTTGGATCAGCATTCAAACGGAGAATCTTTAATTTTCTATATGCGGATGAAGAACACTGAATGATTCCCTGAAACATGCGAATGGACTTCACTGAAACAGAAGCCTGAATCAATTCCTCTTCGACACAATTTGACATTCCAAAGAATGGGAGGATGAGACATTTGGTAACTTAACTATGCGATGAGCTGATAAGCATTAGGCAAAATAACTCAAAACTGCAATGCGTATCTACTTTCGGTGGGAGGGAGAGAATGACATAATCATGGCAAAGGTTTGCAGTGTTATCAACCAGGTCACTCTATTTCTATGCAGTGAGAAAGACCTTTTTTCATAGTAAGACATTCCTTTTATCAATGTGTAGGTCAAAAGACTCTTTGGAAAAGGGAAACGTAACTGACAGCCTCTTCAACGAAAGCACAGAAATTATATTTATAAAGTACCAGCAACAATTATAATTGAGACTACATGAATATAATTATTTTTCTTCCACATCCCCTCCACCCCCTTTTTCCCCTATCAGGAAAAATTTGAATAACTATATTACACATGATCACCATACCCCATTCCAAGAGGAGAAAAGATATCCCTTGCACAAGTTCAATCAATGGCAGCGAGCACTCATAGGAGAAGAATGCTGGATGAGGACCATTTCAATAGTGTCCCAGCTAGGTTAGTGAGTGTGTTTCCATTTATTTTATATCCTGTTCATCAGCAGGTGTCACAAATCGAAAAGACGTGCTACCCGAGGCCAGAAGATAAGTTGGTGAAGGTGTAGATAGAGCAGCACCCAATGGGAAACACAATCCAGGTGCTCCTTGAGCTGCAGAGAAGGTAGATCTTGGCAGGTACAAGCTTGGGCCTGACACTGGATTGCAGATGACATTGGGTTGAAGGAGACGAAAAAGACTCGAGATGTGACCCAGAGATCCAGCCCCAGAAGAGTTTGGGGCCTCGTAGCAGCAGTTTGTGCAATCAGGTTTGATTCACCAATCGAGCTGTGCACATTGGAGGCAGCTGCAATGGCTGCACGAGCCCCACCTGCACCATTGAACACATGATGCAGTTGACTCGCCGTGTGGACCTTCAGGGCCTCCGTTGTGCATTGTGCGACCACAGCAAGTTCACAATGTATATGCAGAGCAGCAATTTGCAAATGTGGTCGGGGACTTTCCCCCAGGCAGGCACCATGCAATGGCGACGTTAAGTCTTTGCCCTCTCGGGGTTTGACTTGTCCAACCTTCTCTTCAGTGTTTTTTTTTTCTTTTTTTCTCTTTCTCCAACATGCTCATCTTATCTCCTCAGGAAGGGGGTATTGTCATTAACATGTGTTGAATGCCCAATCACCCAAATCTGGGTTCTCCCCATCATCCCATCTTTCAGTGGAAGTTGTTCCAAAGCCTCATTAGACGAAATCGAATACTGCATAGTTCAACTGCTCTCAACACTCTGAAACAAGCAATATAAAGGTTAAGCATCTAAAGTACATTACATGTGATAAATCAAAATTTTGCCCTTTCCTCTCCTTCTTTTTTTTTCACACCGAAATGACATGCTAAAATCTCAGTTGTATGTATACTCAAAAACAATCATCTCATTTGGTATTTCCATGTAGAAAGGGCAACAGTATTTATCAGGGTTCCAATTTGCAATCAACAATTCTTTTTACCATCCTCCAAAAATCCCATCTTGTCAAGAAAAATGTTGCATCATCTGTATAATAATGAAAGTTCACTTCTTCTTCTCTTCTTCAATTTTCATACATAAAAACAGTTCCAGAGCAACCACCATTATTTATTTATTTATTTCCAGCTAACTAAGCACTTCCATGCTGAGGAAAGATGGTCAAGTCAGTGTTAGAAATACCTCAACTTACTTAAGTAAACGTACAAGAAGTACCGCTTAATCAAAAATCATGCACCTGCCCAATTAATCAGAAAACAAATAAAACAGGTAGTATTTGAATCGGCTTGTGGCATCATTGTACTATTTTTAATAATATAATTCTTACACTCTGACAGATTTAACATTCATTTCACATGCTAATGCCTTCTGCACTGGGCATGATTCTTGTTTATCTTTTTGTTTTTGTTTGTCTTTTCACAAAATATTGAGGCATTTTACATAAATTGCAGTTAGGCCAGTACCAGCTACTAATCAGTGAGAGTAATACAATTGCAACAGATGGCACAATTCCTAATTCCGTGAATTGATTTCATAATTGCTGTTGGTCCAGCCATTCTTCCAGCCATTCTGCATTATGGTTATGTAAATACCATGCTGATTTGCATCATTTATTGATTTTCCCTTACAGTTAACTTATGATTCCTAATATATTGTTACGGCTGTGGAAATTTGCAGAGCACCATATAGGTCCTTAGATCAGTTATGCCGATAAGTCTGTGTTCAGATAGATTTCCCCACCGTTGTCTAAAGGGTTTATTCGTGTCACCCGGGCTGTGATATTTGAGGCAGCCGTTTTTCTTTCACTATCATTATTTTTGGACCAACCACAACGCCAACCACCAACCACCTTCTCCACCATGCCAACCACCAACCACCTTCTCCACCATGCCAACCACCAACCACCTTCACCACGCCAACCACCAACCACCCTCACCACAACCGCCTTCACAACAACGACATCTCACCATCTTCTAATCCACATCTCCCCCAATAGATCAACATGAACAACATTGCCTCACCTTCATCTCCGAAGCGATGCCATCTTGGCGCCAGCCATGGCGAGCCCGCATCGCTGCAGGCAGACGTGGGGTTTCCTCGCCGCGCAAGTCGGTGATTTCACGCATGTCCGCACGCCGCGTAGAGTCGCTGTATTCGTGCACGTCTGCTCTGTGCAAGCTTTGCCTCACAATTCGGATCAAGAGAGCGAGAGGGGCGGAGCCAGCGGGGGGGGGGGGCGGTCAGAGATCAGAGGTGAGAGTGCGGAGATCAGATCTCATCTCTCGGGCCCTATATCAGGGCGAGCGGAACGCCAAGCGCGGTCAGTCTGTGGAGTGTCTGTCGGGGTTCGGAGCGCCTGGAGCCTGGAGCCTGGAGCCTGGAGCCTGCAGTCGGTGGAGAAGCTGAGGAGAGCGGAGGAGACGCGAGCTGGGAGCACGGCCAAGCCTGCTGTGCTGCGTGGAGCTCCGTGTTCATGTGCGGGATGTGGAGAGAGCCGGAGAGAGCTCGCCAACCAGCATCAAACGGTCTGAGGTGATCGGGCCTCGGAACAGTCCGATCATCGCTGAGGGACGGACGGGTTCTTAAAGAGAGCATCAACTCAGAAAGAGCAAAGACCCGTTTGTTCCTCTCAGGCCTTGCCGGCTGGGCCCCGAATCACCAGGCCGCGGCCGAGCCGTGGTTACGCTAGCTGCCGTGGGGACGGAACGTCGCAGGTTGCCCCAGCGAGGTGAAGGTAACCTGCGCGGCCTCTTGGAGCTCCTTCGGTCCTCAAATCTCCATATCATAAAGACTCCGAGAGGTCCAGTCTACCCCCTTGTCTTTGAAGGGGTTTTCCTTGCTTTTCTTTGTATGAAAGTTGTGGCGCCGAGTCCGTTAAGTAGAACTGTGTATAAGTGACTAAAGAATAAATAAACGGTTGTAGTTCCTTTGCATTGTTTTTGTTTGGCTGTATAATTGCTTGCGTCTTGTCCCTACCCCCATCCGTTGCTTAACTGCATGCGTGTTTTGCATTCATTGCTTGATTGTATACGTGCATGGTTGTGTACAAATAAATGTGCTTGTTTGAATGTTAACCCGTTCGTTGTGTCCTCTTTCCCCAATTGAACTGCCATCCTGCCCTCGGAATATAGTTGGTTTTTAAATAGCCAGTAAAGCGAGCGAGCTGCATTAAGTGGCTCGTGTCCCAGCGGCCCCGTTGAGGTACAATCTCTCGGTAATCTACCCGCGCGATTAATTAGGTATACAGTAATCCCCCGTTTCTTATGGGGGTTACGTTCCAAACCTCCCTGCACTAAGTGAAAATCCGCGATTAAATTGACGCTTCCCCCCAAAAATCGACTTGTCTGGTCTGGTCGGTTTGGGAGTGATTGGGTTTGAGGTGCCGGAGATAGACTCGTCTGGTCTGGTCGGTTTGGCAGTGATTGGGTTTGAGGTGCTGGAGATCGACTCGTCTGGTCTGGTCGGTTTTGAGGTGCTGGGTACGAGCAATGCTCGTCCAATGGCGGCAAACCTTTTTCCTTCCCGAAGCATATCGAGCTCCTTAACCTTCTCCTGGAGCATCCCAGGACCTTCCTCTGGCACTTCGGTTCCTTGCCAGAAGCCTAAGAAGGTGCAGGGCGTTTGGGCGGCATCATGGGGCTTGGAGAAAAAAACGTAGAAAATATTCGAAGTTCACAAGCGCAACTTTGTCTCGTGCGTTGTGTGACTGGTCGAGCGCCACGCGTTATAATTTATTGCTTAAATAATTTATGTTTTATATATTATTACCACGATATACCGGGGGAATCCGCAGAAAAAAATAGTTACGTTCCAAGGGCAAACCGACGATGAACCGGGGGAGCGATAGGTGAACCGCGATAAAGCGGGGGTTGACTGTATCAGAAATTCGGCGATTGACCCTGTAGCGTGGGTAGAGTGCGGACAAGGTTGTGGTGTGGTTAAGAACACACCCGTGGCTGGTTTTCGGCGTTGCTCCAGGAAGCCGCGACTGGATTGTCCGTCCGGTGGGCGTACGGCCACGATTCGGCTAAATGCGGTCGTTCGCACGCCGGCGGGCGGAGAATTCGTAACAATATAATATTGACCAATTTGTCGATCATTTTAATAATATTGACTCTCCTTCAATAATATGTTGTAGTACCTCAACTTAATATATTATCTCGATTTATTTCTCAGTAACTTTTTTTCCCCTTGCCGAGCTGAGTGAGTTGCCGAGCTACATTGCTTGATAATACATCGATCAATCAATACAAGTTATCAATAACCAACGGTGTACCATACTGTGATGTAGCCGATTTACATGCACTCCAAGTTACTGGTTTTAAAGTGTCCTGCTGTTGCAAATGCGCGGACACTACGAGACTTGTATGATAAAGGTTTCTCAATTTGTCATTCCGAAACAAAACATTGATATTAATTATAACCAAAAGAAATATGATGGTTAGAATACCATTACGAATTTTAATGGAGAAAAAGACACAATGAACACCAAAATCTTGTGCCTCCCCTGCTCTCATTGAGTTATTTTTTTTCATTTATGAGCTGAGTCTGAAAGGAATTAACTCAGTTACCGTACACAACTTCCAGTAGTTACCAACTGTTCTCCATGTTTATGTATGTGCCAACAAACCCAGTACATGCAAACATTATCACGAGTATCACTCCAATACAGGTCAAAGGTCACTGGTAATTCAAAGCTCGGTTGTTGTAATTACACTAATTAACAGGAGTAATTAAACAAGTAGCATAGCTATCATTGTAGTCACGGGGCGATTATTTTGGAAGTCTTTCTTGGCCTCTCAACTCTGCCAACTCCCCCATAGTTGAAGTTCCACACCACTCGGCCTTGACATTTTACAGCAGTGCTAGTTGCCGAGCTGCGGACCACACTTTGACTGCAGAGCGTCCATTTGGAAACATTTGGGAACAAAACTCGACAACATGGTTAAGAGATACAAAATTTCTCCAAACAGTTTAAACACTACCAAATGCTAACGTTGTTTCTTCGATCGGATGAGCGTCCATTTCTTTTAATGGTCAATGGAGCTGAAAAGTCTTGGAAAAATAATCTGTAACCAACCTTTCTCATCACTATTCGGAATTCCATCAACATTTTAAATCTCTGACATTGTCCATTTCTTTTATCCACTCTCTTCCACCGAAACAGCGAAATGCTGCAAATATCCCATCACACTTACTCTAACCATCTAATCACTTGCTCTGACCTTTTAAATACAAATCCATGCCTTTAGCAAAACAAATACAGTTTAAACCTCTGTTTTAAACAGGTGTACAAAAATTGTCAAGTCATTTGTCAAAGTTGAGTCATCAGGCGAAAGGCACTCCGAATTGCAGCTCAATCGGGTGCCAGTTCTCAACCCGAAATCGGGTACCAGTTCTCAACAAGTTGAAAAACTCCCTTTTTCGGGATTAATGAAATGATAGCACATCTGCAGCTCAAGGGCAATTCACCAATCTGTATACTTTCTAGAAAGACGATTAATAGACATACATGGTCCCAGCAGATCCCAGAAGGTGATGTAGAATTCTACTGGCAACCCATCTAATCCAGGTACCCTGTTGGTGGACAAGGTTGTTTTTTTTAAACATGAGAGAGATCATCTCATGTTATTTCTGACCTTTGGTAATTGATTCATCTCAAATGAGATGAATTTATCTCAAATTCTGGGCTTTGGAAATTGTAGGCAATGAAGTAGTATATTAGTGTCCAGTGTATCACCTGGGGAAGTGGGCTTGGAGGAGTAGAGGTGAGAAAAGAAATTCTTAACAGGAAGCCTAATGTCACTCGGATCAATCAAAATCTTTCTGTTAGCAGAATGTGAGGACAATAATTGTTTCTGATTTTTAGAGACAATTTCTAGCTTTAAGAAGAACCTGCTCGGAGTATTCATTTGCTGCAAGTGAACCATTCTCATCCGAAGGAGAGCATCCTATGTACGTTCAGCCATTAACTCATTCAAAAGGGCTTCCTTTTCATACATTTGCTGCTACCCATTGTTATCAGAAGAGGAGAGACATTTTGTTTTGCAAGTGAATAATTTGTGTTTTAACTAGGGTTTATAGCAATGTGATGATCCTGAGTACTATATCGTGAAAAACTTTTACAAAAAAAGTCTAATTTGAACTGAAAAGTTGAAAACAATGCCCTTCAAGAAACAATTCCCATTCACCTAAAGAACCATCAGTAGAGTGAGTTTTTACAGGAATAAGATATCATATTTGTTACACTCTTGCACCTTAGGGGATGATGCGATGGCACGTCCGTTCATCCGTCTGTCCGTCCACAAATTCTTTCCACCATGTAGACCGACAATACCACCATGTACATTAAAGGCACTGATGCTAAAACATAAACTGTCAGACTTTGGACACATCATATGTGCAGGAAACTGTTCTGGGGAAATCATCCATGCTGAATATGGTGGAAGGAAGAAGAGGAGGCAGACCTTGTATGTGCTGGATGGATGGGGTAAAGGCTGCATCCAATGTCTCTGTCAGAGCTTCATGAAGCAGTGCAGGATAGGGATGTTTGGAGAAATCTCATCATGAATTTCAACACTTGTCGGCACGACTTGACGGAGATATTGCCGTTTGATTCTATCCAGTTTTGAAACGAACATTATTTTTCGCTCCCATCTTTGCATTTTTTTCTTCCTTTGGGGAGGTGGGTAAGGGTGAAGGGTGGGGGGTTTGCACTTTGCTTCAAAAAGTCCGATGAGGAGGTGTTATATAACGTAATTTGAAAAAGTGTTATATACTAAGAGTTGCAGGAAATGGTGGATTTGGTGTGGGTGTAGCTATTCAGATCTTGAAAGTATTCAATGCTTACTTTGGCTGGAATTCTTGGGGGAAAAAAATAAAGAGAAAATTAATTTTGGGAAAATATATTGTTTGCAGCAAAAATTAAATTGCAATTCAAATAAGTGCATCACAATTCCAATTTTAAAAAGCCAAAAACAGCATAACAAGAACGAGATGTCTGTGATCAGAAAATGATCGCCAAGGGTAAGCCTCCCCCGGCACCCACTGTCTCATGATGGCATATTTTTTTTCGGACGACCGTATGACCTTGATCTGAAACATTTACGGATAGAGAGTAAATTAGGAAAATGTGTTCCCATCTATAATCTATCCATAAAATTCAACTTCATGAAAATCAGAGGAAAGTTTTTCAAGTTATGATCAAAAAGGTGTTTTTGTTCATTACGTCACAACGAGAAAAAGTAGGTCAAGGATAGTAATCAAGTATCAGGTATGGAACTTCAGTGCAGGTACATTATTATGGTCCAACAATATTTTGATAGGTCAAGCGGTCTTTGAGATTCAGCATTGACAAAATTGAACGATGACAAAAATCTGTTATGTTTTTCAGACTGCCATTTGACCTTGACCTTTAACCCTGAGGGGTATGATGTACATGAAGCATAAATGCGCCCTCCTCTAGAGTCTAGACTATCTAAAAATAACAATTTAGTTCTGATCGCACAAACTTTAGTCAAGTTATGGTGAAAAATGTTAAAATGTCGAAAAGTGGGTCATGACCTTAAAATTAGGTCAAGGTCAAAACATTTTTATCTCAATCCCACAGATTTTTTATTCCCCATATTGGTGCAAATTTCATCCAAAACTCCCAGTTGGATCCGAGATACAGCTCAGAATTTCGCTGAAAAAAATGGAGAAAAACCAAAAATGGTTGTTTAGTACTCCGAGGGTTATAAGACCCTCATCTTTAACCCGGGTGGGGGGTAAAATTATGCATAAATCTGCCTTGCTCGAGGCAATCTCGAGAGGAAAATTTTGTTCTGATCAGATAGACTTTAGTCGAGTTTTTGTGAAAAATGTTAAAGTGTCTATAATAATTAGGTCATGTCCTTGATCAAAAAATAAAAAAATAAGAAACGCTCTCTTAAAATGTTACAACTTCTTCTTTCACACGTGTGGTTCTCAGTATTGTATCATGATTCACTAATCTTCTCCTTCTTCTTCTTCTTGTTGAAAAGATTGTTTTCAATTCGACCTTTCCTTCATTCCGTGTCTAAAACGTCCCACTGTTACAACGTTTATTTTATCCATTCTCTTAATTCTCCTTCATTGCATCCCTCACGTAATGTCTTCAATCGCATCTCTGGCTGAAACATTTTAAAAATCCCATTTTGCAATGTATGTTCATGTTCCATCAATCGTCCTGTTTTTTTCCAACTTCAGTGCCAATTCACCCCACCTCCTTAAATCTACCTCTTCCTAACCCCTCATCTGTTATCCCCTCCCATCATGCTCCTCATCCTACCTCCACTTTTGGCACCTCATCACTGTCTTCTGCTTCAGTATCAGCTCCTCTTCTGTTGTCCCAAAATGTGTGATTTTCTAACATCTGTGGGCTCCATTCTAACCAAACAGACATCTCACTCTCTCTTAGTCATAACACTCATCACCACCACAAACATGCTCCTTCCTTCCTCTCAGCACACCTCCCCCTCTTCACAAACCTTCAAATCTTTACCTCCCCCTGCCCACTCCCTTCTTCACCATACCTCTACCAAGTCTCGTTCTTCCCCTCTCCTCACCTATCCCATCGCTCTCCTGCACCTTGGCCGTGCCTGCTCTCATCATCTCCCCTCCCTCTCACCCCTCCCACTCAAAGCAACCTTCACACTCTTCCCACTCCAAGCTTCCCTCTCACCTTTCTCAAAAACTCCCCCCTCACCCTTCTCCATCAACTTTCCCCTCTTACCATTCTCCATCAACTCCCCCCCTCACCATTCTCCCTCCAATCTATCCCCTCACTCCCCTTCCCAAATTTGCCACCCCTCACATCCACAAAGCTACCTTCTTCCCCCATCCTCTCTCTTCTATCTCATCACTCCACCTCCTCAAATATTTAAATGCCCTCTGCCCCCTCTCTTATTACTCCCTACTGTACCTCAACCCATCACCACTGAGCCTTTTCTCCTCCTCATCCGGCCCTCTCCCCAAACTATTCTGCAATCCCCCACACTCTTTCAATTACTCTCCTTACCTCCCCCATTCTCCCTCGTCCTACACCCCTCCCTTCCCCTGGACCTAAAAACTCCTCCCTCCCTCTTCCTAAACAGTGTTGACCTCAAACATCCGTGGCCTTCACTCAAACCTGACAGATCTTTCCATACCGGTTGCCACTGACAAACCAGACATAATCTGCCGAACAGAAACTTTCATCCCTCAAGACGTCTCTGACTCCCAGGTATCTCTCCCTGGTTACTCCCTCCTCCGGTAGGACAGACCTGATCCTCGTCCTGGTGGAGGAGTTGCTTTCTTCATTAAAGACTCTCTCTATTCCTCACTCTCCATGCACTGCCTTCCCTCCCCCACACCCCCTGGAATACCTCTGGCTACGGTTTCCCTCCACTCCGACCTCATGTTTATATGTGTACTGTACCGTCCACCAAACAGTGATGACTCCATTTACACCTCGCTCACCAAACACATGGACCAACTTCTATCATCTCATTGCAACTCTATCTTCCTCATATGTGGCGACTTCAACTGTCATCATGTCAGTTGGCTCGGTGTGGGTCCCTCTCTCACCTGCAAAGCCACTTCAGCAAAAGACTTCTGTGAGTCATTGGGACTGAAACAATCGGTCAACTTCCCGACCTGGATCTCAACCAATGGTACTCCATCTCTTCTGGATCTGATTTTGACAAATTTTCCTGAAAATATCTGTTCTTCCTCCTCTTCTCCAATCGGTTCTTCTGACCACATGCTTTGCTTGTCAAAGTAGATATCTCTCTGCCTGTTATTAGAGAACCACCTCAGCTTCGTCGAGTCTGGCATTTCACTCAAGTTGACTGGCAAGGACTTCAAGCAGCCATCAAACTTCTAGACTGGTCTCCCATCTCCACTTCCTCTGACATCTACTCGTCCTGGGAATTCTTGTAAAGAAACTTGCTCTCCCTCATGCACAGATTTATCTCGTATCGTCTTCAGTTGTCCTACCCTTCCTCCCGCATATGGTACACGAAAACATGTGGCGAGGCAGTTGGCCTGAAACAACTTGCCTTTGCCTCATGGAAGGCTAATCCAACTGAAAGCAATCTCAGTTCCTTCCAAAATGCTTGGAACAAGTGTGTGTCTACCCTCAGGAGAGCCGGAAAACAACATCTTTCCAATCTCAAGTCTGAACTCTCAAACCTGTCGCCCTCCTACAAATCCTGGTGGCATATAGTTAAGTTTGTTTCTGGTGTGTGTTCCCCCTCCATCCCCTACCATTCCTCAAATGGCTGAACAGCTGAACTGCACGTGAAATGGCTGAATGCCTAAACTCCGTGTTTGCTTCTAAATATTGTGTCACAAACCCATCGCTTTCTGTACCGTCGTTACCCAGTCACACCCAGCTGTCCCTGGACTCCGTGTCCTTTTCTCCTGAATTTGAGTCGAGTTTTCTGTCAAACCTCGACTCAAATTCTGCAACTGGTCCAGATGGTATCAGCCCTCGTGCTCTAAAAACATGCTCTGCTGCTCTTGCTCACCATCTCTCTGTTCTATTCACCCTCTCATTTGCTCAAAGTCATCTGCCATCTGATTGGAAATCAGCAAACATTATTGCCCTGCATAAAAAGGTGCAAAAACCGATCCCTGCAACTACAGACCAATCGGCCTTCTCCCAATCTTCAGCAAGGGTATGGAATCCATCATCGCTTCAGACATTAAATCCTTCCTCTTCTCCAATGGCTTGATTTCTGATCATCAATTGGATTCAGACCAGGTCACTCTACCTTGGAAATGCTGCTTCTGCTCTCCCAACAATGGATGGAGATCCTCAAAGCCAGGCATGAAATCAGACCCATCTTCCGAGACATATTGTGTGCCTTCAATATAGTCTGGCACTCTGCACTGCTCACCTAACTCTCTTCATATGGTATCCAAGGACATCTCCCCTCATGGCTCGCAGAATTCCTCTCCTGTCGCAGCCACCATGTGGCCCTAAATGGAGTTCTCTCATCCCCTCTTCCTGTCCAGGCTGGAGTTCCTCATGGGTGTGACCTGGGCCCTGCTCTTTTTCTGGTTTTCATCAATGATCTCTTTGACTCACTGCAAAATCCTCTTTATCTCTTTGTTGATGACTCCCCCCTCTGCCGTACCATCTCTCATCCCTCAGATCGGCAAGCAGCAGCCTCTTCACTCTCTGCAGATCTGGATAAAATCACAAACTGTTTCGACATGTGGATCATGTCTTTCAACCCTGAAAAAGCTCACACTCTCCTATGTTTCTCCGAAAGGAAACTCTGGACCCCCCACCCCCCTCCCCTCAATCTACTTTCTCAACAATCCTCTTGAAGAAGTCCTTTCATTCAACCTTCTGGTTCACACAATCTGCCATCAATTTTTCTGTGAAAGCCACATTTCCAAGCTGGCCTCCAAAGCCAGTCGCCGACTGGACATCCTCCATCGTGCAAAGACCTTCTTTGGCACACGTGAGCTCCTGACCATATACAAAGCTTTCGTCTGCAGCCTGATGGATTATTCCTCTCCCTTCTGGGCTGGTGCTCCTGCCTCTCACCTTTCTCGGCTACACTCTGTGGAAAACAAGGCATGTAGGATCATTTGAATCTCCTGTGATGAGGCTGAGTCTTTGGGTCTCTCAATCTCTCACTGCAGGCAGGTCAGTGGTCTTTCTGTCTTCTACAGTCTCCACTCCAGGCTTGACCCCCCCTTGCTATGTCTGAGATATGTCCCCCCCCCCATATTTCTGCAGGGCACTGAAGGTCTGTCGGCAACCCCCTTCTGGTAAAACTACCAAAATCAAGAATTACTTTTCACCTTCACTCTTTCATTCCTCTTTTTCCCTGCCTTTGGAACGAATTCCCATACTCATAAATCCCACTCTTCCCTCCAGGTCTTCAAAACAGCTGTTCACCACCACCTCATATCTTCCGCCATCCAAAATCACGATCTTTTTTCCCCCCACGGATCCACCCTAAACCCACCTCCTTCCAATCCCCTGCTTTCTATCCTGAAAGTCCCTGTCGAGTAAGGACCTGAAAGTCCCTGTAATGCCCATCTTTGTTTGCCCCGTGTTCCCCGCCCCATCCCTCTCCCTTCCACAGATCTCCTCATGTCTCTGTTCCCCAATGTTTTTTCCTTCCCTCTCCCGCCTCTTTTGGCTCCCACTCCTCTCAGGGTGTAAGAGGGTGTACAGGGTGTACTCCTGTACAGGGTGAAATAATCTCTCGGGTACCATTAAAATTGGGGTCACTGATTATACAAACAAACCCGACAACAACTATCTGCCTCCCCTTTTCCTCCAAGCGATTTATATATATATATATATATATATATATATATATATATATATATATATATATATATGTAATATTGCATATATATTGCTTATTTATTTAATAATCACCTGAATTCATATTTTCAAGGCGAGGTTCGTGGCATGAACGCCATCCTCATGGCTGTCATGGTTCTAAACCTTAAAGACGAACATTTGGGTCTTTTGGTAAGCTCGACGATGATTGGAAAATGTTTCATCAGAAGTGAATCTCAAGTTTTGTGCAGCGTTTGAGCCTTCATGGTGGAGGGGTGAGGGAGGTGCATTTAGGGTAGGTGAGTGTACAAAGAGGAGGGGTTTGGACTCAGCACGAAAAGGAAAACAGATCTCCGGGGCGGCTCCACCTGGAACGATTCACCGTTTTGACCTTTTGACGCAGGCATCCCCCTTAGACTATTTAAAGGAGAGAAAGAGGAAAGGACCTTCAAAAGAGCGCAATAGCCTCGGTTTGCTGCAGAACTGGACACGGTGTTCGCTTCTCCATCAACGATGTCCACTTCGGGGCGACGCCAGTCGGGCTTGGAAACTGGAGAACCCGTAAAGGTACGACCCGTTTCGTTTTCTGTGCTATGATTGATCAAATACAAGTTTGGCCTCATTGAGGAATAGCAGGGAGAATTGGTTCGTGATTAAAGTGATGAAAGTTATTGGAATTATCTTCGTTCAACATTTACACAAGAACAGTCAGTTACTTAACCCATTGATAAATCTCAGCTGATAACGAGGATAAATTGGAAAATGTATGAACTTTGTGTAAATTCATTTTGGGTTGAATTGTCACAGCATTCGGCAAGATTAATAAATTCAATGCGCACGCTGAACACTGGTCCCAATAGCCGGAGTGATTGTTCCAGCACTCCATCGCTGACGGTGCAGATGCAGGCAAACAACCTGCCGTGTCACACGGTGATTGCTGATATCAAATGTATGCTCTCATGCGTTGTCTAGTGTCGCTTTCCTTCATCTCAAACAGTTTGTGCAATTTGTAGAAAGATACGTACATATCGTATGCAGCCTGTAGCTGCTGGTGGCATCATTTTTTGGGAGCACAGCTTGGCTGCTGATGCAATGCCCCCTGTTACCAATAACCTGGTACTCATTTTGCCTCCATCGGAAGGATGACATGCTGAGTCACCCCACCTGATGTTAATTAAACTGGAAGGGGCTCGAACTAAAGACCAGAACATCTGAAGCCAGCCACCTTTACCATTAAGCCAACACCAGGCTATATATTATACAAAGATCCCAATTCAACTCTCTGTTTTGGAAATCGGGACAATTAATTGTAGCATATGTTTCGAAGAAATTCGAAGAAAGATTGTGAGGGTTAGAACACAACGAGTGTGAGCATGGAGAAATATCCAGCAACCACCGGCCACTGTACCTGCTTCATCTGCCATTGCACAGCACCTGGTTGCCCACCCTATCTGTGCAGACCAGTACAATGCAGATATGTTCTGGATATTGAACCGTGTTCGGAGCGCGTTTCATTTATGTATGTTGAAAGCAACCTTCATCCTTACCACGGATCCAAGATTATGTCGTCAAAAGGAATTTGTACGATCTCTGTGTCTCTTTCAGCATGGAAAGATCAAGGGAAGTACAGCAACAAATAGTGAATGGACCATTGGGGAAACCCATCCCCCTCTCTCCAGGATGTGGTTGCAAATGTCAATCATTGACGAACTCTGCTCCAGCCAATGGGAGCTCGAGGTGAAGATGATGAGCCGACCAATGGATGTTCGGATTAACCGTGACGTCATTACAGTTGAACCAATAAGCGTCTACCTTATTGAGACACGTATAAAGCACGCGCCTTCACTTCCAACTTCACTTGCTGCGATTTTTTTACCCTGAAGAGTGCAGCACGAAAAGCTTTGGTCACTATTATGTCGTGTGTGTTTGTATCCATATTAAAGTTCTGTAGTACCAAACATCTGTATATATATATGTATATATATATATATATATATATATATATATATATATATATATATATATATATATATATATATATATATATATATATATATATATATATATATATACCATTTGTAACCTTGCTCTTCCATGAGCCTCAATTATGCTGAAAAACATCCTGAGAAATAAACCGATCCTTTTTTTTTTGTTTATCTCTATCCACCGATAACTAACTCATCCGATAATTTGAGACAATTACAAAACTTTACCTTGGAAGTCAAATTTTATTCAAAATTTCTTAAGAATATGATCCATGGAAGGGACATTAAGCTGGCTGTCATTTTTACTGCTACGATATCCCAGCCTCTTTTTCTTTGCAAAGGCACGGTGTACCATTCCTTTCAGACACCACCATACACGTACAGGCGCGCGAGCCTCATCGATGATGCACGGAAGGAGCGAGAGTCCGCGGCAGCTGCAGAAGCTCCGGAGGGCCTGGACGGGGCACTGGTTTTTGAGGAAACAGAGAATGGAAGAGCAAAGTTGAACCTCTTCTTTGAGCTGAACATCAAAAAGTCAACAATTTCACAGATGTTTCATATTTTTGAGGTAAGTAAACAATTATCATCTGAGTAAACCAAAAAAATTTACAATCTCTGCCAACCTTTGTGGTTTATCTGGCTTCCAAGCCAGTATGGCTGAAAGTCTTTTATTGTTGCTCGGAGTTTTATTAAGTCTCCCCCTATAGGACAGTGGAAGGTTTATTGCTCTTGTAGGGTTTGTTTCCACAATTTGTACCACCAATATTTAATGATACCACTGAGTTCCTTCGACACCGAGGAGTACTAAACCACCATTTAGAATTTTTTTCCTGCAATTCCAACACAACACTCCCAGTTTCCGAGCAGTATCTCTTAGCTGGCACGGACTTTCAGAATAAAATTTTGCAACAATAATGGGAATAAAAGTATGCCGAGTTGAAGTAATTTTTTGACCTTGACCTAATTTTTAGCTCTCCTGGAATGTTCCGCCAAGCTTGTGGGATGGTGCGTCGTCCGTCCGTCAATCCATCCAGAAACACTTGCAACTTCTTCTCTGAAAGTACACACACAATTTCGATGAAACTTGACCACAACCTTCTCATCTGTGAAGTACCAAAATTTGTTCATGCCAATAAAAAAGTCAGGGTCTAAGGGGGAATAGGAGGGTTCCCCACCCCTCCCCCCCTAAAAAAAATGTATTTGCTGTCTTCTCAGAAACTACAGAGAGAATTTTGATGAAACTTCACCACAAACTTCATCACCTGTGATGTACCAAAGTTTGTTCACAGTATCAAAAAATAAAAAAGATAAAAATCAGGCGTTTCCCCTTCAAAATAGGTATTTACTTTCTTCTCCGTTACATATTTTGTGGGTCATCCATGCCTACCAGTGGTTTACTGGTTATCTTTTCCAGCCGCTACCAGCTGAGCATCCAGGGCTATTGCCCCTATTTTTAAGGTCATGACCTAATTTATAACAACAAATGTGAGTGTGTGTCAGTGTATCAGTCAGTCAATGTGTGTGTGTGTGTGTGTGTGTGTGTGTGTGTGTGTGTGTGTGTGTGTGTGTGTGTGTGTGTGTATGTGTGTCTCCTCCATAACTCCAAAACCATAAAACCTAGCAGCCTGAAACTTTGTATGCATACAAAGGGAACTCAAAGAGAGTGCAATAATGAAAATTGAGTCTTTAGGTTACTTTAAACACCACTTTTGAAAATAATTAATGGCCTTATTTAATTATATCCTTTATCCTCGGAAACCTCGCTTCCCCTCGATGGGGCTTAATACCCTATTTATTGGTCTGCTCAAAAATGCCTTGACTTGGGAAAAGGCCACAACGATTTCCGATTGAAAAAGTATTTTTTTTTTCACTTTCCTCACTCATATCGAATGCCTGGTCATCATACCTACAAATTGCTGGATAGATAGCAAAGCTTATAAATGCACAGAGATGCCAGCATTCGTGGCTTTATTTCATTTCCACATATACCATAACCTCCAGAATCTCTTAAGCTCAGCCAAATTACAAAACTTAAGCTCCAGAATGGAACTTAACAGCAGGTCTGACTGCTGAAAGAAAGGTCTTCATTTGTTCAAGTCAGACGTAGTTTCACATTTTGGGCATCTCCAGGAGGTTTTTAATATGATTATAATCAGTGATCGTTAATCACTTGCCAAGCCAGCTGTTCCTTATCAACTGTTTTGTTGGAGTGCTTCATTGAGTGCTTAAGCCACTTGGCAAGCCCTCAACAATATTCACACTGTCACAGAATATATCCATCCATCCATCCATCCATTCATTCATTCATTCATTCATTGGGACTAGACTCAGTGTAGAGCGTTGGTGCTGCTTAAGCAGTCTCCTTGGCTATTGGGCACAATCCTGGACAGGTCACCACTCTGATCCAGGATACTAGCAAGCTGGTACTCATTTTGCCGACCTCAGAAGGATGGCAGGCAGAGTGAACCCCACCTGGTATTAATTCAACAGCTGGGTGGGATTTGAACTCAGGATCCTCAGATCCCAAGCTCACCACCCGAAACATTAAGCCAACACCAGGTATACAGGTTCTATCGATTGACTTGAACAGAGTTCAGGGGCCACTCGCCTGCGTTGGCCCCGCTTTGTTTTGCGGTGGAGTGGGTGTTGGCTGGCTCACTGAAAATGTGCAATTTTATTTTACACCATTTTCTCTTTTTGTACGATCTTCTTTCATAATGTGACCTGTCACTTCAGCATTGATAAATAAATAAAAATAAAAATGAAACGTTTCATTTTTTTAAAGTTTCTTCAACTGCTTTGTTGAAGCGCTTGGTTAAGCCACTTGGCGCACGCTCTTCAAGCTTCGACGGTGATACTGCAGTTCAATGCCAGAAATAGGAAGGCAAAATCAATTATATGATTACAATTAATAAAAAATGTTTTCAGTTGTTACAAAGCAATGAATCGTCACGTCACAGCAGGATAGCCATGATGTTCGCATGCTCACTCGAAGCTATCTAACCTGGATTTGAATCCCAACCTAGCTCTAAACTCTGATCCTGATGTTTCACAGGCAGGGTGATTCATCAATGTGTGTACCGTCTCTCAGATGGACGTTCAGCGGGGTGCCGCATCTGCCAGAATTTCCTCTCCCACCTCTCCCCCTCCACACACTCCCCTACCTCTCCCTCTTTCCCTCCCTTACCCCTCTGCCTCTCTCACCCCAAATTCTAAAGGGTAATTCTAACGGGTAATTATAAAGGATAATTCCAAAGTGTAATTATAAAGGATAATTCTAAAGGGTAATTCTGAAGAGTAATTCCAAAATGTAATTATAAAGGGTAATTCCAAAATGTAATTTTCAAGGGTAATTATAAAGGGTAATTCCAAAGGGTAATTATCAAGGGTAATTCCAAAGTGTAATTATAAAGGGTAATTATAAAGGGTAATTCTAAAGGGTAACTATAAAGGGTAGTTATAAAGAGTAATTATAAAGGGTAATTACAAATTGTAATTATAAAGGGTAATTATAAAGGGTAATTCCAAAGGCTAATTATAAAGGGTAATTATAAAGGGTAATTCCAAAGTGTAATTCTAAAGGGTAAATATGAAAGGTAATTACAAAGTGTAATTCTAAAGGGTAATTATAAAGGGTAGTTATAAATCGTAATTATAAAGGGTAATTCCAAAGTGTAATTATAAAGGGTGTTTCTAAAGGGTAATTCCAAAGGGTAGTTATAAAGGGTAATTATAAAGGGTAATTCCAAAGTGTAATTATAAAGGGTAATTCCAAAGTGTAATTATAAGAGGGTAATTATAAAGGGTAATTCCAAACTGTAATTATAAATGGTAATTCCAAAGTTTAATTATAAAGTATAATTATAAAGGGTAATTCCAAACTGTAATTATAAAGGATGTTTCTTAAGGGTAATTCCAAAGGGTAGTTATAAAGGGTAATTATAAAGGGTAATTCCAAAGTGTAATTATAAAGGGTAATTCCAAACGGTAATTCCAAAGTGTAATTATAAAGGGTAATTATAAAGGGTAATTCCAAAGTGTAATAATAAGGGAGTGATTATAAACGGTAATTCTAAAGGGTAATTCCAAAGGGTAATTCTTTAGGGTAATTATAAAGGGTAATTCTCATTGGTTCTAAAGGGAAATTCTAAATGGTAATTCTATAGGGTAATTATAAAAGGTAATTCCAAAAAGCCCTTAAAGGTTAATTATAAAGGTTAATTCCAAATGGTAATTCGAAAGGTTAATTCCAAATGGTAATTCGAAAGGTTAATTCCAAATGGTAATTCTATAGGGTAATTATAAAAGGTAATTCCAAAGGGCTCTTAAAAGTTATCTATAAAGGTTAATTCTAAATGGTAATTCTATAGGGTTATTATAAAAGGTAATTCCAAAGGGCTCTTAAAGGTTAATTCTTAAGGTTAATTCCAAATGGTAATTCGAAAGGTTAATTCTAAAATTTGTGGGTGTTGCATTCCAGCCTTGGAGCATGAACATGCAGGCATGAAAGATATTAAATTTTTGCAAACCAAGAGTTTCTGTACAGTGTCACTAAAACCCTGTCCCATGACTTAAGGTAAGATCGTGACTTTTGTTACGATTGTATTTACGTCGCACATATTTCTCGGTACCTTTTTATTTTTTTATTAAAGCCTGAATGTTGCTTAAATATCGGAAACACGTGACTCACAAAAAACTTTTTCCTGCAGACATTTGGTGCTGACCTGCATCACGTGGAGACACGTCCACCGCATCTCAGATCTGAAAGACTCGAGTTTTTCGTGCGATGTGAGATGCACGCATCTGATGCCATCACGATGGTGGGCTCCTTGAAACGTCTTGCTGAGCATGTGAGAATCATACGAGATGAAAAAGGTATAGATCAACACAATGGCACGATGACCCATACTAGGTATACGATCAGTAACATGTTTCAGGGTTTGCAAAGTTCATTAATCTGTCCATGGACACAAACATCTTTGGAACAATAGTACTTGTGCAAAGATCCTTAGGCATCTCAGGTGTAACCTTCCACCTTTCTCATCTTCTACTGATCACTGCAGCTATGTTGTTATAGTCTGACATACATAAAAGCCTGGATGTAGTGAAAGGGGAAGAACAAGTGTCGTAAGAGGCAGGCTTACAGCTAAGCTAGGAAATTGTGATAAAACTAGGAAACAGAGGATAGTAGTAAAGGTGTTTACCTGAGGGTGGAAAAGAAGTGGTCACCCCAAGTGTATTCACTCTTTCGTGAATTTATGACAATGAATCTTAGAATTGTTGCATCAGTATTTGTGGTTCCATTTTGTTTTCCGGCAGTGCCTTGGTTTCCAAAGAAAATACGTGATCTTGACCAATGTGCACACCTGGTGACCAAGATCGAGCCGGAACTGTGCAGCGACCATCCAGTAAGTTTTCACGCTCGTAATATCCGACAACAATATGACGGATCAAAAGAGCTCACGGGAACTTCATCCACATATTCTGATATCATGGTAAGCTGTGTTGGGGATTGGTAGGATAATCGAAAGGTATACTCACACTAGCCTGGGTTAGGATCTAGATCTGCCTATAAACTGTCATCCTGGTGTTTCTCAGGCAGGGTGGTTCATCAATGCGTGGCATCCATGAGATGGACATTAAACCTGGTATCCCATCGACTGGCATTGGTTTGTGGCTGTTAAAGATGTCCTTCGAGACAAGTCGGTGAATTATCGCCGGCATCCTGAACAAATTACGAATGCCTGGTAGCAAGCCGGACTATGGGTAGCAAGCAGTCTGGTCTTCTTGGAGGTTCCTTGACACCAGGTATCTTCGCGTGTGGTTGCTGTCTTGGCAGCAACTTCTGCTCGATTAAATTCCTCTGACAGATCACATGCTTCACATGCACAGCCTTCTTCAAAAACTCAACAACTTGTGCTGCTTCCATGCGTGTTCCATGCCATTTTGGTATTTTCAATTTCCCTTTGACCCACTCTGTTAATTTACATTTCCTAATTTAGAGACAATAGTGATCAATTTCTTTGAAACAATTCCTTCTTTTTTCTCTTCTTTTTTTATTCAAGGTATAAGGCTCGTAATTTTTTTATGTTGAAAGTTCCAGTCATGGACTATGAGTCCTCATCAAGCGAGTGAGAGCGATTGGGACCATATTCTGTGTAGAGCGTTGGTGCTGCCTTAGCAGTCTCCTTGGCTATTGGGTACAATCCTGGACATGTCGCCACTCCGCCACAGTATACCAGCATGCTGGTACTCAATTTACCAACCTCGTAAGGATGACAGGTCGAGTTAACCCCACCTGGTATTAATTCAACTGCTAAGCGGGATTTGAACTCAGGTCGCTAGGACCCAAAGCCCACCACCCTAACCATTAAGGCAACACCAGGCAAATTATAAACGGTAATTCTGAAGGGTAATTCCAAAGGACTCTTAATGGGATTCTAAAAAGCAGGCGTGAAAGATATTAAATATGTGTGATTTAGGCCTAAGTCACATTTGCTCTACGGCTTGGATACGGCGGCCGTACCCCCCCCTGAATTGACAGAAACGTGCGGTGGCCGCAGAGTTTCTGAGGTGGCCTCAGGGTGGCCCTATGCCGTATGGCTATCTTTTACAGGCCGTAGGGGTCGCCGTGGAATTATATCGCAGAGTTATAACCTTTTTCATTTCTACGTTGGCCGTAGCAATTCGACAAGCCAAGCTGTGACGTAGATGTGTTCCACGTCGACCGTACGTAGGGCGTACAGTGGGCTTGCGTTATTCGTGTGGCTGCCGTAGGCTCTTATCAATGAAAAAGGAATTTTGCCAACCCCCAAAAAATTACAGCGGCCGCACTATTTCCACGGTCGCCATAGGGTAGTCTGAAGGCATCCCTGTGTTCAACGTATGGTGACCTTGCGGTCTGTGTGACTACCTGTGGGCAACGCAGGGTCGACGCATGGTTCCCCTACGTCCGCCGTGCGTCCTACGTATGGCCTCCTTGGCAGTTTGCGTCGACCGTGCGTCCACCGTGCGCTACCGCTAGAGATCGGAGTATCGGTGTTTGCCTCTACGAACTGGCATATTCAGATATATATATATATATATATATATATATATATATATATATATATATATATATATATATATATATATATATATATATTGTAGTTATAGTACATTCAGTTATACATACTGGTATATTCCAAACTGGTATATTTTTATTTCAGTAAAAAAAGAACTGGTATATATACCCACTCGTTACCGTCCGTCTGGCTGCACGTTTGCCTTAGGGCCCCCCTGCGGTCGCCTTGCAGGCACCTTGAGGCTACCTTGCGTCTGCCTTGAAAATTATATTGCCGCCGTAGGGACGCCCTAAGGTCACTGTGCGACATCAAAGACCGTACGGCACCCCCACGTTTTCGGTCTCCACAATCTCTAAATACCCCGTGTGGCTACCCGAAGAATAAAAACATATGTGACTGCTACATTGTGTGACCGTGGAAATACTGCGGCCGCCCTATAATTGCTAGTGGCCGTAGATTGTGCAGACCCTACGGCTGCCGAGCCAAATGTGACTTAGGCCTTAATAGACAACAATAACTTTAGCTATACAATCCTCATCAAGGTCAGACCTTAATTAAAAGAACTGCTTCGATAGTAAAATGAAGAAAGAGAGAATAGTCCAAGAGTTTTTGAGGAAGTAAAATATTCTGTTTTTTGAAAAAGGGAAGGCCAGAGGTATTTGGAAAGACATGAGAAGGTAACGAGTTCCAGAGTTTAACAGTGGAGGGGAAGAAACAAATATCGTAACGGCCCACCCTTGAGTTGCCAATCTCCACACAATAATCATGTGATCGAGTGACTTGTCAAGTATTCCTTGGTCTCGCTCATGGTGGTGGTATACAAGCAGCAAGGTCTTGCAAGCAGAAACCGAAGTAAAATCTGTAGAAAAGAGAAAAAGAGCCTTCTTTGTGGGGTAATTTGAACGGGTCGAGTTTTGAGGTCACATTGGTAGAGTTGACATGTCGAATAACTTTGGATTCAATTCTGTCAAGTATGTATGTGGAGCTGGAACCTCCCCAGATGTGGGAGTGGTACTCTATACAAGGACGAATCAATCCTTTATATAGTTGGAGCAACTGTTCAGAGGAGAAGAATCTTCGACATCTGAACAGGACTCCTAATGTCTTCGAGGCAGACATAGCTATTTGCTTAATGTGTGGATTCTGGAATAAATTTGATGTTAGAGTGGTACCTCATAGGTTTATTGTATCACATGGTGTAAGTGTGGACCTTTCAAAGGAGATTAGCGAGTTGAGAGGAGTTTTAGAAAGAGGGATGAGAAGAAATTGAGTTTTTGAAGCATTAAACTTTCAACTTGATTACATTTGCCCCACTGGGAGATCTTGTCAAAATCCGAATTTAAAGAGGTGGCTGTGATGAATGGAGATGCAGATCGAGTGAGGGAAGATGGGGCAGATGGGAAAGACATGGAGGAATGTAATGTTGAGTCATCAGTATACGAGTGCATTTGGTTATTTGTGGAAGAAAGAGGTCGTTGATAAAATGAAGAAAGAGTGTTGGAGACAGAATAGAACCCTGAGGTATATCGCTGTTGATAGGGAAGGGAGTTGATGTTGAACCATCAACAATTAAGGAGATAGAGTGGTCGGAGAGAAAGCTCGATAGGAGAGAGAGCAGAGTTAAGGAGAAAAGCCGAAAGAGGCAAGCTTGGATATCAGACCCCGATGCCAAACTCTGTCAAAGGCTTTTGAGACATCAAGGCCTCCAACAAAAGATTCCCCAAAGTCTCTCAAAGAAGAAGAAGACCAGACATTTGTAATATAAGAAAGGATATCACCAGTAGGTCTTGCTGTGCGAAAGCCACATTGGTGGTCAGATAGAAGACTGTGAGATTCAAGATGCTTGAGGAAATGGGAATTGAGAAGATATTCAGAGACTTTGGAAATAATAGAAGTCAGAGCAATAGGATCGTGGTTTGAAGGGTTTGAACGATCACCCTTCTTTAGAATAGGCTGTACTAAGACACGTTTCCAGGAAAGAGGGAAAGTTTGGGTTTTTTTTAACAAAAACAAAATAGACGACCAAGCACGGGTGCAAGTTCAGAAGCACGTTCTTTCAAGACACGGGGAGGAATGCCATCTTGTCCGTATGCCTCGCTTGTATTCAGTGAGAGGAGTACGTTTCTGACTGCAAGAAAAGAGATCACAGAGAGTGGTCTGGGATTGGTAAGGGGTGCATTGGGGGGAGTTGGAATGTTGGAGTCATCCAGTGTGGAGTTAGAGGAGAAAAGAGAACCAACAAGAGTTGCTTTATCAGTCGGAGAGACATTGAATGTCTCTCCAAAAGTCTGACCAAAAGCTTGAATGAAAGGACTTCTTATTCTAACAGCTTGGTTTGGGGTGCACCTGCCAAGCTATAATAAGAAAATTTGATGAAGGGGGAGGCTATTTGGCCCAACATGCCTGCACTACAACAACACCAGGTTAAATATAATCTGTCAAGCTAACGACTCTGTTTCATTGGGGGAATGGGGGAATGAGTGGGGATGAGAAAAGTGTGGCAGGCTCAGGAATATCCATGTATGATGTACCCCGTCATCTCTGATGCTTCGAGGTGCCCATCTAGTTTCAATTTAAATGTCTCCACTGTTTCTGTGACCACTACCTTTCCAAGGAGACAATTCCATGCATTAACTACTCTCTGAGGGAAAGACCCCTGCCTTACTACCATCTTAACTATCTTCTTTACTCTCAGGCTATGGCCCCTGGTCCTATCACTGTCTACTCTGCTAAATAATTATTCTGCACATCTTTTGTCTATACCCTTCATGAAGTTAAACATCTCTATCATATCCTTTGGGAATCACATCCTTTCTAATATAGTCCTGTCTCCTACAGCCTGGAAAGACCAATCCCTTTGCCCACAAAATTATTCCCACTGATTCCTGAATGCTAAACCCTCCTCCCACCACCATTCTTCCTGCTATAGGTTGACATCTATCATTCTGATTATAAATTCTATTGCATTTTATAATCTTGTTAGAACACAAGAAAACATTACCGGACAACCCTTCACAATTAGTCATTTACCCAATATCCTGCATCTATTTTGCTAATCTTTCAATGAAACTTTCCCAAAATCATTTGCTCCTTGATGGACCGGAACTAATGTCCTCCTGCCATGACCTGACATAATGTCATTTACCCTTCCTTCAATGTCCTTTACTCCTGCTCCTTCAAAATTGTACGGAACCCCATGTGTACGATCCTTCCTGCAGAATGAAGAATCTACATATTTAATAGTTTCATCACCCACAAAAACTATCTCCTAAACTTCCTGCCTATCCCTATTGCTGCATCCTCACCCCTGCCTGCCCTCGCTAATCTCTTACCACTGACCCTCTCACCAATGCATGCCCTCGCTACCCAATCATCACGACCTGACATCGCTCCTCCTTATAAAAGTTGAACAAACAGAGTGGGGGCACCAAAGACGCCCCTTGCCTGGGGCGTCATTTAATGTATGGCCGGCTCTGGTTCGAGTATCTGCTTTGAGTCTGGGAGGTCGGAGGTTGAAACCCGGGCTGAATCATACCAAAGACTTTAAAATGGTTTGTGCTGCTTCCTTGCCTGATGCTCAGCATTTCAAAAAGGATAGAGCATGGACAAACAACCATAATTGGGATGATTGCCGCAGTCTTTGGTGGGCCGAATGACCTCCTCCATTAAAGTCCCTTGTAAGGGAACTCCTATTACGATAATGTTATAAAATTTAGCATCCTTTTGATCCAGCAATATGGCCAAGGATAAAGGGCATTTTGCATTTTAAAAAACATGGAGTGAGATATCATTTTTGGCTATGGTCTTCTATTTATTTTATTTGTCTGTTGTGTGTTGTCCTGTGTAGGGCTATTCAGACATGGTCTATCGACAAAGAAGAAAAGAAATCACAGAAATCGCTTTCACCTACAAATAGTAAGGCACATCATGTGTTTGTGACTCGGAATGTGTTTTATGCTTATTTTATAGTATGGGATTTTAAACAAACATATATCGGCTCGCCTAACGAAAGTCATGTGATACCCCCATCACATTTGTTTAGAATGGCTCACATAAGAGTTGTGTAGTCAAGAATATTGAGGACAGATAAAAAAATAGTCGCATATTCAACAAGTCTACTGGTCTCCTGGTGGGTCCATCCATTTTCCTTAAGCACGCAACGACATTGTCACATGATGGCAGAGCTATAAAAGTTGCGCAAAGGAACTGGATCATCATTTCCGGAAAAGAAACAGTCGAGTGAGCCCTGTCAGTAAAGAAGAATCGTTTTTATTATTATTTTTTTGTACATACAATATTGAGACGCATATAAGAGATAACGCACATAACGAATAACAAAGGGAGCAGGAGACAAGAGGGCAGGAGAGGGAAACACAAAACAGTGGGGAACAGAGATATTAGGAGATCTGTCAAAGGTAGAGCGATGTGGTGCGGTACATGGGGTAAACAAGATGGACACTTCAGGGACTTTTTTTTTTGGTATACCTTGTCGAAGCTCGAATGAGAGCTAACACACAACGAACAGCAAGGGGGGCATGAGACAAGAGGGGCGGGAGTGGGAAGGACAAAACAGCAGGGAACAGACATGAGGAGATTTATGGAAGGGAGAGGGAAGGGGCAGGGAACATGGGGTACACAAGATGGACACCACATGCACTTTCAGTAAGGAAAGCAGGGAATTTGAAGGAGGTGGGCTTCGGTGGATTATCGGGGGTAGAAAAGATCGAGGATTTGGATGGGGGATGACAAGAGGTGGTGGTGAACAGCTGTTTTGAAAGCCTGGAGGGAAGAATGGGATTGAATCGAGAGAGGGAGTTTATTCAAAAGGCGGGGAAACAGAGGAATGTAAGAGTGAAGGTGAGCAGTGATTCGTGATTTTGGTGGTTTTACCAGAAGGGGGTTGTTGGCGGACCTTGAGCGCCCTGTGGAAATTTGGTGGTGACAAATAGCAGAGAGAGAGAGAGAGAACAGGGGGGGGGGCGAGGCTGGAGAGGAGACGGTAGAAGACAGAAAGATCACTGGCCTGCCTGCAGTGAGAAAGTGAGAGGCTCAAGGACTCAGCCTCATAGCGGGAGATGCCCATGATCCGAAATGCCTTGGTTTCCACAGCGTGAAGCTGAAACAGGTGGGAGGCAGGAGTATCAGCCCAGAGGGGAGAGCAGTACTCCATCAGACTGCGGACGACAGCTTTGTCTGTGGCCAGGAGCTCAGGTGGGCCAAGGAAGGACTTTGCACGATAGAGGATTCCCAGTCGGCGACTGGCTTGGGAGGCGAGGTTTGAAATATGGATTTCCCAGGAAAGGTCATGGCAGATAGTGAGACCCAGAAGCTTGAAAGAAAGGACTTCTTCCAGAGGATTGTTGAGAAAGTGGATGGGGGGGGGGTTCTAAATGGCCCTTTCGGAGAGACATAGTGAGAGTGAGATTTGTCCGGCTTGAAAGACATGTTCCACGTGTTGGACCAGTTTGTGATTTTACCCAGATCTGTAGTGAGCGAAGAAGCTGCTGCTTGCTGGTCTGAGGGATGACAGATGGTATGGCAGAGGGTGGAGTCATCAGCAAAGAGATAAAGAGGATTTTCCAGAGAATCGGAGAGATCATTGATGAAAACCAGAAACAGAACAGGGCCCAGAACGCTAACTTGAGGAACTCCAGCCTGGACAGGAAGAGGGGATGAAAGAACTCCATTTAGGGCCACACGTTGACTGTGACAGTGGAGGAAGTCTGCAAGCCATGAGTGGAGATGGCCTTGGATACCATAGGAAGAGAGTTTGTTGAGCAGGGCAGGGTGCCAGACCATGTCAAAAGCACGTGATATGTCTTGGGATATGGCTCTGATTTCATGTCTGGCATTGAGGACCTCCATCTATTGTTGGGAGAGAAGAAGCAGCATATCCAAGGTGGAGTGACCTTGTGTGAAACCAAATTGAAGATCGGAAATCAAGCCATTGGAGAAGAGGAAGGATTTAATGTCTGAAGCGATGATGGATTCCATAACCTTGCTGATGATTGGCAGAAGGCTTATTGGTCTGTCGTTGCAGAAATCTGTTTTTGCACCTTTTTATGCAGGGCAGTGATGTTTGTTGATTTTCAAGCAGATGGCAGATGACCTTGTGCAAATGAGAGGGTGAATAGAACTGAGAGAGGGTGAGCAAGAGCAGAGGAGCAGGTTTTTAGGACACGTGGGCTGATGCCGTCTGGACCGGTTGCAGAATCTGAGTCCGGGTTTGACAGCAAGCTCTCCACCTTGTCAGGAGAAAAGGACACAGAGTCCAGGGACAGTTGGGTGCAACTGGGTAAGGTGGGTAGAAAAATGATGGGATTTGGACACAAGATTTAGCTGCAAACACCGAGTTTAGGCATTCAGCCTTTTCACGTGCGGTATCAGCAATGCGGCCATTTTGAGAAGGAAACTAGGGAATTTTAAGGTGGGTTTGGGGTGGATTAACCGGGGTAGAAAAGATCATGGTTTTGGATGGGTGAAGATAACAGATGGTGGTGAAGAGCTGTTTTGAGGACCTGTAGGGAAGAGTAGGTTTGAAGAGAGTGTGAGAGTTAGTTCAAGAGGTGGGGTAAAATAGGAATGAAAAAATAAAGGTGAGCAGTGATTTTTGATTTTGGTTGTTTCACCGCAAGGTGTTTGCTGGTGGACCTTGAGCACCCTGTGGAAATATGGGGGGCACAGATCACAGACAGGGTTGGGGGGGGGGCGAGACAGAAGAAGACATGGTAGAAAACAGAAAGACCACCGACCAGCTTGCAGTGATAGAGTGAGAGAACACAAAGACTCAGCTTCATCGTGGGAGATACCAATTATCCTAAATGTCTTGGTTTCCACAGCGTGAAGCCGAGAAAGGTGTGAGGAAGGAGCAACATTGCAGAGGGGAGAGCAGTGCTCCATTTGGCTGTGGATGAAAGCTTTGTATGTGGTGAAGTTAGTTGGTTATATTGTCGACTTTTGTCGTGGGCCAGAGTCGCTGCACGCCCCGTATCACGTCCCCTTCTTTTTCCTCTCCACCTCATTTTCTCTTTTGTCAAACTGCTGTCACCTGGGTGGGAAAAAGTCTTTTCAAGCACGAAGATCTCATACCTATATGGTGAGGTTATTTTACACTATCACAAGGAGTTTATCCATAACATATCTCCCCGCAGAGACAGAACCATACCGGGTTTGTGGGGAAACAACTATTTCTCGTTTTTTCCCCTGAACATTTCAGCTGGCCTCAAGCAAAAGATGACATTTGCCTTCAAGCAAGTTTACACCATACCCACATGGTGTCTATAGATCTATGTTCACCGGGGCTGATCTGGAACCATCAATGTTCAGTCCCAAAACTGCAAGTAATGGATTAACGTGCAACAGGACATTGATCGAAGGATGCCAACTGCCGTGGAAAGCAAGAAGCTCACGCTTCGCAACCCTTCGTTGGAACAAAACAGCTATCACTATATGATAATTGTATTTTTTAACGACTGTATTTCATATTTCCAGGGAGTAAACTCCAAACACCATATTCATTTCAAATCACATGCTGTTAAAAACAGGAAACTCGATATTCTTTGGAATTCAGGAAACAGTCCAAAATAGTCGCAAATGTAAACGGTTTCATTGGATGCTTTCCTTTGTTAACCTTGAAAAAGTGACAAATTACCCCAAAAATATAATTCAGGACTACAACTACCACTACTGCTGTGTATTTTCATGTCAACATGTCTGATCAGCTCCGGTGTCTGGATTTCCAAAGGAGTGAAAATATTTGATTCCTCCAAGGTCACTTACCTTCTTTGGCAGACGTTGTTACAGGCAAAGTGAATTGTAGTGGAAGATAGAAATGTTATGGAGCATAAAAGATGATTGAGTGGCAGGTTGGTTGAGTGTTTACCAAGTGGTGATGCATTCCCATGACGAAGTGTGGTTTTCATTTCCGTGGGATCGTCGTGGAAATCTCGTATCCAGGGAATGGTAATCCACCTTTTGTTGGCCAAATGACTTCCTCTGAACACTCGAAGCTCTGTCAAGAATATGGCCGAGTATTGTTACAAGATAATTATAAGGTGTGGGATGATGTTTCCTGGTTGTGACATCCAACGTAATGTATGTAGTTCCCATCATGTGCTGCCTTTTTGGTTGTTGGTTGCATCATTGGTTATGGGCGCGGCTATGCCGCTGATGCAGTGCCCCCGATTACCAGTATACTGGTGCTCATTTCGCCGACCTTGGAAGGATGACAGGTTGAGTCAATCCCCTGGTGTTAATTCAGTGGAAAACAGGGCTCGAACTCAGGACCCCAGGATCCCAAGCCACCATCCTAACCAGAAAGCCAACACCAGGCATTCTATCCCAAGTGAGCCACCATTTAAAAGAGGATATCTCAGGGTCCACTTGATATCTCATGGTTTACTTCTGAGGTGTGGTGATGTGCCTGGTATGGGTGAGGAAGTCTTCTTCATATTATCCATTCATGTTGGGCAACATATACAGCTCCTTGAGAAATCACGCCATTTCCGTTGGTCCTGTGCCATGTATTCGAGATGCATTCAGGTAACTCTTATGTCTCTCATTTCTTTTTCTACAGCTTGTCACTTGGTCTTCCTTGGCCGACCCACCCTCCACTTTCCCTGGGCGCCCACTGTAGTGCAGTTTTTACAACGTTCTTATTCTCCTTATGTAAATATGTAACCCACCCATTTCCATCTTTTTAGTTTGATGTCCTCTTTGATATTTCCCTTTTCTGTTATTCTCTATACCTCTATCTTGCTGCCCTGATCTGGCCATTTCTGTGTCATCAATTTGGTGACTTTCCAGGACTCGCATCTGTTTACATCAAAAATCCTGAGTTTTGTTCTTCTGCTCTATTTTTATTTTCATTTTACTTTCATCTCAATGAATACACCTCTTGCTTTTTGTATTCTTTTTGGAACATCTTGTGTTTCCCCCTCCAGTGGTGTTGACTATCGATCCTAAGTTTGTCAACCTCTTTCATGGTTCAATCATTGCTTATGATTCTGTACACATCCAAAGTATGTATTCATATGCTTTCTGTTTTAGCAGTGTTAGGTTTCAGTCTAACTTGCGCATAATGCTGTGGAAGAGTCACTTCACTCTGCATACAGTCTTGTTTGCGACATGAGGCAAATGTCATCTTCAAAACTGAGCTCTTCAATCTGTTCCTTTTGGGTCCACTGTATTCTGCATGGAGGCTGAACTGTGGTTTTTCTCAACACCCAATCTAGTACCGGAGGGAGTAGTAATGGTGACAGCACGCAGCTCTGGCTAACCCCTCGACTGATCTCAAAGGCAGGAGATGATGTGTTGTTACTGCAGATGTCTTTAACAAACCTGTCTGCTATTCCAAAGTGCCTGAATATTTTCCACATAGATTCCTTCCTTGCTCACACTAGCAAATGCTTTTTCAAACTCGATGAAGGTTAAATAGAGACTTGAATTCCATCCGTTGCTTTGTTCGATGCTAGTCCGTAGCGTGAAGATCTGGTCTCTTCACCCTCTGTTCCTTCAGAAACCAACTTGTGTTTTTTTCCGAATAACCCCATCCACCATATTTTGCATTCTATCCAACATTATCTTGCAGATCACTTTGCTTGCAATTGGTAGCAGTGTTATTCCTCTCGAGTTTCCACATGCTGATAGGTCCCCATTTTTGTATTCAACGTCAAGGCTTTTGGAAGAGCTAGAACACTGAACAGATCAGGAAGCAAAGGAACAGGAGAGAGAGAGAGAGAGAGAGAGAGAGAGAGAGAGAGAGAGAGAGAGAGAGAGAGAGAGAGAGAGAGAGAGAGAGAGAGAGAGAGAGAGAGAGAGAGAGAGAGACAGAGACAGAGACAGAGACAGAGACAGAGACAGAGACAGAGACAGAGACAGAGACAGAGACAGAGACAGAGACAGAGACAGAGACAGAGACAGAGACAGAGAGAGATTTGTCAGGATTGAAAGACATATTCTAAGTGTTTGACCAGCTTGTGATTTTGTCAAGGTGTTGAGAGACGGAAGAGGCTGTAGCCTGTCTGTCTGAAGGAAGAGGAATTCACGGCAACAGGTGGAGTCATCAGCAAATAAACAAAGGGGATTTTCCAGAGAGTTATATAGATCATTTATGAAGATTAGGAATAGGACTGGGCCCAGAACACTGCCTTGTACTCCAGCCTTGAGAAGGACGGGAGATTAAAGGATACCGTTGAGAGCCACACAATGTCTATAAGAGTGGAGGAAGTCAGTTATGTGAGAGTGGAGTTGGCCTTGGATCCTACAGGCAGAGAGTTTGAAGAGCAAGGCGGGTTGCCAGACTGTATGGAAAGCTCAAAATATGTCTCGAGAGAAGGACCTGATTTCATGACTCACATTGTTGTTGGGAGAGGCCTCCATCCATTGTTGGGAGAGAAGGAGCAGCCTGTCCAAAGTTGACTGATCTTGTCTGAAACCAAATTGGTGATCTGAGATGAGGTGGTACTAACCTGTTACGAACCTGTTCCGGTACTAACCGGTACTAACCTGTTCCATCTTCGGGTTGTCGGCAACTAAACCGTCTCCCCCACCAGGTTTTTTGGTGAGGAGGGTGTTTGGATATGGACACCCAGCAGGATTAAAAATAAAACCTGTCAAAGGGCGGAGGAGCTCCTTGTGAGCCAACGGCCATCCATATCTAGTGCCCAACTGTGTCTGCGGACGTCCTCCTGCAGTTGGATTACTTCATATTAGGAGGTTGGTGGCAGGATTTGCACTTCGGCCACCGTAAAACCCTTCATTCCGCCAAACAAAAACGCAAAAATGTCTGAAAACCCACTCCGTGGGAGTACCTCCTGTGCAGCTTCCCTTCGCAGGGCAGCTCACCGGATGACGGGATTGGGGCAAAGCCTTCAGGAGCCCAACCTTTGATGATAAGAGGGAAACCATGGGGTAACATTTCTGGGTCAAATTGCGGGAGAGTGTGTCGGAGTGGTGCTGATGTGTCGTCCACCAGATGGCAGTCTCCTTGGGTTTACCTGAGGCGGTCCCTTCGGGTGGGTGCCTGGAATGTCCTATCCCTAAGAGAGGATGATCACCTGTCTCTGTTATCATCTGAGCTGAAGCGTTTGGACATCGGGATTGCAGCTCTCTCTGAGGTTCGGAGACCGGATTGCGGCGAGATAATGGTGGGTGGTTACACCTACTATTGGTCTGGTCGCACTGATGGTTACCATATTCAGGGAGTTGCTGTAGCTGTGTGCAATAAGCTGACCCCAATGATAATTGAGGTAACACCGGTCAACGAGCGTATTATGAGACTAAGGATTCGTCACTCCTTCGGTGTTATTTCCCTGGTCTCTGTCTATGCTCCGACTGAGGCGAGTGATCTCTCCGTGAAGGATGCATTGTACGCCGCACTCAAGTCTGAGGTTAATCAGTGCCCCAGATGAGATACACTTCCAGTCTTGGGGGATTTCAATGCATCGACTGGAACTGATAGGGATGGTTATGAGACATGTGTTGGTTCCCATGGGTCAGGAACTATGAACCAGAATAGCACTAAGTTCCTTGACTTTGCAAGAAGTCATGGACTTAGGGTGGCTGGTTCATGGTTTCAGCACCCACAAGCTCATCGCTGGACTTGGTATTCCAATGCTGGCTGTGTGGCAAAGGAGATTGACTATGTCCTCGTTGATGGTCGCTGGAGGATGATACAGAACTACAGGGTCTACCAGAGTGCACAGTTCCTCAATACAGACCACAGGCTTGTTGTAGCAACTCTAAAGTTGCACCTTAAATCCTGGAGAATGGTACCATCCCAGCCGAGGCTGGATGTTGGCAAGCTCAAGGATGAGAGGGTAGCTGAGGAGTTTGCGAACAGGCTGAGTGGAGATTTGGGTTGTCTGGTTGCTTTGGGGGTCCTGAAGAGTTGTGGAGTGCCTTCAAGACCACCGTCCTTGATGTTGCCGGTGGATGTCTTGGAACTCACCGCAGGGCAAAGAAGAATTTTGTCCCTCAAGGGACACTGGATACCATTGACCAGAGTTGCAGGGCCAGGCTGAATGGCAGAGCTGAGCTGTTCAGGGAGCTGAGGCGTAAAACTGTACTTACACTAAGGGTGGACAAGGAGGCCTATGTGCGAGGAATCTGTGAGGGGGTAGAGCATCACCTGTGGACAGGTGATTCTCGTCCCGCTTACAGGGGAATTTGCGCATTGTGTTCATCCAAGCCCATCCCTCGGAGCACTGCAGTTAGAGCAGAGGGTGGTCGGCTCTTGACAGAGGATTCTGAAGTGAAGGCCCGCTGGGCCGGTTACTTTGAGTGATTGTACCAGGCTGAAACACCAGCTGTCGAATTGGATGTCAAGGGTGTTACAATCCCTGTTGCTGACCCTCCAATCAACTGTGATCCACCTTCGCTTGTGGAAACACGGGCTGCAGTGAACTGGTTGAAACGGGGCAAAGCTCCAGGGATCTGTGGCATCCATGCCGAACTTCTCAAGGCTGGTGGAAATGCTGCTAATTGGAAGCAAGCTAATAGGTCTGTAGTTAAGGTCTGTTTTTGCACCTTTTATGCAATACTGTGAGACAAGGAAGAGAGAGAGTTGGGATGAGTGGTTAAAAGTTGGTCCATGTGGACGAAGACAGATGTAGATGGAGTTATCACTGTTTGGAGGATGGTACAACAAAGAAACAAACAAGAGATGAGAGTGGAGGGGAGGTTGGAGTGAAAGGTACTCGTGGGGGTTGGGAGGTGTAATCTCAGTACAAGGGCAGTGAGAAATGGAGTTGAAAGGTACTCGTGGGGGTTGGGATGTGTAAGCTCAGTACAAGGGCAGTGAGAAATGGAGTTCTTGATGTAAATTGCAACTACGCCACTGGGGTGGGTTTCAGGCCCATCAAATATGAGAGGACAATAACACGGAGACACACTGATGAGTCAGGGGTGTCCTGTGGGAGGAAGGATTCTGTTAAAGAGATGATGACTGGTTTATCGGCAGCAGCCTTGACTTCCAGATCTGGCAGGTTGTAGTAGAGACCTCGGATGTTTGAGGTCCACTCAGTTAAGGATGTGGGAGAAGGCATTGTGAGGTTGCAGGATAGGAGGGTGGAAGCTTTGTGGGTGGCAGTGTGAGGGGTTGTCTTTGAAGGGGCATGGTGATAGGGAATATTTGTGTGGGTTGGGTGCAATTGAAGGTTTGAGTGAGTGGCTTGAGGGGATGGGGTGAGGGGGGAAGCATTGAGAGGGTGGGGTGAGGAGGGATGCAGAAAGGGGGACATGAAACTTTGAGAGGGTGTGGTGAAAGAGGAGACATGAAGTGGAGGGATGCTGATTCCCAATTTCCAAATTGGACAAACCGAGTTAAAGATCATGAGATGGGAGGTATGAATTTGTGCTGATATTGAGACAAAAGGGACACATAATTTTCACAATTGCTATCTGAGGAGCAGCTAAAGGAGGCCTTCAACAACAAAAACAAATTCGAAAAATACAGCACAAGAAGATACTATTCAACCAACACAGAAAATTGGACGCGGAATCATCAGCAACACAGTGATGAAGATATAACAGAAAAACACAACAAATCCGGTCCAGAAAACATCGATTTAATGAGTTGGAAGCGGCAGCTGCAGATTTGTCCAACGTGCGGAAGAATCCCTGAACTGGAACCCATTGGCAACTTGACTATGAGTCCGATTTTCCATTCTTCTTGTATCACTTTTTTATTCCATATTTCCTTAATCGATGTATGATAACCTGAAATTATGTTTCCAGACAGCATTTGTCCAGGAAGTACTCATGAGGGTGAAGTAGTAGTCATGAGAATTGCTGCTTGCAGGTTTACGGAGATCATGCACCAGGTTGCTACCTAAAGGTATCGGTCTGCCTTCGCAAATGGTGTTTATCAGCCGTGGTTTCAAATGCTTGTTAATTAGCCTGAATTTCTTTAAGCTTTGTTTTTCTGCCATCGGAAGGGTCCAGTACGTTTGACGCACCATGTAAAGAACCTCCTTCGAAGCACATACATTCAGAGATGCATGAGATAAAAAGGACCAGAGAAAGGAAATGGAAGGTGACAGTTGAAGATTCCATCTTTTGCGTGTGTAATGTAAAGGAAACTTTGAATTTCAGGTTCAAATTTGTTTGGTCCAATGTTGCATGTCTTTCTCTTACAGTGGGCAGCCTATCCCACGAGTTCAATACACGGCCGAAGAAACTGCAACGTGGTAGGTGCACCAGCCCGTCAAACACATAGTAACATCCCAATGAGTACACTACTATATTATTTTGATTTGACAGGTTCTGCTCTCTTGTTTCATATGCTTTATTTACGAAGCCTCATGGGAGCTGTGATGACAGTTAATCAAAATGGTTAACACTGTACCATATTCTACCGAAGTACAGGATTTAGAATTTTACCCAAAGGCCAACAACTCGTGAAAAAGGTACCTTCAAATCATTGATGTACATATGATTGATCGGCCAGCCACCTTTGCATTACTACTGATTGACAGTAAGGTGTTCTTTGATTACCCTCTTTGCCACGACATGAGACCCTCAATCCTCGACCGAGGATCTGGTTACCTCTTGTCCTTTGTGGTGCTTTCACTTTTCTTCCTGTTGCACATTTTGCTTTCTTAATCAGACCCATGGAAATAGACCTCGGTGGTTCCTTTGGAGTGTTTCCATGCATAATTATCCTTGTTGCATCAAACTACTCGTATGCCATTATCTGATCAAGAAACAACCTTGGTTACACCTCTTCGTCGTAAATATAACGCATTCAATACGTTATACGCCTACTTCGACACAACACTGCATGATCTGTCGTAGCTCGACACAGGAAGGCCATACATACATTGCTAAAGTTCATGTACAATAGTTTAAAATTAAATCTGCCAATGACCACCATTTTCCCAAACCTAGATGAGCTGTCTCACAGAAGTCATTCCTTGTCATGAAGAAGGATATTTTAATTCATGTATCTTTTACATCAGGCATGAGGAATGGCAGCAGGTTTTGAATGCAGTTCAGGTTTGTTTGTTTGGTTGTTTTTTTTTTTTGCCTTGAGAAGAGGATACTCTTGAAAGCATGAAAAAAAATATTGGCAAAAAGTTTGTTCCTGTGATAAAATGTATGTTCAGTGTAATGAAAGGGCTGGCAGGATGGCCTGGGGGTATACTCACCTTCCTCTACGCTGTCTCGCTTGGGTTTGAATCCCGACCCATCTACAAACTGTCATAGACAGGGTCATTCATAAATGTGTGTGTGGACGTCCCATCTGCGGGCATTAGATGGTGGACATTGAAGATCCCACTGTGTCCTTCGTGAAGAGTAGGCGAGCACCCTGTCCAAATTTCAAATTCCTGCCCTAACCTACAGATGGCGCTGTATCAGCAGCACAGCTGCACCCTCAGCCAATGAATATGCTAGCCTACAGCCTTGTGCTGAATACGAAAGAGGATAGTGTAAGGAGATGTGGAGTTGGTGCACAAGATATGGTGGTGCCGACGATGGGAGATTGTAATGCTTACATGTAAGCTTTGTTTTCATAGTTGGTTGTTTTGGTCGAGTCGTTAAAGATTTGTCTAGTTCACCATTGACTGAAGTCTGGTGTTGGCTTCATGGTTAGAGTGGTGGCTTGGGATCCTAGGGTCCTGAGTTTGAGTCCCGTTTTCCACCGAATTAACATCAGGGGGTTGACTCAGCCTGTCATCCTTCTGAGGTCAGCGAAATGAGCACCAGTGTACTGGTAATAGGATCACTGTATCAGCGGCATAGCCATGCCCCTCACCAACGATGCAGCCACAAAGGCAGCACATGATGGGAACTATTGCTGGTGTGGATTTTGATAACCATGGCTACTTCTCGAAAGTGAAGATCAGGGTACTCTATGCCAAACACCCTTGAACATGAGAGAGGCCTTTATCCTGCAGTATACTGGGATAGACTCGTTGGAAGGGATGAGAGATTGGGAGAAGAGGAGCGGAGGTGGAGTGGATCTATTTTTCCTAACTTCATTTGAATGACAAGATCTCTTGTCCAAGTACTAGGCCAATTAGGAGCCATTTAATTAAATACATAAATTACATTGTCTCATATTGTCTTGGGCAATCTTAACTGATTACTGTGGTGTGTTCCGCACTCCAAAGGGAATGGAGCACTCGACACTGCTTAGCAACATTGCGGCCTCAAATGCAAACAGTCCTGTCATGGAATTAGAACAAATGTTGTCTGGGCTGTCGTTTTCAGTTTTACTCTATCCTCTTGTGACAACAATTTTCCCGAACAAATTTATTGTGTTAGCAGCAGCTACAGGGTATGTGGAAGATGGAACAAAAGAATAGTGTAAAACTGAAATCTTCTCCTTCCACCTCAATTCTCCGACCTGACGTCTGGTTTGAGATTTGTCCATGTGTCAGCCGGTTCCACAGCTGCTTCTTCAACCTGAATCAAAGTTAACTTTTCCAAACTGGATCCGTTGTGTTTTTCTGTCATATTTTCATCTCTGTGTGCAGTTTGTTTTCATCGAAAATATTCTGTAATAAATCAGACATTATTGTCGATATTTGTGGAATTCGGTTTTTAGATCCTCGTGGAGGATCTCTAAGTGTTACTCACGTTGTTGTTCTTGTGGACTTTTTTGTTTCACAGCCTACAGTTTTCATCGAAACTTCCTGAAACTTGGCGTATATATGTAGACATACCCTGCGCAGACAGTAACCATCTCTGATTTTGAAAATTCCTCCGATAAAAAAAAAAGTTATGACGTCAAAATATCTCCGCAAATGGAAATCGCCTAAAACATTATCTCTGAAACTAGGCAAGCTTTTTGAATTCTGTTTGCGGGAATCGAACAGGGCATTAGCTGAGATGAATTACCGCACATTATGATAATCACTATGACGTCATTCCTATTTTTTGACATTTTTTTGTTTCACAACCCAGAGTTTTCATCGGATCTTCGTGAAACTTGCCGTGTATATGCAGAAAGCCCACGCGCAGGCAGTAACCATCTCCGATTTTGGAAATTCTTCCGAGAAAAAAAGTTGACGTCATAATATCGCCGCTGATGGAAATCACCGATACAATTATCTCCGAAACTAGGCAAGCTGTTTGAATTTTGTTTGCGGGAATCAAGCCGGGCATTAGCACAGATAATTTATCGCAAACCTGAGACATCACAATGACGTCATATTAGTTTTTATGACGTCATCATTAAGACAACGAGGATCTTAGCTCATTTGAGCTTGTTTGTTCATCATTGGCCTTCTCGGTTAGCCGGACCTAAATGTTCTCTCTTTTTTTGTGTTTGTTTTGTCGTTCTGTTTCTATTTCTTTTGCACAAAAATTTTGTTTGATATTTTTGCCTTTTCAACACTATCCGATTCCCCCTCGCTTAATAAAAAAAAAAACACAAACTCTTTCACTCGGACACGATCTTATTCTGCCTTCTCTTTGTACTTCCTGTACAATTCTCCTTTTCCTCTATGATTCTCTTGATATCTTCTTTGATGAAAATGCTCTTTCCTTCTTCCTTTCAGCTTTTGAAATAATGTCTTAAAATGCTTAAATTCCCTTATTTTTCTGGCATGAGCACAACACATGTTCTTCTTCATCCCGATATAGGCTTCCTCTTTTTCTTCTTCTTCTGGTTCTTCTATTCCTTCTTCACAAGGCATATTTTGCAAACCTGTCTCTCACCGAAGTGCCTGTTATGCCACCCATCCACTGGTTCCTAAAGCACGACCTTTCTCCATGCCTTCAACAACTCTTTTCACCCATCCCATTGATCTTTATCTCAATGCTAAATATGGGTATCATGAGAGAAGTCCAGTTTGGAGAGCTTGTTTACACACAACAATCACATCACCTACATGTTCTCTTTGCAGTGTGAAACTTGCCCGTGTTAGCACACTCCCCAACATCTCCTAAAAGCCCATGTCCTTCCAATCCCACCCTTTCTACGTGTCCCCCTTTAAGCATCCCTCCACTTCATCCCCCCTTTCTGTGTCTCCCCTCACTGACCTTCTCCAAGCTTCCCCTCACAACACTCTCTCCTAACTTCACCCTCACCCCATTGTTTCCAAGCTTCCCTCTCACTCAACCCCCTTAAAGCTTAAGCCCCCCAACCAATCTCCCCAATCCTGCCTTTTCTAGGATTCCCCTTCATCTTGCCCCTTCTTGTCTTCCCACTTATTCTGTCCCCTCTTGGCTTCCCCCTCATACTGCCGCTCTCAGCTTGCCCCTTGTCCCAACGCTCTCAGATTCCCCCACATACCATATCCTCCCATCATCTCCATCGTCCTGTCCTCTCCCAACCTTCCCTCATCTTCACCCCATGCCCCGCCCCTGCTTCCTTTCCTCTCCCCCTTCTCGGCCCGTCCCATCCCCCCCCAACCCATGCCACTCCTTACCATCTTTCCTTCCAGCTTGTACCATCCCACCCCCCCCACCAACCTCGTTCCACACCCTCCAAGCCCCCACTTGTCTTTGACTCTTAATTCCTCCTCCCTTGTCCCTCACAATGTGGACCTCAAGCATTTGAGGCCTTTATACCAATCTGACATCTCTCAATCCTGAATGCTGCTGACAGTCCAGACATCACCTGTTTAACAGAATCCTTCCTCCCACAGGATATCCCTGACTCCTTTGTGTCTCTCCCTGGCAATTGTCACCTCCTATTTCATCAGCCTGAACCCCACCCTAATGATGGAGTTCCTCATTTTTTACATCAAGAACGAATTTTCTTACTGCCCATGTACTGCTCGTACACATTCAAAGCCCCAGGAGTAAATTTTGCTGCAACTTCCCTCCACTCCATCATCAATGTGTTGTATCATCCTCCAAACAGTGACGATTCCATCTACATCTCTCTTGCAGACAACATGGACCATCTTTTAACCACTCATCCCAACTCTCTCTTGCTTATGTGTGGCGATTTCAGTTGTCAGTATGCAAATTGGTTGAGTGTCGCTACCTCTCTCACCAGCCATGGCTCTTCAGCAAAGGACTTCTTCACTCCATAGGCAAATCTGACTGAAGGCAATTTCAGTGCATTCCAAAAAGTTTGTGTGTCCACTTCCAAGAGAACCAGAAAACAACAACTGTTCAACCTCAAGAATGAGCATTCAAACATGTCTCCCTCCTCTAAAACCTAATGGTGCCTTGTCTAGTCTGCTGTGGTGTATATTCCCCCCCCCCACCCCTTTCCTCTCTTCAAATGACACAACAGCCGACTCCGCTCCTGAGAGGGACATGTGCCTCATTTCTATGTTTGCTTCCAAATCTTATGTCCCCCAATCCCTCACTCTCTGTGCCCATCCTTTCCTGTCATACCCAACTGCTCATGGTCTTTGTATCTTTTGTATCTGAGAAGGTGGAGAAGTTTTACTGCTCTGCAGTTCTTGCACATCATCTCTCTGCCCTTTTCACCATATCATTTGCTCTCAGTCATCTTCCATCTGCTTGGAAATCCACGAACATAACTGAATTACATAAAAAAGTGGCAAAAATTGATCTTAACTACAGACCTATCAGCTTACTTCTAATCACCAGCAAGGATATGTAATCCATCTATCCTTTTCTCCAACAGCCTCATCTTAGATCACCAATTTGGGTTCAGACCAGGTCACTCCACCTTGGACATGCTGCTTCTCCTCACCCAACAATGGATGGAAGCCCTCAATGTCAGACATGATATCAGGGCTGTCTTTGATTTATTGCGGGAGATTCTGATTCATCACATCCCCCCTCCCCCCCCCCAAACAATACCTTCTTAAAAATCCTCTTGAGGAAGTTCAATCAGTCAAACTCCTGGGTATCACAATCAGCCATGATCTTTCTTGGGTAAATCACATTTCAAAGTTGGCATCCTGGGTCATTCAAAGTCCTTATTTGGCACACCTGAACTCTTGTTCACCGACAAAGCCTTCTGCCACAGCTTGACTGCTCTCCCCTCTGGGCTGTTGACCCTGCCTTACACCTTGCTCAGCTTGCTGCCATGGAAATCAAGGCTTCAAGATCATTGGAATCTCCTGCGATGAAGCTGTGGCTATGGGCCTATCACTTCACCATCGCAGACAGGTCGGTGGTCTCTCTGTCTTCTGTCCCCTCCTTTCTGGTCTTGCACCCTCTTCTCTTTCTGTGTTATGCTCTCCCCTCCAGGTTTCTTCAGGGCACCCACAATCCATCATCAATCCCCTTCTGGTAAAACTACCTAAATCCAGGATCAATGCTCAACTCCACTCATTCGTTCCTTTTTTCCTCCCACCTGTGGAACCAAGTTGCACATTCTCTTCAATCCCATTCTTCCCGCCAGGTCTTCAAGACAGCTGTTCCCAAATTCAAAACCATGATCTTTTCTACCCTTGGTAAGCGACCCCACCCCAATCCCTCCTCTTTCCAAATTTCCAGTTTTCGCTCCTCCTCCATTTTGTCCACCCATGTATCCTTTCCTTCCCCCCATTCTTCCCCACACCCATTATTTGTCCAAGTCTATCTCTATTCTTGTCCTACAACTGTGCTGTTGGTGTCACCCCGTCTTTGCTGTTCCTTTTGTCCTGTTACGTCCTGATCTGTTCAGTGTACTAACTCGCTCTTCCACGAGCATTGACTCTATAGACAAAAACAAATACAATTAAAAAAAAAAATTCCCTAAACGAATTTATTGTGTTCTTGCAACGGCTACAGAGAGTAGGCTACTATATGAAGATCAATAAAAGAAAGAGAAATAAATGGGGAGTCAGAAGTGGGAGCCCCCTGCCATGAAGCTCATGTATCATTGGGAATTTCCACTGTACATTTTGGGGATGGGGAGGGCTAGGGTTGTGCATGTTTGTAGATTTTAAAGAATTAGGTTGAAAAGTGTAAGTGACAATAGAAGTATGAACTGCACGTTTCAATATCACCCTCATTGAAAGTGTAATTGAAGAAATTGCCACCAATCGTTTTAAATCTGCCTACGGCGACCATTTTGCTAACCTTCGAGAGCATGTTCCATTAGCAAGCAGCATTTGCTTACCACTTGCCAAGCACTTCACTTGATTGCTTGCTCCATTTGACAAGCAGCTGGCAAAGCGGTTGATACAGAACGGCTGGCTTGGAAAGTGATAGAAAGACCCTTGCTGATGGAACACACCCCTGGTTCACATGTGGTGGCCAATTTAGTCCAATGTTGTTGAAGAAAGTGTTGCTATCACAATATAAGAGCACAATTCTAACAACAAAATGTGTTTTCTATATACAGGGGCAAAATTTACAGAGAACTTTCAAAACTTTACAACACACATGCTTGCAAGGAGCACCTCGAGGTTTTTCGCATATTGGAAAAGCACTGCGGCTACTGCGAAACGAGCATCCCACAACTTGAGGACGTTTCACAGTTCTTACAAGGTTCTTTTTAAATTCTATTATTTAACCTCCAATGCTGTGCGTTCATATCTCATTCATGAACACACTATCTCTCATTGCATGGTAGGAGATAAAATTTTGCTACACCTGCTATGCTGGGATAAAAGGGAAATCCTTTGGACTTCACCATATGTTTGGAGAACTTTATAAAATTACATGAAACCAATGAGAGGAGGGACAGAGTGGTCATTTCGGGTGGACAGCCCATTTATGAGACATGTACTTATTACATACACAAATATAGAGAATGTTTGCCCGACACCACCACCCTCCAATCCCCAAAATCACAACTTTATCCTCCACACATGTTCTTTCCCGTCTAACCCCTTACTCCTTCCAAACCTCCATTCATTTCTCAGTGTTCCAACATGATACAAAACATCTTCCTTCATTTTGGAATGGGACAAAACATATGTACTGTATTATCAAGTCGGTCTCGAGCATATGCTCCCTCTCCGTCCCTTCCCTCAAAGAAAATGGCACCACAGCTGATTCTACTCATTAGATGGTCAAATTCCTCAATTCTGTTTGCTTCCATATCTTGTGTAATCAACCAATCATTCCTTACACCTACCCTTCTTTCTCATTCCCAACTGCTCCAGGATACTGTGTCTTTCCCACTTAAGAAAGCAGAGAGTTTTCTGGCAAACCTGGACTCCGATTCTGTGACATGCCCAGGTGGTTTCAGTGCATGTATCCTAAACACCTGCTCTGTTGCTCTTGCTCATCCCCTTTCTGCTATGTTCACTAGATTATTCTCTCTGGGTTAGTTACCGTCTACCTGGAAGTTAGCCAACATCAATAAAATACACAAACATGATGCAAAAAAATGGATCCTTTTTAACTACAGGTAGAAAAGCTTGCTTCCAATTATAAGCAAGGTCATGGAATCAGTCATTGCAGTTGACATCAAATTCTTATTTTTCTCCAATGGCCTGACCTCAGCTCAAGAGTTCTGTTTCAAACGAGGTCATTCTACCTTGGACATGCTGTTTCTACTCTCCCAACAACGGATGGAAGCCCTCAGTCTCAGAAATGAGATTAACACCGTCTATCGGGACACAACTTGAGAATTTGATAGTCTGGCACTCCGCATTGATCTCCAAACTCTCTGCATATAGCTTCCAAGGCCACCTGCCATCATGGAATACTGACTTCCTCTACTTCCATATTCAGCATGTAGCTCTTAACATGATGGTCTCATCTCCTGTCCCTGTCAACGATTGAGTGCCCTAAGGCAGTGTCTTGGGCCCAGTCTTGTTCCTTGTCTTCAGCAATGATTGTTCTGATTCACTGGAAAATCCTGCCCATCTCTTTGCTGATAATTCCCACCCTCTGTCATGTCATTTCTCATCCTTCAGACAGGCAGGCAGCAGCCTTTTTCCTATCTGCAGATCCTCATACAATGAGGAGCTGGTGTCCAACACTTGGAATATGTCTTTTGACCCTGTCAGATCCCATACACCCACCCTTTCTCTCTGAAAGGACGATTTGGCAAACCATCCGTTTATTTACAAAACAAATCCCTTGAAGGTGACCTCCAAAGTCAACCGCCGACTGGGCATCCTTCATCATGCAAGTTCTTTCCTTGGCTGATCTGAACTTTTGACAACAAACAAAGCCTTCATTCACAGCGTGATGAAGTACTGCTCTCCCCCTTTAGGCTGGCATCCCTGCTTCACACCTTGTCCTTCTTGATGCCGTGGAAAGTAAGGTCCTCAAAATCATTGGGATCTCCCATGATGAAGCTGAATGTCTCGGCATGTTAATTTTGGATTGCAGACAGGTTGGTGGCCTCCCTGTATTCTACCACCTCATTTTTGGTCTTGGCCCTTTGCCTTCTGCTGGTTTTGTCCTTGCCAGGTTTTTGCAAGATGCACATGGTCTGCCAGTAATCATCTTCTCGTTAAACTCCCAAAATCCAGGCTTGCTGCTCACCTCCATTCATTTGTTCCTCCCTTCTCTCACCTGTGGAACCAACTTCTCCAATTTGTTCAGATCCATTCTTTTCTCCAGGGATTCAAGACAGCTGTTTACCACTACCTCAGGTCATCCATCTCCCCTTCATACTCACGATCTCTTCTATCCAAAATTACCCCCTTCCCAAGCACTCCCCTTTGCCAGGTTATTGTGATTTCCCCCCCCCCTCTCCTCTTTTCATTTGTTTCTTCTCAGATGGTTTGTTCCTTTTCAGTTTCATCCCCACTCTCCCCTTCCTCTTCCTGCTGTGTTTCATTCAGCTTGTTCATCCCCATGTGTTCTTCTCCCCCTCCTCTTGATCTCATTCTCACTTCCACTGTGTTGTTTGTGTTTCCCACCTTCCATTTTGTTCTCTTCCATTCTGCTCTTGCTCTTCCATGAACCTCAATAATCAACATAAAAGACCCACGGAAGGAAAATTACCTGGGTATAGGTACACAGTCTTGCTCTATTTTTCTAAGATAATCTGGAATCTTTAATATCCACCACCTAAATTAATGATAAATTATTCATTATTGTCAGTTCAGGCCAGATCAGACCTGTGACTTGCTACAGGTAAAAATGTAAACCTGTATTAACCTGTTTCATGGTCTGGTTGTCGGCGACTAAACCGTCTTCCCCACCAGGTTTTCTGGTGAGGAGAGTGTATGATATCGACACCCAACAGAATTAAAAACAAAACCTGACAAAGGGTGGAGGAGCTCCTTGTGAGCCAATGGCCATCCATATCTAGTACACAACGGTGTTTGTGGACATCCTCCTGCAGTTGGGCTACTTTTTATTAGGAGGTTGGTGGCAGGATTTGCACTCCGGCCACTGTAAAACCCTTCATTGCACAAAAGGTAATAAAAGCAAAAATAAATCTGAAAACCCACTCCGTGGGAGTACCTCCTGTACAGCTCACCAGATGACGGGATTGGGGCAAAGCTTTCGGGACCCCACTCTTTGATGAAAGGAGGAAAACCACGACGTAACCTTCCTGAGTCAGATTGCGGTAGTGTGTGTCAGGGTTGGTGCTGAGGTGTCGTCCACCAGACAGTGGTCTCCTTGGGTTAACCTGAGGCGTCCCTTCAGGTGGGTGCCTGGAATGTCCTATCCCTAAGAGAGGATGATCACCTGTCTCTGTTATGATCTGAGCTTGTGTCTGGACAGCGGTATTGCAGCACTCTATGAGGTTCGGAGACCCTGATTTCAGTTAGATCATGGAGGATGGTTACACCTACTATTTGTCTGGTCACTCTGATTGTTACTATGCCAAAGGAGTTACTTGAGCTGACTGCAATGATAATTGAGGTAACACCAGTCAAGGAGCATATTATGAGACTAAGGATTCGTCACTCCTTAGGTGTCATTTTCATGGTCTCTGTTTATGCTCCGACTGAGGAGAGTGATCTCACCCTGAAGGACACATTCGATGCCATGCTCGAGACTGTGGTTGATCAGTGCCCCGGGTGAGATACTCTTCTCATCTTGGGGGATTTCAATGCATCAACTGGAACTGATATGGATGGTTATGAGACTTTTGTTGATGGGTCTGGAACTATGAACCAGAATAGCTCTAAGTTCCTTGACTTTGCAAGAAATCATGGACTTAGGGTGGCTGCTTCCTGGTTTCAGCACCTACAGGCTCATCGCTGGACTGCGTTTTCCAATGCAGGTGGTGTAGCAAAGGAGATTGTTCATGGGCTCATTGATGGTCGTTGGAGGATGATATAGAACTTCAGGGTCTACCAGAGTGCTCAGTTCCTCAATACCGAGCACAGGCTTGTTGAGGCAACTCTGAAGTTGCAACTTATATCTGAGGGAATGGTACCATCCCAGCCGAGGATGAATGATGGCAAGCTCAAGGGTGAGAGGGTAGATGAGGAGTTTGCAAACAGGCTGAGTGGGGATTTTGGTGGTCTGGGTGCTTTGTGGAATCCTGAAGAGTTGTGGTGTGACTTTAAGACCACCGTCCTTGATGTTGCCGGGGGATGTCTTGAAACTCACTGTAAGGCAAAGAAGATTTTTTTTCTCTCAAGGGACCCTGGATACCATTGAATGGAGTCGCAGGGCCAGGCTGAATGGCAGAGCTGAGCTGTTCAGGGAGCTGAGGCATAAAACTGTACGTCCACTAAGGGTGGACAAGGAGGCCTATGTGAATGGATAGAGCATTACTTGTGGTGAGGTGATTCTCATCCTGCTTACAGGGGAATTCACACATTGCATTCCTCCTACTCCACCCCTCGGTGTACTGCAGTTAGATATGTGTGTGGTGGGCTCTTGACAGAGGAGTCTGAAGTGAAGGCCTGCTGGGCTGGTTACTTTGAGTGGCTGTACCAGGCTGATCCACCAGCTTTCAAGTTGGATGTCAGGGGTATTATTATTCCGATTGCTGACCCTCCAGTCAACTGTGATCCACCCTCGCTTGTGGAAACACAGGCTGTGGTGAACCGGTTGAAATGGAGTAAATCTCCAGGGATCTGTGGCATCCATGCTGAACTTCTCAAGGCTGCCGGAAATGTTGTACTTGTGTCATTGCATGAAGTGCTGTGCTCTGCCTGGAACACAGGTATCATCCCAACTGACTGGAAGATGGGCCTTATTGTCCCTCTCTGGAAAGGGAAGGGTGATCACCAGGACTGCAACAACTACCGAGGGGTGACACTGCTCTCAGTGCCAGGCACGGTCTTTGCTCAGATACCTTTTGATAGGGTTCACTACCATCTGCTTGAACACCAGCATCTACTGCAGTCAGGCTTTACACCAAAGAGGTCACTGATTGACCGCATCCTTGCTATTTGTGTGCTCACTGAACGCAGATGAGAGTTTCGGCAGGGGCTGCTTGCAGCCTGTGTTGATCTCTGTAAAGCATTCAATTCAGTGAATAGGGATGCCCTCTGGAGGATTCTTATTCTTTGTGGGGTACCACCAAAACTGATCAATCTGATGGCTGAACTATACTCTGGAACTGAGAGTGTTGTGAGATGTGGTGATACCATCTCTGACTTATTTGCAGTTGTTATTGGAGTTTGTCAGGTGTGTACTGGCCCCCACACTTTTCAGCGCTTGTTTGGACTGGATTCTGGGGAGGATGTCGGCGAGATCAAGCTGTGGTGCATCATTTGCGAATGTCAAGATATCTGACTGATTTTGCAGATGATGCACTCATCTTTCTGGACACTCTGGATATGATTTTGGGGGCCCTCAAGGTGCTGAATAAGGAGTCGTAACGGGTTTACTGGGTAAAAACTAAGATTCAGGCTTTCAATGACATCTTGGATGCTGCTATCCTGTCTGTACCCATTTGTGGAGAGGATGTTGAGGTCACGGAGATATTAACATACCTTGGCAGTGATAATCATGTCTCTGCTGGCTGTGAGCCAGAGGTCAATGGACATCTGGGTCTGGCCTGGGGAGTCAAGGATTCACTGGATCATGGGGTGTGGCACTGCTGGTACCTTTGCGGGAGGACGAAAGTCTGAGTCTTCAGGTCCTTGGTGCTTCCAGTCTTGCTCAAAGCATGTGAGACAGCGACTTAATTCCTTGGCTATCGCTGGCTGGACTTTGTGTCCAACAAGCAGTTGCTGAGAGAGACTCAAATGACATTTGTTACCTGCATAGTCTGTAAGTGTCAGCTGCGGCTGTATGGATATGTGGCTCTTTTTGCTTTTGCTGATCCTGCTCACCAGATTCTCTCAGTGAGGGAGCCACGTGAGTGGAGGAGGCCAATGGGCCAATCACATGTCTCATCGTTGCAGCAGGTTAATCAGCATCTCAAGGTGTTGGGGATGGGCCAGGCATCCGCCTGCTGGATGGCCAGACGGAGGCCGCTGGAGTAATGGTGGAAAGGACGCAGCGACATGCTGCTCTGGCGCATGCTCCCCTACCTGACCTGACCTAAATTCATAAGGGACAGCAGGCTTCATTCCTGCATCCAAAGGATGGGTTGCTCTGAGATGCTGTATCCCATAGCAGCACACAGGCTGGCTGTTGTCAGATTTGACTCCACAAATACATAATCTGACAGTTCAGAGCTGACTCCGTTACCAACGGTGCTATCCAAGTTGCACTATAAGATGACGAAAAGCATTAAAGCCAACTGTATTGATTGCTGCCTGGTGCCACCTGTGCACCTACCTGTATTTGGAATGGTATATTCATTTCCAATGAATGGCATTAACAAACTATTTTGCTTTTGAACAACCCAGAAAGGACATGTTTATTTTCTGGGTCTGTCGGCTTCCGAATACAGATTATTAATTCTTCAATGATTGCAAGATGAGGTCAATCTTTGTAATGAGAACCAAAAATGATTACTCGCAAATGTGCAAGTAATATTTGCTTGACCTTAGCATTTGATCAGCTATATCTGTTTAATAAACATTGATTATAGGTATATACAACAAGAAGTTATGAGTAGAACCTTCAAGAAGTAACCCAAAGATGATGGCTAAACTCTATCAGAGATGAAGGAATTAAAATGTCATGGTACCTTATTACTGTTTACAAGGAAATAACAGCATTTGTTTTCTGCAGTAAAACAAAACAGCAAGACAAGTTACCTGCATGATTATTTATTTCCATTCCAAAATTCTTGGAACGTTGCTCTGGTGATCGACCGAGATTTGTGACTGTTTTCAATGGTTCCCTTCAACTTCCCGTGTTGTGCAGAGCACAGTGGATTCAGACTACGCCCTGTGTCTGGTCTTCTGTCGGCACGGGATTTCTTGGCAAGCCTTGCATTTCGTGTGTTTCAGTGCACACAGTACATCAGGCACAGCTCGACACCAATGCACACCCCAGAACCGTGAGTTCACACAATGTTCTCAAATCTGAGGAGCTCTCAGTGATATGTTTACACAAATGTACATGATGCATATGAAAGGGGAAAAGTGGTGACAGTAAGATTGAGAGCAAATGTTATAGAGAAAAATGTCATAGAGGTTGAAAAATTGGAGAGAGTTGAATGATTGTAGAAAGCGGAAAGATAAAACTGAATGATGCTGGGAAGAAAGAGGATCAAGGGGGAAAGTCAAAGAGCAGTCTATAGACTTGTATAGAAAACCTTTTGTAAAGCAGCGGCACTTATTCATTCGCTTCTCCTCTCAGGTCTCTCCAAGTGGCAGTCATTTTTTGTTAGATTTAGTCCAGTCAAATTTCCCTTCCAGCCTGTCCTGCTCTTTCTCCACCCCTCTTGCTTGTCTTCTCATGCCCTTGTCAAGGCTCTGATGTGTCATATCAGATCGTTCAGCAAGGAAGATTGGTGTGGTCTAAAATTTGCTGTCCTTCTCAAAGACTGATCCATTAATTTGATTGGCTCCTGACATCAATAGTTCCGAGAATTCCTTCCTTAAAAGAATGCTTTCTCAACTTCACCAGTTCACCCTTCTTGCATGAAATTATTCTATTCGACATTCCAACTCAAATAAACTGAGGCAATGGTGAAAAAGCAACGAGCTTTCTCCACCTGGAAGGGAACCCCAACTGATGGGAACCTAAAGTCCCTCCACCTACAAAGCAATCCGTGTTTATCAGTCCATCGACAGATGAGGGTCCAACATGATTATGAGAATAATGCATAAACTTGACCTGCTATAATAAGAACTGGAAGAGCACTCGGTAGAGTGTATACCTCCACCTGATCCACAAGAACATATAAAGCCCAATACATTTTTGAAAATTCAGGCGAGGTATCGTTGTTGGCCCGACCTCTCAATGGTGAAGAATCACTTCAACAGTTAAATAAGTCTCGTATCCGGATCCAAATAGAATGATGTCTTCAGGTCTTCAAATCAGCTGTTCACGACCATCTCTTATCTTCCCCATCCAAAACCACCAAAATTGAATCAATTCCTCCTTGTCACAAACACAACCTGTCGACCAAGTTTCATCCGAATGCGTCATATATATATATATATATATATATATATATATATATATATATATATATATATATATATATATATATATATATATATATATATATATATATATATATATATATATATATATATATATATATATATATATATATATATATATATATATATATATATATATATATATATATATATATATATATATATATATATATATATATATATATATATATATACATATATATATATATATATATATATATATATATATATATATATATATATATATATATATATATATATATATATATATATATATATATATATATATATATATATATATATATATATATATATATATATATATATATATATATATATATATATATATATATATATATATATATATATATATATATATATATATATACATATATATATATATATATATATATATATATATATATATATATATATATATATATATATATATATATATATATATATATATATATATATATATATATATATATATATATATATATATATATATATATATATATATATATATATATATATATATATATATATATATACATATATATATATATATATATATATATATATATATATATATATATATATATATATATATATATATATATATATATATATATATATATATATATATATATATATATATATATATATATATATATATATATATATATATATATATATATATATATATATATATATATATATATATATATATATATATATATATATATATATATATATATATATATATATATACATATATATATATATATATATATATATATATATATATATATATATATATATATATATATATATATATATATATATATATATATATATATATATATATATATATATATATATATATATATATATATATATATATATATATATATATATACATATATATATATATATATATATATATATACATATATATATATATATATATATATACATATATATATATATATATATATATATATATATATATACATATATATATATATATATATATATATATATATATATATATATATATATATATATATATATATATATATATATATATATATATATATATATATATATATACATATATATATATATATATATATATATATATATATATATATATATATATATATATATATATATATATATATATATATATATATATATATATATATATATATATATATATATATATATATATATATATATATATATATATATATATATATATATATATATATATATATATATATATATATACATAAATATATATACATAAATATATATATATATATATATATATATATATATATATATATATATATATATACATAAATATATATATATATATATATAAATATATATATATATATACATAAATATATATATATATATATATATATATATATATATATATACATAAATATATATATATATATATATATATATATATATATATATATATATATATATATATATATACATAAATATATATATATATATATATATATATATATATATATATATATATATATATATATATATATATATATATATACATATATATATATATATATATATATATATATATATATATATACATACATATATATATATATATATACATATATATATATATATATACATATACATATATATATATATATATACATATACATATATATATATATATATATATATATATATATATATATATATATATATATATATATATATATATATATATATATATATATATATATACATATATATATATATATATATATATATATACATATATATATATATATATATATATATATATATATATATATATATATATATATATATATATATATATATATATATATATATATATATATATATATATATATATATATATATACATATATATATATATATATATATATATATATATATATATATATATATATATATATATATATATGTAGGGAAAGAATACTGGTTCTGGCTCACTTTTCCCCATGTAAATGAATGGGGGATTTTCAGCCATGAAATTTTTCTTTTTTTTCCCCTGAAAAAATAAATCCCCTTTTTAGCCCAAGGTATATTTATTTGTCTCCCCTTTTAACCTGGAGCCTGGTGTTGGCTTAGTTGTTAGGGTGGCGGCTTGGGATCCCATGGTCCTGAGTTCAAATCCCGTTGGCTGCTGAATTAACACCAGGGGGTTGACTCAGCCTGCCATCCTTCCGAGGTCGGCGAAATGAGTGCCAGTGTACTGGTCCCGGTGTATGCCCCGGTTAGAATAGGTGTACCATATCCCTGTGTGTCGTAAGAGGCGACCAGGGTTGGTGTCAGGAAGGGCATCCGGCCATAAAACATTGCCTCAAGAAAAAGCCAAACCCCTGCACAGCAGGGAAAAATGGCTGTAAAAACGGTCAAAATTATATTTCCCCTTTTAACCTAGGGGCTCTCTATTCAAATAGCCCATACAACAAGATAAAGATTTGTTAAAGGTGATTCTAAAGAAATATCTGAAACGCCTAAGCCCCGGGACACTCTTTATCAAATAACCAATGCATATTGTTTAGCTCACTCATTGAACCTATAAACATTTGTTCATTCTCAAATTCCTTCAATAGTTTAATTTTCTTTGCACAATAATCCCCATCTAAAATATTGAAAAACAAAACATTTGAATCTTTATATTTTTTAAGATACCCCTTTTGTGCCATTACGAAATGATAAACTTCTCTTAATGATCTCATCTGGCCACCTCCTGAGTTGCATATCATTTTGATATTGTAGTAAATTATTTTTCCATTGTTCAATTGATAACCATCAAATTTTTCAGTCCATTCAAACATATTTATTATTTTCTTTACATCCTCTAACTTATTGGTTTTTAAATTGATTCGCATATTTGTTTTATTTACCTTTGTTTTAGATATTTTTTCAATAAGACTTATTTGATATTTTTCACATTCATTATGTTTTCCATTTATATACCAAGACTGAGATTTTCTCCACTCTTTAGTTTGACTAATACTTGGTTCGACCATTTATATATTGTGAAAAACGCGGCGGAAGCCCTTAAAAACCCTAACCCATCTTCCCATCGTTAAAACTTGTGTCCATATGGAACACAATCTATTCTATTCACTCTATCATACAATACCCATATGGAACACAATCTATTTTATACACTCTATCATACAATATCCATATGGAACACAATCTATTCCATTATCTAAAATAAATCTCTTATCATCAAAGGCTCCTAATGCCTTTTTATTTACTTCTTCACTATATATCTTATGTTTATAACTTCTTATTGTATTCATTTTCCTATATTCTTCTTTCTTATTCATCAAACAATTATAATAATTTCTAAAAGTTATTGATTTCTTTATTACATATTTCTTTATTCCCTTTAACCTTTTATCAATCTGATCACCATACTTATAAGCATATGCCTTTGCTCTCAATCCAATAAACTCACTCATTACTTTTCCACCCAACTCATCCTTAAACTTACCAATAACCTTTTCATTCTTTTTTGAAAATAACTCACTCTTCTTACTAAAATTACTTGTATCATATACTCCAATGTTTTTCTTCATATCCTTATAAACATCGTCAGTTTTTATATCTAGAATAAAACTATCGGTGTCCATATACAACAATGAAGCATTTTCACCATACTCTTTCTTTAAATCATTATACAAATAATCATACATCAATATCTTTGATAAATCAAGAACTGCTGTTCCAATATAAATTGGTTTATCCATGACAATACTTTCCTTTTTCATATGAATAGCAGAAAAGTTCTCTGAAAAAACCTCTTCTCTCTCAAAACTTGGTTTATTTATCAATCTAGAAGCTTCTTTCCAAGATGTTGCAAATCTAATGTTTTGCCTGTTTCTAACATTCTCCATTGTCTTTCCAAAGACAGCATTATTCATCAATTTATAGAATTCCCCTTCAAATTTTACTTTTGTATTTGTTCTCATATCTGTATTGAATTTAATATACTTTTTCATCCAAGGACTTTGTTTAAATTTTAAAACTCTATGAATTTTAGCTACTCTCAACCCAGCAGATAAATATTGTCTCAAGTTCCTTTGATGCAAAACATATCCCTCTTTATCATAGAATGTTGTTAATAACTTTTCTGTTGATTTGCCTTTAATATTAAAACTTTTATGATAATCACTGAACCATTCTTTCTTTGGGGTTTCTTTCTCACATGCAAAAGGAAGGTCTTTATGCTTATTATGAAGATCACTCGGGTACTTCAAATCAACTTCAAAATAATAACCTTCTTCTTTGTCATTCAATTTCTCTTGAGAAGAAATAACAATATTCATCAAAGCCTTTTCATAATCCTTTTCTTCCACCCACTCTAATTTACCATAAGGCAGAGATTGAGACATTGCCCATCCATACAAATTATTAGCATCAAAGTACATCAAATAATTACTATCTTTTTCACTCTCATAATTTGGAAGATATTTATTATTTGCTTTAGCATATCTTTTTGAACATACTTGTGATATTCCACCTCTCTTAGACTTCTCAATCATCAAAAGCATATCTACATCACTGACTAAATCTATATCTTGTTTTGTCATTTTCAACATTGCACTCCAAGCTAAACCAGGAGCTGTGAAATAGTGGGCAGGATCTAATCCATAACAATTTTTATTATGACAGAGTGATCTAAAAGCTTCAAACACATCAGCTAACAATAAAACATCTGTTTTTAGATACAAATCATGATATTCTCCAAGGTTCTTTATCTTAAATATTTTCCAAATTTCTTGTGCGTGTTTATATTCCTTATCACTTATCTCTTCTTCATAAAGGTTATTATAGAAACTTTCTTTTGAAGGAAGTTGTGTTTCTTTAAATCTCATAAATGAATCCATATAACCATAAGGATAAATTCCCTTACTTGTAAGAATTTTCTCTTTACTTTGAATTTCATTCCTTGTTTCAATTTCCTCTCTAGTTAGAATTCCCTCTTTAATCAGAATTTCATCTATAATCAGAATTTCCTCTTTAGTTAGAATTTCATTCTTTGTTCGAATTTTCTGTATAATTAGAATTTCATCTTCAGTAAGAATTTCTTCATTCATTTCCTCATTAATTAGAATTTCCTCTTTACTTTGAATTCTCTCTTTAATCTGAATTTCCTCTTTAGTTAGAATTTCCTCTTTTGGAAAGAATGAATTAAGATTTGGAAAAGAGCCCGTGGAGCTTAGATTTGATGCGAGGTTGGCTAGTGGTGTTCCCATAAACTTGTAAGAATCAAGAAACCGAATACGAGTTATAGGTTTTGTGAATATCATTTTTGTAAATGAAATATACTTTTGACTTGTGTTTGTTATGGCAGAAACATTCCCTGGTGTTTTTGAAAGTTCATTTATAAATAGATGTGTATCATAGTTGGCGCTGTTGTGAAGAAAGACTGGAATAAAAGAAGGTAATTTATAATTAAGATTACAACAGGAATGAGCGGGGCCTCTATATTTACCAGTAAGATGGCAATGATCCCTAACTTTAGACTCCTCAATTTCCTCCTCACAAATATGACAGATATTGTTCTTTCTAAATTCTAATTTTTCTTCTATGGTTAATTTCATCGGTTCATTTGTTTCTTTCATTAATTTACTTAGTCTTATACAATCCTTTTCTAATCGTTTTACAAACTCTTGTAAAGCATTTTTTCCACTATACTGTTCAAGTTTATTATACTTTTCTCCAACAGATGATTTGATATAATAACAGAAACCACAAGGAATATGTTTTTGATATTTATTTGTATATGGTTCTTTTGGATTAGGAGAAGCAGTATTTATCTTTTAAGGATACATTCAAAATCAGCGTATATCACAAATGGGTGCATGATAGATTTATTATAATCTTCAAAAGAAATCTTTTCACCAGGTTTAGGCATTGTAATTACAGCTGATTTATGATTACTACAATATTTTGAATGTTGTTCTAATCGTTCTTTTGTATGAAATGAATTAAGACATCGCTTACAAGGATATATTTTGTTTGCTGTTCTGAATACCTGAGAAGAGATTAATCTTGATAAATTATTGATGTATGTGTAATGTGAATTATTTCCAACACTAAAATATAAAAGATCAATGTGTGTTTCTTCATTTTTAAAGTTGTTTGAAATTTTTAATATTTGAACTTTGTTTGTATCCGTTAATCCATATACATTAATAGAAAGATTATTCTTTTTCTCAAATTTAGGAATATCTGTTAGTGGCATTGGGAAATTAAAATCTTTAATGTCCAAGGTATTCTCATATTTCATATATTGTTTTACTCTTTCTGAATTACATTTTGGTGGATGTAAGTGAGCAAGAACAGACCAGAGAAAACATTTATTATCATTATTCTTAATATTAACAACTGCCTTCTTTCGTTTTATTTCTTTTGGTAATTCAATATAAGAAGAAGCTTTAAGAGGGTTTGATTTTAGAATGTGTACATCTAAAAAGATGATTTTTAATATTGAATCCACTTCCTACCACTGTATTATCAACATCCTCCTCTTGTCTTGATAGTTCTTCATAAACCCCACTATTCAAAAAATCTTGAAATGATGTTATAAAATGAAGATCTGTCCTCATATAAGGAGTTTGTTCTTCATCTTGTCTTTTCATATTCATTTTCACTCCCATATAAAACTTTAAAGTTTTCATTTCTTTTAATGTTTTTTAATAAATTTTTCAACATCAGGTTTCACTATTTCAATTGATTCAATTATTGATGATGGACCGGGTTCTCCAAATTGAAAAATCCTTATTTTTATATGCCCTTTAAATGCCCCATCAGTGTTTTCAATATAATAGTCTCCCTTTACTTTAAACTCATTTTTCTTGTGTTTTTGTGATTGAAGATGCCTATTATAACTACTCTTCAAAACATCCTTTGAGCAGGTATCACAATGTTTTCTTTCCAACTCAAGAGGGGATATTTTGTGAAATAGATTAAATGTGTGTTTGTTGGTTCGGAGGTGTTTTCTATAATGTTTATATTCGTGATTACAAACATCGCAGTATGTTGTATTCACCATATTTATATAATAAAACTTTGCTTAAACTAAAAATTTCTTGATGAAAATTTCGTTTATTTTACAGGTGAATCTGTGCTTAAACTAAAATTTTCTTGATGAAAATTTCGTTTATTTTACAGGTGAATCTGTGCTTAAACTAAAATTTTCTTGGTGAAAATTTCGTTTATTTTACAGGTGAATCTGTGCTTAAACTAAAATTTTCTTGATGAAAATTTCGTTTATTTTACAGGTGAATCTGTGCTTAAACTAAAATTTTCTTGATGAAAATTTCGTTTATTTTACAGGTGAATCTGTGCTTAAAACCATTTTATCCTCCAACTTTTTCACTTAATAAATACAATGTTTCAAGACACAAAAGACAAGTTTCAATCAATCTCTTCATTTGTTAAAGATGCTGAGAAATATGTCAAGGATGTAAAATTGAACAAAGATAAATATAACAACTATTGGATAAAAACAATTATGGTGGATATGATGAGTTCTTCAATTTACTTCAGTGGAAGGGCTTTTAGTATACCTGGAAGAACATCAATTAAGGTATCTCTAACAAAAGTTTCTCCTCTCCTTTTGGCAATATATTCAAAACTAGAAAAAGCAATGAAACAAGAAAAGGTATCAAAAAATAAAAACCTTATGGATGAAGCTTTAGAAAGAAAAGATAAGACCATCTGTAATATGCAAGGAGAAATTTGTAGTTTTTTTTCAACAACCCTAAAGATATAAATCCTGATGAAATAAAGGATGTTAATATATCAGGTGAAATGACATTTCGTTCAATTGTAGTTAAGGATCATTTTAAAATTACCTTTAATATAAAAAATGTAGCAGTTGAATCTGTTAATGAAAAAATGTATATCGATATCGATGGTAATGTTTTTTCTACTAATTAAATGAGCCAATATTCAACTGAAGATTTTGAAGATTATGAGAGTGATTATGATACCGAGAGTTTGCATTCAAACGATAGTTATGACACCGAGAGTTTGTGTTCAAATGATAGTTATGAAAGTATAGATGATTCTGAAAGTATCGAAGATGATATCGAAGATGAATTTCAGTTTAAGTAAAGTTTTACTTTATAAATATGAATAGTTTACTCGATTTTGAGCCTCTTGAATTCCATGATTCTCCATATGACAAATTTGAGAATTGTCCTGCGTGTGAAAGACGGGGATTAAACACAGAGTCAAAAGCCTATAAACAATGTATATTCTGTGATTATCTTCTAATTAATGATAATCAAAAATATAAAAAGGAAAATAATTCTTTTAGATTTACACCAAAAATGAATTACTTTACAAGATTGATTCGAGAAATGAATGTAAAGAACGAGGGTGAGAACACACCTTTCCTTACAAGGGAAGAAACTGAACGTATTAGAGAAATGTTCAAAGGATTGTTGTTATATCTTATTCATGGATGTGATTTTCAGGGAAATATCAACACAAGATATTGCAAAAATAAAATAATGGATTATCTTGAAATTAAACCTGAACTTAGGATAAAATATAGAATTTCGAAAAAAGCCAAGAATAAATTAAATAACCTGTTTTCCAAATATATAAATGAATGATTTTTTACCTATTTGGGAAAATAAGATAAAATTTGACAACCATAAAAATCTCCCAAATTCATTAAGATGCCTCATAGTTGGTTCAAGTGGATGTGGAAAAACCTGCTTACTTTTAAAGATGCTCCTCACTCCCAACTTTTTAGATTATGATAATTTTATAATTTTCACAAAGTCGAGTTTTCAACCAGAGTATCAACTACTCTCACAAGGTTTTAATGCTGGTCTTCAAAAAGAAGATATAATCGGTTTATTTAAACTTCAAAAAAACCTAAATGATTTTAACATTGAAGATATAATACAACTATTTTGTGATACACAGAGATGTAAAAAGAAATCAAAACCGATAACTTGTATTCTGAGTGATAATACGGATGATATACCGTCTCCCCAAGATTTGGATAAATCCAAAAAGAACCTCGTTATCTTTGATGATTGTGTTAATGAGAGAAACCAAACGGTAATGGACAGCTACTACACAAGAGGGAGACATTCTTCTTGTAATTGTATTTATCTTAGTCAATCGTACTTTCAGCTTCCTCGTCGTTCCATCAGAAACAATGCTAATACTTTTATTTTATTCAAGTTAAATTCAATAGATATAAACAATTTTTGGAGAGACAATTGTTCTACATTATGTAGTAAAAAGGAATTTGGGGATTACATGAAACACACGACTGAAAAATATAAATATATTGTTGTGAAACAAGATGAAATATTAAATGATATTTTTCAATAAATAAATGGATGCGAAAGAAAGAGCAAGAAGATTTAGGGAACATCAAGAGTTGGTTTCAAAAGTTGTAAAACAGCAGGAAGACATAAAGAAGAAACGCAGACAGAAACTAACGGGCGAAGAAGCATTTGAAAGAAAACAAGAGAAATTTTTTAAACCACTTTTAAAAACTTCCCAAGGAAAAATGAAAGATGTTTCCACAGTTCCCACGGTAGAATATACTCCTAAAAAACTTCAAATGTTAAAAGATTTCAGTCAAATGACGGAGGAAGAATTAGAGCATTTAGGAGAATTAGAATATGATGATGAAGGTTTATTTCAACAACTGGAAGAGATTAATCGACCCCCTGATTATATTGTGAATGCTCTTCAAAACAATGAATATTCAGCGGATTCAAAAACCAAAGCAGGACTCATTCCAACAGAACAATCAGCAATATTTCATCTTGTTCAAGAAAAGGTATTGATATTTAATGATGAATTAAGGTTCTTGGGTTCTGCTCAACCCCCTGTTAAACTAACTCCAAGATTAATGTTTCTTCTCACAAAAGATGGAAGACAAGGTTCAACTGTGAGGGATGAATCAAAGTATATTGATAAACCATTGGATATGGAAAATAATGATGATAGAGTATATATTGATCTGCTGAACACTCTAAATTATAAGGTTATTCTTTCTGGTAAAAGTAGGAAGAATGAGAAGGAGAAACACATTATTCAGGCTTTAAGTATCCTTGGTTCAGGTGTTAGTTTTCTTCCAAATGACCCATCGCAATTAGTTAATAGACTGTTATTGTTGTTAGGCAGTAAGAAGGCTGGAAATAACAATTGTTTTAATGAAGCATCAGCCATTTTAGACCAGTTGATGAACATGAAAATAATTAATAAATATCAATATAAAGACATTTTATCTCATATTAAATAAGATGAGAAGCACAATCCTTAGTTTCAATTTCACAACAAGCGACCACACATCTTCATTCCCATACCCACTACAACTTGACACAACAAAAGAATATGAGGCATCTTTATTGTCCATGGAAACTTATAATACCTTATTTAATATAACCGAGAAAAATGACAAGTTTAGTTATAATCCAGGAAGTGGATACAAAACGATAACAGTCTCACCCGGAGCATATGAGATTTCTCAAATATCTTCCGAAATTGCTCGTCTTATGAAAGAACAGGGTGATGAACCAAAAAATATTGTTATAAACATTCAAAAACATACTTCAAAATCAACGATTAAAGTTAAAAATAACTACAAGGTTGATTTCACAATTGATAATTCATTTAGAGAGTTATTGGGTTTCTCCTCAAAAAGATTGAAACTAATGGGACGTTTTACAGTGATAATGTCATTCAAATATCCTCAGGAATAAATTCAGTGTTAATTCACTGTGATTTGATTGATGGTGCTTATAATGATGGAAAAAAAACAAATACAATATTTTCATTCAGCGCATACTCAACCCCAATTGGTTATAAATTCAATATGGAACCTAAAAATTTGGTTTATCTCCCTGTGTCAGGAAAAACCATACACAGAGTAAATTTTAGGATAACCGACCAAGATAATCGTGTGATTTCTTTTAATGGAGAAGTTATATCTATCAGAATTCACCTACGTGAAGTTTTCCAATAAATAAATACGATGGTTATTGTGAGGAAACACGAGTTGGGAAAATATAAAATAATTACAGGGGATGGGATGTTCCTTTCCCCATACTACAAGGGTGAAGGTATGTATCTTGGTAGAGGATACTATAAACCTAAGAGACAAAGGGGTGTTGGGCATCAATTTAGAGGAGATGGGATAATTGATACTCTCATGGGTATTGGTTCAACTATTCTTAAACATAAAGATCTAATTGGTTCAACTGCTTCTGCTGTGGGAAATGTTGCAGGTGCTGTAAAGAGTATAAAAGATGCCCAGAAGGAATCTCATAAATTACAAGCAATAAAAGAAATTAAGAAAGGCAAAACTCAGTTGTCCCCCAAGAACGACAGAAAATAATTCAAATACTTGGATCAGGGTTTCAAAAGTTTTAACATCTTTTTTCCTAAATAAATACAAGTATGGAAGCAATTGATAGTATCTATGATTTGGATGATACTATTATTATCTCAAACTCCACTAAAAAAGAAGATTACTTCAAGGTAAATGCAATAACTGGAACAGACTGGAATACGAATGGTACAAAAAGTTTTGAAATAAATAATCAACAAACCTATTTGAATCTCTCCGAAAGTTTCTTGTTGTGTAAATTTAAATTCACTAAGGCTGGGAATAACACAAACGCTACACTTGTAAATGATTTCTTCTGGAAAATGTTTGATAGTGTGCGTTTGTATATTGGAACACAAGAAGTTGAAGCGGTTGATTATGTCTCTGCTGTATCTGAAATGATAAAATTTACACTCTATACATTCAGTGATAGAATGGGAAAGGGGTCTGTCGAAGGTTTTATTCCTGATATGTCAACGGGAACAAACACAGACCCTGGGTATACTCAAAGGAAAGGAATGTATAATGATGATACAAAAGCAGAAAATAGTTTTACTGTGGCAGTTCCTCTTAAAGGTATATTTGGATTTTGTGATCATGATAAAGTTCTGTATGGCCTTAAAATTAGATTTCAACTACAAAGGAATGATAATGAAAATCGATTGCTTTTTGGTGTTGGTAGTGCTTTTGGTGATCAGAATAAATTTGTAATTGAGGAAATGAGTTGGTATATCAGTGAATATACTCCTAATCTTAAAACAGAAGAGATGTTGAATCAAAGACTTAACTCAAAGAAACCACTCAGTGTATCATACCTCGAAAGAAGATGTCAACACGTTAAACTCAATCAAACTACTTACACGTGGAATTTGGGTGTTCTGGAAGGAAAGCCACGATATCTGTGGATCATTTTTAAAAAGCCAGATGGTGATACTGCGACTGATAAGAATAATGCATTGAGTGATAATGCTAAGGTGAAACAACTTCGCGTTTCTCTAGATGGAACATTTTACCCACGAGATAGATTGGAAATTAATTGGGAAAAAAATGATTTTGCTGAAGCATACAAGTCTTACCAAAAGGTGTGTGAAAGTAATGGAAATAAAGAACCTATTTTGGATATGACAGCATTTAAAAGTTTGTATACAATCTATGCGTTTGACCTGAGCGCTCAAAAGGAAACTATAAAGTCTAATCGAGTGGATACTTCCCTATACATTGAAAGAGGAGAGAGTGAAGAAGTTGATACATATTGTTTGCTTTTGGAAGAAACAGAATTGCAGATTAATACAGATAATGGTGTGATGATTAGTCTCACATAATTTTTTGTTAAATAAATGAGTGGCAAAGTACCAACTGGGGTATATGTTAATCAAATCAATCTTCATAAACTATCATCTTGTGTTCAAAATCAAAAGCCTTGTACGATTAACGTTAATACAATTCAGAGAAAAGGAGCAGTAAGAATTGATGTTTTTCTCACAAGAGAACAGGTTAAAATCTTGAATTACACTGGCTCACTTAAAATTAAAATGACAAAACCAATGTTGAAAAAATATTCAATAAGAGAGACGAGTGGAGGATTTCTCCCATTTCTAATTCCTTTATTTGCTGGTTTAAGTGCGGTTGGAGCATTGACGGGTGGTATTTCAACAGCGGTGAAAACTGCCAACGAAAGGAAGGCTCAACTCCAGGCTCAAAAGAATTGGAAAGACATAACAAAGAGTTGGAGAAACAAATTAGTGGAAGTGGTGTAATTGTCGATTTTGCTGAAAAACTTGAAGGTCTGCCTGATAAAGCGAGATTGCTAGTTGGAGATATGCTTTCTTCTATAGCACAAGCAGGTGTAAAATTAACGAAAAGAGGTAATGGATTATATCTTTCTAATAAATAAATGAGCATTGATGAGTGGTTGAAAGAATTTGGAAAGAATACAACATCAAATTTACAACTTGTCAAATATTGTAAGAAATTAAAAATTCATAATGTGGTTATTTGTATGAGAGATGAATTAACAAATGTGCCGAAACATACAAAGAATATTATTATGAACTTAGAAGATAATAATGGGAACGGTTCTCATTGGGTTTGTATTTTTAATAGTCAAGACAAATATTATTTTGATAGTTTTGGTCTTCCACCACCTGTTGAAGTCATAAAATTCTTACAGAATGGTGTTTATCAAACATTTCAAGTCCAAGAATTAAATTCCAAGTGTTGTGGCCAATTATGCCTATATGTGTTATTTCAACTCAACAAAAATAAAAAATTTTATGATATTATTTTTAATCTAATATAAATGACTTATGTTGGTAAAGATGGTTCTATCTTTGGTGTATCTCAAGAACTGGATATTGATTTATCAAATTATTACACAAAGGCACAGGCTGAACGACATAAATATAATATAACCAAAAATATTAACATGAAAAATGCTTATAAATTAAAAAATTATCCAAGCCCGACTGACGCGAATGACTTGGTGAGATTAAGCGATTTATCACAATATATATCCTTAAATAAAACAGCCGTGTATTCCAAAGATACAGAAGTGTTGATATTATCTCCAGGTCATACAGAATTCACAGTTCGAATTAAAATAAATTTTTATAAAGAAGGGCGTATCGTTTGTATGAGAATAGAACAATGGGGGTATGATATGAATGATTTAGGGTATAATTGGTCATTTAAAATTAACCTCGAAGACCTGGAACAATTAAATCAGTCTCGTAAGGAAGAATATTATCCACTTGGTATCGAGAATGAGTTTTGTGGGGCTACGATTAGTAAACAACAAATAAAAGAATTTAATAAGGGTAAATATAATAATGGTTTTGCCCTTGTTTATCTCATGAAAACAGAAAAAACAGGATTATATATAATAAGTAAGGAAATACAAAATGATTTAACTATGGGAAGATGGGGAGGTGTTTCGTGCCATAATATTGTTCTAACATATATTTCTAATACCTAAATGACAGCAAGAAGGCTTCAAGAAAATTATCATTTCTGTGTCCAAGCATACCTTCAAGAAAAGGGTATTCGGTATTTTAATAAATATGTTCTACAACATAAGAATGAGGTATTTTCAATAAAAGATTGGCATTATGCTGATGTTGATAAACCGACAACTTTAGATTTAATTAGAATGTTAAATAATGAAAAAATTATAAAGTTAAGAAAAGGTAAGGCTCTTTTAGAAATTCAAAAGAAATTTTATTGGTTTCCTGTTGTAAAAAAAATTATTTTGGATACAGGAATAACAAGAAATCCTGATGAATATATGTATAATATTCTATGGGGTGTAAGCGATTCAAGGATAGTAAGGGATGAGGAAGGAGTTGAAGAAGAGAGGGAAGAGGAGGAAAAGGAGAAGAGGGAGAAGAAAGAGAAGGAGGAAAAAGAGAAGAGATAGAAGGAGGAGAGGGAGAAGAGAGAGAGGGAGGAAAGAGAGAAGAGAGAGAGGGAGGAGAGAGAGAAGAGAGAGAGGGAGGAGAGGGAGAAGAAAGAGAAGGAGAGGGAGGAGAGGGAGAAGAAAGAGAAGGAGGAAAAAGAGAAGAGAGAGAAGGAGGAGAGGGAGGAAAGAGCGAGACAAAATAAATATCAAAATATGGAAACCAGTGAGATTAAAAAAAGATTAAGGGTATTACAGAAAATAACTCAACCCACCGAGGAGGAAAAGAAAGAATTGACAAGTCTATTTGCAATACTTTCGACAAGACTATTAGCATCGACAAGATATGGATTTTAATTCAAGTTTTTCATTTTTTTTTTTTTCTTAAATAAATGGAGGAGAGAGTGAAGGCATTTCTAAGGATTCTTTATGTTTTAAAAATTAAGATTCAAATGTGCATGTTGGAAACTAAAAAGGTTTTTGCACTCTGCAGGAATTTTTCTCATAAATAAATGAGTTATTGTCTCAAATGTAAAAAGAAAACTAATACTAAAAATATTTCATATATTAAAAGTAAAAATAACAGGGTTATACAAAAAGGTATATGTTCGGTGTGTGGTTCAAAAAAAAATCAATTTATCTCCCAACACAAACTAGGAGGAGATATCCAAAAGTTTTTATCAGGAAGTAAATTTACAACTACTGGAATACCAGAATTACATCTTCCAGGGTATTCTTTCTGTGGCCCAGGCACAAACTTGGATAAAAGATTAGATGAGGCAGACAATCCTAAATCCTGGAGTAAGCCTATCAATAGAGTTGATGAAGTGTGCATGAGACACGATATTGATTATGGGAATACCACAACGTTGCAAGAAAAGCATGAAGCCGATAGAGAAATGTTGTATAATTTGTCTCTGATACAAAATCCAACCTTGAGAGAAAAAGTTGATCGGTTCATTGTGAAGAAGATGATCAGTGCTAAATTGAAACTTGGACTTGGAAATTCAAAAAACTTTTAGGCTCTAATGATGCCATTAAGACTGAAGAGCAATTAGCTGATGAATTACATAAACCAATATTCACAAAGTTTCAGAGAAGGAAAGTTTATTCCAAGGAAGTTGATTATATCTGGTCTGCTGATTTGATTGAACTCAATAATGATAAGGGGTACAAGTATGCTTTAACCGTTATTGATTTGAGGAGTAGATATGTGTGGGTTGTCCCTTTAAAAAACAAAACAGGTAATACTCTTATGTTAGCTTTTCAACAGATATTTAATAAAAGTAAGAGAAAACCTAAAAAATTGTGGACTGATGAGGGTAGAGAGTTTTATAACAAGACATTTATGAATTTTCTAAAAAATAACAGTATTACATTATACAGTACCTTTAATGAAGGGAAGGCAGTTGTTGTTGAACGTTTTAATCGTACCTTAAAAGAGAGACTATATAAAAAATTCACACAACTCGGTTCACAACAATGGTCATCTTTTATTCAGGATATTGTGGATAAGTATAATGACACGATTCACACGGCAACAAATATGAAACCATCAGAAACATTTACAAAATTAAAATATGAAAAAGAGATTAATGTCAGAAAACCTAAGTTCAAAGTTGGTGATATCGTAAGAATATATCGGTGGAAATCTCATTTTGAAAAAGGTTATACGAAAAGATGGACCAACGAGCTTTTTAAAATTGTTGATGTAATAGATACGGTTCCTTGGACTTATAAGATATATGATTTGGTAGGGGAAGAGATTTTAGGTTCATTTTATTCACAGGAATTACAAAATACAAAGATAAATTGAAATTTTTTGACTCCGCCCCTTTTTGGCTCCACCCACACAAGCCCCCGCCCACACAAGCCCCGCCCACACAAACCCCACACAAACCCCACCACACACCCCCCCACAAGCTCCAATAAATTGAAATTTTTGACTCCGCCCCTTTTTGACTCCGCCCACACACGCCCCTCCCACCGAAGCCCTGCCCACACAAACCCCACACAAACCCCACACAAGCTCCACACAACCTCCACACAAAAACTCCACACAAGCTCCACACACACAAACCCCACACAAGCTCCACCCATATTCATCATATTCACATAATTAGTGATTAGTTAATTAGTTCCCCACACACACAACATGTTTATTTAATTAAAAAATTATCCACCCATCCACACAAGCTCCACTCATCCACCCATCCCCCCATCTCTCCACCCATCCATTTATCCACATAAGCCTCATCCACATTCACCCCTCCCACACAAGCTCCACCCACATAAACCCCTGCCCATATAAACCCTGCCCACATAAACCCCTCCCACATAAGCCCTGCCTACACAAGCTCCACACAAAAACTCCACACACATAAACCCCTCCCACACAAGCTCCACCCACATCAACCCCCGCCCACACACGCCCCACCCACACAAGCCCCACCCACACACACACACCCCGCCCACACAAGCCCCTCCCACACACACCCCACCCACACAAGCCCCCACCGAAGCCCCGCCCACACAAGCCCCGCCCACACAAGCCCCACCCCCTCATCCCCCTGTGCGCCCCCACCTTTGACCCACCACCTCCCTCATCCCACCCCCACCCTTCCCCACACACACACATGGGGAGGGAGGGATGGGATGAGGGGGTGATGGGTCATTGGGGGAGCGCACCTTCCCCCTCCCCCCAACCCCCCCCCCCTTTACATCTCTTTTATTCTTTTCTTGTAATTCAGAATCAAGTAATTGTAAACAAAACAAATATAATTTATTAATATTGAAAATATTAAATATTCATTTGCGAGAATGTACAATCTTTCCCAGCAATCTTCTTCAGATGCCTTGTGATTTCGAAACTCAGACACCATATTCTGTTTTGAAACAAAAAGTGGATAATAATTAGGTTCTATAAAGATAATTACATGGTAATATGAATAAGCCTCGTTGACCACTGAATTAACACACCAGGAGCCTGTCATCCTTTCAAGGTCAATAAAATGAATTCCAGTGTACTGACAAAACCACGTCCAAACTAATGATGCAACCAACATAAGGCGACATTCTAAAGAGAGAGTGATATTAATAATAATTCAGAAATATTTTCCTCCAGAAAATCATGTGTTGTACGAGTGATATTAATAATAATTCAGAAATATTTACCTCCAGAAAATCATGTGTTGTACAAGATTGCTTCAACAGCTGATGTTGTGCGATAGTGCTGAAAAAAAAAAAAATAAGTCAAGGGTATAGATGAAGAGACAGACAGGGAAAGCAACACACACACACACACACACACACACACACACGCACACACACACACATACACACACACATAGACACACACACACGTGCCTCACCATTGGTTTAATTCATTCGAGATCAGAGACCAGTCATTATAAATCATTGGCCTCTTCAATAAGAGCAGAGAGAGGTAGGTAGAAAGACAGACAGAGAGAGAGGCACACACACGTGTCTCACCATTGGTTTAATTCCTTCGAGATGAGAGGACGTGATAAGACTTCATGCCACTCATTGAAAATGTCTTTCAATTCTCTTCTAAAATCATTGATCTCTTCAATAAGAGTATTAATTTCATGAACCACGTCGTGATATGTGAACTCAATTTCTTCCAATGCCCTGTCAGGGAAAAAATATATATATATCAGAATTATCATGATTTAATTAATAATCATTTGCTTCATCGTTCAAAGAGAAAAGCATACACAAACTTACCAACTCTGTAGTGGGCTGTTGGCTTCATCGGAAGAAATATCGTCCATGCCTCAGTTGTAAAAATGAAAATCCCGTCTGGCAGAAACTTTGTCTGGCGAACCGCTTATAAAGCAACGATGAGGAGATTGCTTAATCATTGGGTGTGGGCACAGGAAATGACAAGCTTCTCTTAATGATCTCATCTGGCCACCGCCCGAGTTGCAAATCGTTTTTGGACATAAACCACGCCATAAAAGTTTTGATTCAAATGTTTTCAGTTCGTGTTCTGAGATAAAATATAAACACGAGACCTTGTCTCACAGAATAGTTCCTATTTTTTCACAGCATGACAGTCCAAAACCACTTCCTCATTCACACAG
>NC_140966.1:106474889-106477389 GCF_056783735.1 Eptatretus burgeri | reverse complement strand
ATAAAAGTCCCCTTCAAATTTTACTTTTGTATTTGCTCTCATATCTGTATTGAATTGAATATACTTTTTCACCCAAGGACTTTGTTTAAATTTTAAAACTTTATGAATTTTAGCTACTCTCATTCCTTCTCTCAAAAACTGTTTTAAGCTTCTCTGATGCAAAACATATCCCTCTTTATCATGGCATGTTGTTAATAACTTTTCTGTTGATTTGCCTTTAATATTAAAACTTTTATGATAATCACTGAACCATTCTTTCTTTGGGGTTTCTTTCTCACATGCAAAAGGAAGGTCTTTATGCTTATTATGAAGATCACTCGGGTACCTCAAATCAACTTCAAAATAATAACCTTCTTCTTCGTCATTCAATTCCTCTTGAGAAGAAATAACAATATTCATCAAAGCCTTTTCATAATCCTTTTCTTCCACCCACTCTAATTTACCATAAGGCAGAGATTGAGACATTGCCCATCCATACAAATTATTAGCATCAAAATACATCAAATAATTACTATCTTTTTCACTATCATAATTTGGAAGATATTTATTATTTGCTTTAGCATATCTTTTTGAACATACTTGTGATATTCCACCTCTCTTGGACTTCTCAGTCATCAAAAGCATATCAACGTCACTGATTAAATCTATATCTTGTTTTGTCATTTTCAACATTGCACTCCAAGCTAAACCAGGAGCTGTGAAATAGTGGGCAGGATCTAATCCATAACAATTTTTATTATGACAGAGTGATCTAAAAGCTTCAAACACATCAGCTAACAATAAAACATCTGTTTTTAGATATAAATCATGATATTCTCCAAGGTTCTTTATCTTAAATATTTTCCATATTTCTTGTGCGTGTTTGTATTCCTTATCACTTATCTCTTCTTCATAAAGGTTATTATAGAAACTTTCCTTTGAAGGAAGTTGTGTTTCTTTAAATCTCATAAATGAATCCATATAATCATAAGGATAAATTCCCTTACTTGTAAGAATTTTCTCTTTACTCTGAATTTCATTCCTTATTTGAATTTCCTCTCTCGTGAGAATTCCTTCTTTAATCAGAATTTCATCTTTAATCAGAATTTCCTCTTTAGTTAGAATTTCATTCATTGTTCGATTTTCTTTATAATTAGAATTTCATCTTCAGTTAGAATTTCTTCATTAATTTCCTTATTAATTAGAATTTCCTCTTTACTTTGAATTCTCTCTTTAATCTGAATTTCCTCTTTAGTGAGAATTTCCTCTTTTGGAAAGAATGAATTGAGATTTGGAAAAGAGTCCGTGGAGCTTAGATTTGATGCGAGGTAGGCTAGTGGTGTTCCCATAAACTTGTAAGAATCTTGAAACCTAATACGAGTTAAAGGTTTTGTGAATATCATTTTTGTAAATGAAATATACTTTTGACTTGTGTTTGTTATGGCAGAAATATTCCCTGGTGTTTTTGAAAGTTCATTTATAAATGTGTATCATAGTTTTGTGTATATGTTCTGAACCGAATCTTATTTATCAAGGAGAAGTGTAAAAACCACTGCTGTGGTCATCGCTATCCTCTTGCAATTGGACCAGCTGAATGGCAAAAACAGTGCTAGTCGTACCTCAAAAGTAATTGGAATCAAAAAAAATAACTATTGACCATGCCAAAAGAGTTGAAAACAAAGGTTTTGAGTGAGGAAAAGAAGGGTTCAATTCTGGCTTTACTGGCAGAGGGATACAGTAAGTGTCACGTTGCTTCCATCCTTAAAATTTCAAAGACGGCGATTCATAAGAACAAGGTCAAGCAGCAGACATTGGGGAAGCAAAGCTACTGACTGGCAGAGGGCGAAAACGACTTTCCACTGACCGGGATGACTGCCAACTCATTCGAATGTCACTCAACAACAGTAGGATGACATCAAGTGACCTTCAAAAAAAATGGCAAACGACAGCAGTGATGAAGTGTTCGGTAAGGATGGTTCGAAATAGGCTCCTTGGGGCAGGGCTGAAGTCGTGCAAAGCAAGAAGAGCCAGGCTGAGGTTTTCAAAAGACCATAAGGATTGGACCGAAGAAGACTGGAGTAAGGTCATCTTCTCTGATGAGTCCAATTTTCAGCTTTGCCCTACACCTGGTCATCTAATGGTTGGAGGGAGACCTGGAGAGGCCTACAAGCCACAGTGCCTTGCACCCACTGTGAAATTTGCTGGAGGATCAGTGATGATCTGGGGGTGCTTCAGCAAGGCTGTAATCGGGCAGATTTGTCGTTGTGAAGGACTCGTGAATCAAGCCACGTACAAGGTTGTCCTGGAAGAACACTTGCTTCCTTCTGCTCTGACAATGTTCCCCAACTCTGAGGATTAGTTTTTCCAGCAGGACAATGCACCATGCCACACAGCCAGGTCAATCAAGGTGTGGATGGAGGACCATCAGATCAAGATCCTGTCATGGCCAGCCCAATCTCCAGACCTGAACCCCATTGAAAACCTCTGGAATGTGATCAAGAGGAAGATGGATGGTCACAAG
>NC_140966.1:106359889-106472389 GCF_056783735.1 Eptatretus burgeri | reverse complement strand
TGTTCAGCATATCTATTGGTGTAATCAGCAGCAAGCTACATATGCACGAATTCCACAACAGCATCACTCACCACATCTATTATCAGCTGCCAAATATAGCATCACCCGTTAAAATCCCACACAAACAATGCGGAGACAACTCACCACATCCTGGATTGCCATCATTCTCATCCCATTGCTCTGACCTGTATATTGCCTCTCACTCCGTTCATTCTTCGAAAATGGCTCTCAAGGATCGAGGATAACACGAAGAAGGGTATTCCTTTCAATGGACCACTGATATGGGAGAAGGTGAAACTCCTGCATGACCATCTCTCTGGTGCGTGTGGTGCAAGCATGAGCGCGGCAGGTACAAGTGGCACCTCCATCTCATTTACAGTGAGCAGGTGGTGGTTCCACAGCTTCAAGGCACGTTATAATTTGCGCAGCATCAAGTGCGTAGGGGAGTGTGCCTCCGCGGACCATGACATGGCCAAGGCATTCCCTGCACAACTCGTGAGCCTCATCGAGGAGAAGGGATGCCTGCTGGAGCAAGTCTTTAACGCTGATGAGACCATCTTGTTTTGGAAAAAGATATCGACCAGAACTTTCATCTCACAGCGTGAGAGCAAAGCAGCCGGCTTCAAGGCTGCAAAGGACCGGGTCTTCCTTCTCTGCACAAATGTTGAAGGGGAGTTCATGGTAAAGCCCATGATGCTCTACAACTCCTGAACCCAGGTGCGCTGAAGAACAAAAACAAGCAGGCACTGCCTGTGTACTTGAGGGCAAATACAAATTCATGAGTAATGTTTGAACTTTTTATGGACTGGTTCCAAAACTATTTCATTTCTCAAGTCAAGAGGTACCTGGCAGGAAAGAACCTTTAGTTCAAGGTACTCCTGCTGCTTGATAATGCTTCTGGCCACCCCACAGACCTAAATGGCGCTCACCCAAACTTTTGGTGCAAATATCCTATGTTTGATGGAGATCAACTTAAAGTTGCTTCCTGGATTTACACCATCCCAATAAAAGTGCTGGGGCACACACAAAAACTCGAGATGAACCCTTCCAATAGAAATGTGTGTTCGTATCTTATAATAACCATGTTGTTGAGAAACTTTTATTTGTGCACTTTGTGTTGAGAAACACACAGACCTAAATGGCACTCACCTCCCTCATCCAGATGCTCACATGTGGAGTATAATGAGCACTCCCCCGATCTCCATTGAACATAGTACCACACCAAAGCGTCATCTCCAATCCGGAGGCCTCAGCCCCGTGACTCTGTCAAACAGACACAGATTGCATGGTCATCATCAGTTAAACATCAAACAAAGCTGTCTGTCTGGATTTTGGACTTGTTTGCCTATTTTGAAGATACCTTTTTATCCCCCAAAAAAGGTTCAAAAAATCAAAACGTTTACAGCTTGGGATGTGCACCTTGACCCCATGGCCAAAGTTCACAGTCCAGCAAGACTGTCCCATTGGCATTCACATGCCCCTCACCCCAAAGGCTGAAGCACATGGTCAAACAAACACACATATCCTAACCCTGAAGAGCCAGAATGCATGGTCATACATTTGGACCACTCCAGAGGAGTGAGTCCCCATGACTTCAAAGGCATGCCGTCCTGAATTTGGGCTTATTTTCCCTCATCAGGATGGTATACTGATAAATATCTAACTAATGATGACCACATTTGTCGTTTAAACATCAGATGCACTGCCTGACTTATGGTGAGCATCACCGCAGACTATGTCTCACACTGTAAAACCACATAATCCACAAAGAACAAACACCCGTCTGCCACCCAGACGATTGTTCCCAGCAATGCAAACCATTCAAAGGCACTGTATTCACATATATAGGATCATGTTGTTTAGAGGCTTTCTACAGATTTCCAGTTGCTTGTTGGCAAGGTTGTTCATATATTTATATACAAGATGACCCTTGAACCCGTTGGGTTCCCGTTGTGACAGCGGATGATAAAAAAATTCAAAAAAAATTAATAAACAAAAAGATAGCTCCAGCGAACTATACCACTGAGGTTGTTTGCATTGATGAAATACTCCCGAAGAGTACTTGACTGAATCGGGAATTGATTTTTAAATAATTTTTTTCGTTGCCCGATTTGAACGAAACTTGATATTGCGCGTCAATGTGAAAAAAAAAACTGAGAAAAGAAAGTCGAAGAAACTGTTGTATATAATCTTCTAAACACATAATCATCACACCATTTGAAAGTCTTAATCCCTGAGCAGGGGTCAGCTTTTTGTGGGCTCCAATCATGGTACCCTTTTTTGTGGCAATGTTTTTTTTACAGCCAGATGCCCTTCCTGACACCAACCCTTTAGTCATCTTTGACCCTGCAGGGATAATTACCAGTATACTGGTGCTCATTTTGCTGACCTTTGGAAGGATGACAGGCTGAGTCAACCCCCCTGATGTTATCTCAGTGGCCAGCAGGGGTCGAACTCAGGACCCCAAGGATCCCAAGCCACTGCGTTAACCACCGAGCCACACCAGGCTCATGTAATCTTCTAAACACAATTTTATTTATTTATGAACACGGAAGTATTCGATCAAAATGGCGATGTTTATTTTATGCTTAAAAATAAATCGTTCTTTGTCTCTACTAAATGTTTGAGATTTTAAAATAAATCATTTCAAGAAAAAAAACAAAAAACAGATAGCTCCAGCGAACTATACTGCTGAGGTTATTTGCATTGATCAAATTCTCCCGAAGAGTACTTGACTGAATTGGGAATTGATTTTTTAATAATTTTTTTCATTGCCCGATTTGAACGAAACTTGCTACTGCGCAAGTAGTAGATGAGATGATACAAGATGAGAGTTTTAGTAATATGCTGGATGACCCGTGAACCCGTTTGGGTTCCCGTTGTGACAGCAGTTGCTAAAAAAAATCATTTCAAGAAAAAAAAAGATAGCTCCAGTGAACTATACCGCTGAGGTTTGCATTGAGCAAATACTCCCGAAGAGTACTTGACTGAATCGGGAATTGATTTTTAAATATTTTTTTCTTTTGCCGATTTGAACAAAACTTGCTACTGCGCACCGCAGGCGAATGGTGAACAAGGTGGCCCTAAAATGTTTGCGCTATCGTGTACCATTTTGGCTGTATTTAGGGAACATACATCCATACATACATACAAGATGAGAGTTTTAGTAATATGTATATATTGTTGTGGTTACCAAATTCGCAAACCACCATTCAGGTCCCTTAGGTGAGGTATCTCGGCAAGTATATGTGTAGTTAGGCCCAAACCCGTTGTCTAGTGGGAATACATGTCATATATGCGAGCTGCGACTCTTCAGGATAGCCGTTTTTCTTTTACTATCTTTATTTTGGACCAACCGCCATGATTACCACCACAACCACAACATCAACCACCAACCACAACACCGCTTCACCACAACCGCCACGACCTTCACGTCACACCTCGCAACCGTAGCATCGCCACCGTTCTTGCCCCGCTGTGGGTACCGGTGTTGGACTCGTGCAGGGCGCACGTTGAACAGCGTGTACAAAATCACGGATTTTGTGCTTCAAAAACGGATCAAAAACGACACACGCCCACTTTTTGCCGTCCAATCGGTGAGCGAGGGGTGATTTGGCCCCGCCTCCAGAACGATCGATATATGCAAATTTGTGGATCAAAAAGCCTTCACGCCCACTTTTTCTCGGGCCAATGGGGAGCGAGGTGAAAGGTCGAAGGGAGGGGGTCAAAGGCGAAGCTACGGGGGGATAAAAGGACGGTGTTCGTCAGTCAGAGGAGTGTGGAAGTCTGGAGCCCGAAGCCTGCAGTAGCTGGAGAAGCTGAAGAGAGTCGAACGAGGAGAGCCCAAAGAAGAGTCCAGGGTGGAGAGTCCAGAGGCGGAGAGGCGGCAGCGGCGAAGGCAGACGAGGGGGTGCTCGCGTCGGTGCCGGGAGCTGCACGCCCGAGGGAGGCCGACAGCGCGACCTGGCCGAGGTGGAGACGCACACCAGGGATAATAAAGATCCTCTATACCCCGAGCATCAGCAACTCCCTCCTGTTTCCCCCCGCGCTGAGATAGTGCGACCAAGGGGGCCCCCTTTCCCACCCCCTGCCAGGCACTGTCCGCGAGGCCCGCGGAGTGAGGCGCCATCGCCGCTCCGCGTCTCATCACCAGACGGGTAGGCGCGACCCGGTCTCGGCCTCAGGCCCGCCTCACCCTTGAGGGTATTTCTTTTCCTTGGTTTTGGGTATGTGTTGTCGGCGCCGTCTGTGAAGTAGAATTGTATAAGTGTTGCCGTGTGCTCGGTAGTCGGTATTAGCTCTGCACTGTGTTTTCACTTTTATATTTGCTTTTTGTATAAATGGAATTGTGTTTTCTTTTTTTTGTGTGCTTTTGGTGGAATTGTATTTGTGTGCTTCCCGTGTGCCGCGAATAAATGTGCTTTATTGTTGAACTGTTCTCCCGCTTCGCTTCGTCTTTTCCCCCATTGAACCCTCATCTTGCTTCACGTAAAGGGTTGGTAGTGGGCTGAATACGCCCGATAATTAATCGAACCGTCGAGGTCGACGATAACACCGCTCGGTTATTCTGATAGTACGGAACGGGTCGCTTAAGTGGCCCGTGTCCGAAGTCGACCTGCGGCGAGGTGCGATCGCCCGGTCTACCCTCCGCGTGGGTACTTAGGTAGGTCGAATTTGGCGAGCAACCCTATCCCACGCGGGGGCTGATTGGCTCGATCGCGGTGAGACCGAAAGGTCCACCCGTGACTGGTTCCCGGCGTTAGTCCGAGAGGGTCACGACTGGATTGTCCGTCCGGTGGGCGACGTGCCGCGATTCGAGTTACGTGGCCGTCAGCACGCCGGCGGGCGCGAAATCCGCAACAATATATATATATATATATATATATATATATATATATATATATATATATATATATATATTTATATATATATATATATATATATATATTTATATATATTATTTTTGGCAGCCAGGCTTTTACAGCATACTATGTCTGTCAAATCCATTTGGCTCCTTGGGTACCTCGTATTTTTCAGGGAGATCATCTCTACCAACTTCTGTAATTTGATTTATTCCTTTTCGCTGATATGTTGTCAACAGTCAATCGCTTCATTGTTTTTCATCAAACCAATTTCGAGTTGATATTGCAGTATATATTTTGTAACGTTCTATGCATTGTTCAATCCATGAGTAGAGGCCGCAATGGAGTACCTACTTGTAGACAATCCACATTGTTCACAGATCTTTTTGATTTCGAGTTTTTGAGAATGGCTTTGTTGAGCAATCGGCAATAATTCCTCTTGTATTCTTCATACTGCTTGCAATTTTGTGAATGATTTTAGGGCTCATGGTACTTGTAATAGTAATCCTTAACTAATGTGCATTTACTTTTGAAGCTGTACTGGTTCAGCATCGAATTTGGCCTCTGCAAGGAGAATGGGCAGTTAAAAGCATATGGTGCCGCACTTCTTTCATCCTATGGAGAGATGATGGTAAGTATAATAAGCCCTTTTTTTTTTTAGAATGCCGATGGAATAAATATTGGTGATTATTGCTCTTTAAACCTCCTTTTGGGTGAAGTTCCATGATACTGACATGTACAGTATAGCTTTCCTTTCCCTCAATTGTAAATGATACTTAAAGGTCAGTGGCCTCTCTGCTTTTAGCTCATCTGGAACGTAGTTCCGGGAGCTTATGGGATGCTGCGCCGTCAGTCCGTCCATCCATAAACACTTGCAACTTCTTCTCCAAAACTACGGATGGGATTAGAACCAAACATGACAAAAATGATATTTGATATGTTGGAACTCAAGTTTGTTCATGGCATAAAAAAAACATTGGGGTCAAAGGGGGTCATCTGGGGTCAAAGTGGGTCCAGGTTTTACCCCACCCACCCCCCCAAAAAGTGTTGGCTTTTAATTTCGATGAAACTTGACCACAATCTTCATAGCTGTACATGATGTACCAAAGTTTGTGCACGGCATTAAAAAAAAATTGTGCCCTCAGGTAGTTTAAGGGGGGGTTGCATCCCAAAATAGGTATTTGCTTTCTTCTCAGAAATGACAATTCCGATGAAACTTGACCACAACCTTAATCACCTCTGATGTACTAACATTTTTTCATGGCATAAAAAAATCAGGGTCCATTGGGGTTTATGGGGGGGTTGCCCCCCCAAATAGGTATTTGCTTTCTTCTCTGAAACTACACACACAATTCCAATGAAATGGGTTGCATAAAATTTTTGGGTCACTGTGGATCAGGGCAAAAATCCACCATTTTGAATTTTGCCCTCCAAAATCCCCCCCCCCTCCCCACTCCCATGAAATTGGGAAAAACCCCTCAAGCAAATTTCATTCTACCAACCAAGACCTTATGAAAAATGCAGAGAAACCTAGTTTTCCATGATTTGCCCATGGATCCTGAATTTTGGCTTCTTCTATGCTCAGTATCATTATTCTACCAGGTGAGTGCCCAGGGGTATTGCCCATATTTTTTACCACCTCTCCTCCGGTATAGCTCCATCTGCTCACTCAGCCCTCCAACATTCCCCAGCTCCTCCATGACACACTTCTTCCGGTAACCCCTTCCTGGTTAAATTCCCCAAACCCATGCTTTGGTCCTCTTTTCTCCCATTTGTGGAACTAACTTTCTGAGGTGGTTTAATCACAAACTTCACTTTCGAGTTAAAAGCAGGCAGTACACCACAGTCTCATATCATCCCCCATCCCTATCAACAAATACTTCAAACCCTACTTAACCCAGTCATATGACTTGTAAGTTTCCTTCCCTCCTCTCTCCTTATTCATTTGGCTTTTGCACCTTCCTCGTGCTACTCCACTATCAGTACGTTGATTTTCTGCTTTCCTCTCCTTGCTCATCCTGGAGCCTGAATGTGGTACACAAAACGAGATATTGAGGCCGATCATTCGTAGTTTGATAATGTTTATTGATCAGTCTGATGTACTGAAGTAACACCAACAAGTTTTGTCATGTTCCTAACCGAATGTACCTCATTGAAATATTTTTCAGTATGCGTTCTCAAACAAGCCTGAGTACCGGCGATTTGAACCAAACTCTGTGGCGGTTCAGCCATACCAGGATCAAGAGTACCAGTCAGTTTATTTCTTTTCTGAAAGCTTGGAGGAAGCGCGGGTCAAGTTACGGTGAGAGCAATATTTGTCCTTGCATGTAGGGCCACCCCAGAAGATCGCCCATGCTCAGTCGCGCACGCACGCACGCACAGACATTACATCGTCGAAGTAACATCGTTATTTGTAACTCTTTCATTTACAGAGACTTTGTGAAGAAAATCAAGCGGCCTTTCGCTGTGCGGTTTGACCCTTACACACTTTCTGTGCAAGTGCTGGAGAACCCTCGGAAAATGAAGGACTGCATTGCGTCCATTTCTGATGAGATTGAGAATTTGTCAATTGCTTTGGATGAAGTGCATCAGGTTGATCGATTGTCGTAATTTGTTGGCATTGCACCGCAGTTTTTTCATGCTGATTGTTAGAAAATATAACGAAGCCTCAATGTTGATCGAACGTGTGTAGTGCCACTGGTAAGTCCATAACATGTGGCTCATATCAATGGAGCCATTAGTATCGTTAGTCTCTCACTCACACATATGCTAACTTGTGAATCGATGTGTGTAGAATGTGTTGAGATAAAATTATTGGATTGAAAATAAAAATAAACAGTTTCAAAACACATTTTGATTTGTGCACAAAGTTTCTCAACAACATGGTTATTATAAGATACGAACACACATTTCTATTGGAAGGGTTCATCTCGAGTTTTTGTGTGTGCCCCAGCACTTTTATTGGGATGATGTAAATCCACGAAGCAACTTTAAGTTGATCTCCATCAAACATAGGATGTTTGCAACATAGCTGAGTCAGTGAAAGTTATTTGATGAAATTGATAAAATGGATTTTTAGACGAGAAACACCCACTCCCTATGGGAGCGGGAAGGGAGTGGGGCAGGGGAGAGCAACTTTATTTTGTGTTATGCTGTTTAAGCTCAACTTTTCAAGACATTTTGACCATCGTTGCAGGAGTGCATTGAAGTCAAACAAAACAAAGCAACAGACAGATGTCAAATTATAAAAAATTTTTACGTAAAAGTAAAAACAACTTGGCGGTTACCATCCCAAATTACAATAACATTCCCATCCGAGTACAGCCACCAGGTTTCAACACATTTCCCCCCCCAAAAAAAACAAACATGTTTGTTTCAATGCATTCCCAAGATCCATGATGACAATAGTTTTCATTGAACTATAACAGAGAATTGGTGTATTTTAAAATGATTTGTACAACTTCCGAGAGGTTGATTCATTATTATTTATTTTTTTCACGATAGCATCCAGCTTTCAAGTTATTCTGTTCATCGATGCACGTGGGTGCATTAGCGGGTTCTGATCATTCACCCACTTCATTGGATAATTCCCTACTTTTACATAAACGTAAAAAGTAAAGTCAGAGGTGGCCATCCCAACTTGGTAGAACATTCTCATGCACACCCAGAGTACAACCACCACTTTTCCACTTATTTTGTCCAGTGATTTAGGAGTGCATAAAATACAGAGCACGTATGTAAAATGGCCAGGTAGTTTTCGAATCGATAAGGTTTCCAAACAGAAATGCTATTATAATACTGTGAACTGCTGGGACTTGCATTACAATCTCCCACTGGAAGCGGTGCTATACAATACACATTTGCATAGAGAATGTATGTTGTCTTCCCCACCCCGAGCCCACCACCTAATGTACAAGGAGGCCAAGACGCAGAACAGAATGGATGGAAAAGAGGATGCTACAGATCAATAGACCACTGACTACTAAGCAAGGCCAGACTCGTAAACTGTAAAAACAGAAGAACCCAATTGTCCAAAGCATGGATAGACTACAAAATAAACTTTTGATAGTGTTCCACATTCAGGGATGATAAAATGCATGCAATTGCACAAGATCATCCCAAAAAATAATCAACCAGATTGAGAAAGCAATGGAGCTTTGGAATAGCAATTATATTACAGCTCGCGGAAGGAAAGATCAAAATACTAGGAGTGAAGATACGAAACAAGATCTTCCATGGTAACAGCCTTTCTGGCCTCTGTTTTGCCTGGCCCTGGACTCACTGAGCAACCTCATTGATGAGTAACAACACAAATACACCCCAACATCCAATAGAACGACGTACAAAGAAACACAAAACATGACACATCTACTGTACCTACAGGTAGTGGACAAAAAAAAAAATGGAAGCACCAATGTAAAGTCACTTAATAGGGCATTGGGCCACCACATGCGGCCAGTACGGGCTGTATGCGCCATGGCATAGAGTCCACCAGCATCTGGAATTCTGCAGGAGGAATCCAGCACCATTCTTCCACGAGAAAGTGAATCAACTCACACCTGTTTGATAGAGTTGGAAAACGCTGTCTCAAACATCGTTCCAGAAAATCCCATAAATGCTCGATTGGGTTCAGATGTGGTGACTGAGAAGGCCATGACATGTATAACATCATTGTCCTGCTCATCAAACCACTGGGCGACCATACGTGCAACATGGATGGGACATTGTCATCCTGAAAGACACCCCTCCCGGCAGGAAAGAAATGCTGCAACATGGGCTGAAGATGATCACTCGGTACCATTAAGTAGCGATTGGCATTGACCACACCTCCAAATCCTGCCAGGAAAAATCATGCTACAACAATGCAGAACCACCAGAACCCTTCACTGTTGGAACCAAACACTCGAAGATGTAGAGTTATTTAGGTTGGTGCCACACATGCACTGGTCTGTTTGTCAAGAACATATTGAAGGATGATTAATCTGACCACATCACATTTCTCCACTGCTCAATAATCCATTGCCTGTGCTCTTTGCACCACTGGACTCACAAGCATGCATTGCCAGGTGCAATGAGCAGTTTGTGCACTGCAACACGACTCTTGTATCCTGCTCTCTGGAGTTCTCGGCAACCAGTTTTTGATGAATCTGGCTGCTTGTGCCCAGGTTGAAATTTACAGTCAATTGATCTGCAGTTGCTCGCTTGCTTTGCCTTGCATTTCAAATTAATACATGGATATCACGATCCTGGAGAATGTGCTTCTGCCCACTGTTGCCCTTTGCTGATAAAATCTTTCCCTCAGTGTTCCATGCCGACATCACCTTGGACACCATTGCTCGTGAAACATCAGCAAGCTGAGCTGCATTTGTCACTGAAGCTCCTGCCAAATTCACCCCAACAAGTGTCGCTCTTTCAAAGTTACTAGGGTCTCCTCTTGCAACCATGCTAGCCATATTTTTCGACAACCAGTCCTGTGCAGCATTTTTACACATGACCCAAAGCATGCTGGGATGTCGTTTGTTCAACACATGGGCTACACCTGAATGGAAGCCGTTGCTTTCAATATACTTGGTGTCCCTCATTTACCCAGGTGTTACCATGTTTTTTCCACGACCTGAATATGACTGAAAGCTCTTCGAACCGAACAACAAAGCATTGGGAGAAACAACTCAAATTGGTGAAATGGTACTTCGATGACACTCAAATGGATTTTGGCCTGGATAAGTGTGCCAAGTGCACATTCATACAAGGGAAACCAACAAAAACAGATAACATCAAAATCGACCTGGATACAATACAGGAGCTAGACAATGAAGCATTTTACAAATACCTCAGAGTCGAAGAAGGCCAGCAAATATGTCACAAACAAATACAACAAACGATACCTGCATCAAACGAGGATGACCCTAAATACATACCTCTCCCCAAGAAACAAAATCAGTCATAAACCAACTAGCAGTACCAGTGCTACAGTACAGCTGTGGAATAATAAACTAGCCACAAGCGGAAGTCAACAAACTAGATATCAAAACAAGGAAACACGTCACAATCCACAAGATTTTCTACAAAAACTAATGCATCCTGAGAACGTACCAACCATGACGAGAAGGGGATAGTGACCTCAATGAACTCATCCAAATGCACATAATGACAACAGTAGGATTGGCTGAGTACGTGAGAAGTTCAACAGACTACAGAAAACAATTTTATGCAAACATGAAGACAGTAATCTCGAGAAGGTATCCCCAATCCACCTATAAAAAAAGGTTCCAAAAACAGGTGCGAATATATAATGTCACACAACACACCAAAATATCAACAAATAAAATCCCACTGATAGCAAAGAAGACAAAATAAGAACACATCATGAAATATTACAAATGAACAAGAAACAAGCATTATTTGTATATGTGGGAAAAAGTACAGGCCCAGACTGGGAATTTAACCCATGGCATCTGGTGAACTGTACCAGTAATGACCTGGGTTTGATTCTGGGTCTGGGCCTGTAATTTTTCCCACATATACATAGAAAATGAAATATTAACAGATGTACACTGACAACTGGGTGAACGACAAAAGGGCAGGAAGGTATTAAAAAAACAAAACAAAAAAAGAGTTGGACAGATTAGGCAGATATGAAGAAGACTCATTGAAATATCTAAGAAGAGGTTAGCTCAACAGGAATAGAGAACGAATCATTATAAATGCCCAAAGACACTATAAATAAATATATACATATATATGTATATATATATATATATGTGTGTATATATATGTATATATATATATATATATATATATATATATATATATATATATATATATATATATATATATATATATATATATATATATATATATATATATACATATATATATATATATACATATATATATATATATATATATATACATATATACATATATATATATATATATATATATATATATATATATATATATATATATACATATATATATATATATATATATATATATATATATATATATATATATATATATATATATACATATATATATATATATATATATATATATATATATATATATATTTATATATATATATAAATAAATATATATATATATCTATATATATATATATATATATATATTTATACATACATATATATATATATACATATACACATGCCTGGTGTTGGCGCAGTGGTTAGGGCAGCGGCTTAGGATCCAAAAGGTCCTGAGTTCAAGCCCCGTTGAGCCACTGAATTAATACACCAGGGGGTTGACTCAGCCTGTCATCCCTCCGAGGTCGGCGAAATGAGTACCAGTGTACTGGGCTGGTGTATACCCCGGTTAAAATAGGTGTACCATATCCCTGTGTTGTAAGAGCCGAACAGGGTTGCGTCAGGAAGGGCATCCGGTGTAAAAAATGTGCCAAATCACTATGCGGATCATATGGATGATCCGCTGTGGCGACCCCGAATGGGAGCAGCCGAAAGGAGAAGAAGATATATATATATATATATATATATATATATATATATATATACATATATATATATATATACATATATATATATATATATATATATATATATATATATATATATATATATATATATATATATACACAAATATATGTTCTGGAAGGAAAGCCACGATATCTGTGGATCATTTAAAAAAAAAACAGATGGTGATACTGCTACTGATAAGAATAATGCATTGAGTGATAATGCTAAGGTGAAACAACTTCGTGTTTCTCGATATGGAACATTTTATCCACGAGATAGATTGGAAATTAATTGGGAAAAAAATGATTATGCTGAAGCATACAAGTCTTACCAAAAGGTTTGTGAAAGCAATGGAAATAAATAACCTATTTTGGATATGACAGCATTTAAAAGTTTGTATACAATCTATGTGTTTGACCTGAGTGCTCAAAAGGAAACTATAAAGTCTAATCGAGTGGATACTTCCCTATACATTGAAAGAGGAGAGAGTGAAGAAGTTGATACATATTGTTTGCTTTTGGAAGAAACAGAATTACAGATTAATAAAGATAATGGTGTGATGATTAGTCTCCCATAATTTTTTGTTAAATAAATGAGTGGTAAAGAACCAACTGGGGTATATGTTAATCAAATCAATCTTCTTAAACTATCATCTTGTGTTCAAAATCAAAAGCCTTGTATGATTAACGTTAATACAATTCAGAGAAAAGGAGCAGTAAGAATTGATGTTTTGCTCACAAGAGAACAGGTGAAAATCTTGAACGATACTGGCTCACTTAAAATTAAAATGTCAAAACCAATGTTGAAGAAATATTCAACAAGAGAGACGAGTGGAGGAATTCTCCCATTTCTAATGCCTTTATTTGCTGGTTTAAGTGCAGCTGGAGCATTGACGGGTGGTATTTCAGCAGCGGTGAAAGCTTCCAACGAAAGGAAGGCTCAACTCCGGGTTCAAAAATAATTGGAAAGACATAACAAAGAGTTGGAGAAACAAATTAGTGGAAGTGGTGTAATTGTAGATTTTGCTGAAAAACTTGAAGGTCTGCCTGTAAAAGTGAGATTGTTAGTTGGAGATGTGCTTTCTTCTATCTCACAAGCAGGTGTAAAATTAACTAAAAGGGGTAATGGATTATATCTTTCTCAGAAATAAATGAGCATTGATGAGTGGTTTAAAGAATTTGGAAAGAATACAACATCAAATTTAGAACTTGTCAAATATTGTAAGAAATTAAAAATTCATAATGTCGTTATTTATATGAGAGATGGATTAACAAACGTGTCTAAACATACAAAGAATATTATTTTGAACTTAGAAGATACTAGTAAAGGTGCCCGTCTTCGACGGGCATCACTGGCAACATATGGTAAAAGACAGATAGCATGAATGTATTTTAAACAATATATTATATCATTTTTATCCATTGATTATCATTCAGGTTTTACCCTTCGACTGTCCCGCAGTAGCTCCACTTCGATGACATTACACGTAGTTTAGTGACTACACAACGTGTACCATTCGTGAGTTCCGGAGGATCCATAGAGCGCATTAAAATTACAGGGCACCCTACTGTAAAGTGATCCAAAAGGCCGGATCAGTTTCGTGTATATATTCATATCTTGTAGATTTTAGCTGGCCGGATCAGTTTCGTCTACATATTCATATGTTGTAGAATTTAGCTGATTCTGAAACTGTTAACAGTATGTCGATCGGATGGTTCTGTGATTTTCTACGGTAGTAAACAGAAGTACGACCTAAGCCTGTATGCCACAATGCGGAGACCTGAGATTTTTATGTGCACGTGCTCAATCCCGCACCCGCCCGGAAAAGACCCAAGTACACTGTCAGTACTCACCTCCACACTAAAACGATGATCATGATTTTGGGTTTAACCGTGACTGACCGGGTGATACTTTGTTGGCAGTTGGTCCGGCTGGGCAGCGGGTATCGGTCGATGAAAATTTCAAAACGGCAACCATGGCAAAACGGCAAAAAAGCAAAGAAATACTTTGTACTTAGTCAGAAAGTCATGGTTTTGTGAAGAAACTACGGCACATGGAAAGTGCAAGTTCGTCAAGTATGAACTCAACTGTTTTCTCCCCAAATGGAGCGTGATTCTATGAGCCGAACTCATCTTAGTGGTCCTCTAAAAAATGGGAAACATTTTTATTTCTTTTTTTGTGCAATAATTCCTCCCATTTTGCAAATGGAGAACATGAACTGTTTAACTACCATAATCATCAAAACGAATTTTGAGGGGCCTCTTAAGGAAGACAATAATATCATTACTATATATGTCAAAGCTTGTTTCATGTCATGAAGTAACAAAAATCTGATGGTGGAACAAAAAAAGGGGCGTGCCGAAATATTAATATAGATTAATGGGAACGGTTCTCATTGGGTTTGTATTTTTAATTGTCAAGACAAATATTATTTTGATAGTTTTGGTCTTCCACAACCTGTTGAAGTTATAAAATTCTTAAAGAATGGTGTTTATCAAACATTTCAAGTCCAAGAATGAAATTCCAAGTGTTGTGGTCAATTATGTCCAGATGTGTTATTTCAACTCAACAAAAATAAATGTTTTAATGACATTATTTTTAATCTAATAAAATGACATCTTGGTAAAGATGGCTCTATCTTTGGTGTATCCCAAGAACTGGATATTGATTTATCAAATTATTACACAAAGGCACAGGCTGAACGACAGAAATATAGTATAACAAAAAATATTAATATGAAAAATGCTTATAAATTAATAAATTATCCAAGCCCGACTGATGCGAATGACTTGGTGAGATTAAGTGATTTATCACAATATATATCCTTAAATAAAAAAGCTGTGTATTCCAAAGATACAGAAGTGTTGATTTTATCTCCAAGTCATACAGAATTCACAGTTCCAATTCATATAAATTTTTATAAAGAATGGCGTATCGTTTGTTTGAGAATAGAACAACGGGGGTATGATATGGATGAATTAGGGTATAATTGGTCATTTAAAATTAACCTAGAATACCTGGAACAATTAAATCAGTCTTGTAAGGAGGAATGTTATCCACTTGGTGCTGAGAATGAGTTTTGTGGAAGCACGATTAGTAAACAACAAATAAAATAATTTAATAAGGGTAAATTTAATAATGGTTTTGCCCTAGTTTATATCATGAAAACACAAAAAAACAGGATTATATATAATAAGTAAGGAAATACAAAATGATTTAACTATGGGAAGATGGGGGGCTGTTCGTGTCATAATATTAATCTGTCATATATTTATAATACATAAATGACAGCAAGAAGGCTAAAAGAAAATTATCATCACTTCTGTGTCCAAGCATACCTTCAAGAAAAGGGTATTCGGTACTTTAATAAATATGTTCTACAACATAAGAATGAGGTATTTTCAATAAACGATTGGTTTTATACTGATGTTAATGAACCAACAACTTTTGGATTCAATTAAAATTTTAAATAATGAAAAAATTATAAAGTTAAGAAAACGTAAGGCTCTTTTAGAAATTCAGAATAAATTTTATTGGTTTCCTGTTGTAAAAAAATTATTTTGTCTTCAGGAATAACAAGAAATCCTGACGAATATATGTATGATATTCTATGGGGTGTAAGTGATTCATGGATAGTAAGGGACGAGGAAGGAGTTGAAGAAACTGAGACAAAGGAGGAAAAGGAGAAGAGAGAGAAGGAGGAAAGAGAGAGGAGGAGGAAAGAGAGAAGAGAGAGGAGGAGGAAAGAGAGAAGAGAAAAAAGGAGGAAAGAGAGAAGGGAGAAGGAGGAAAGAGAGAAGAGAGAAGAGAGAAGAGAGAAGAGAGAAGAGAGAAGAGAGAAGAGAGAAGAGAGAAGAGAGAAGAGAGAAGAGAGAAGAGAGAAGAGAGAAGAGAGAAGAGAGAAGAGAGAAGAGAGAAGAGAGAAGAAGAAGAAGAAGAAGAAGAAGAAGAAGAAGAAGGAGAGGGAGGAAAGAGAGAATAAATAAATATAAAAATATGGAAACCAATGAGGTTAAAAAAAGATTGGGAGCATTACAGAAAATAAATAAATCCCAACGCACCAACGTAAAAAGAAAGCTAATACTAAAAATATCTCATATTTTAAAAGTAAAATAATAGGGTTATATAAAAAGGTACATGTTCGATGTGTGGCTCAAAAAAAGAGTCGATTCCGAAAACACAAACATGGAGGAGATATACAAAAGTTTTTATCAGGAAGTAAATTTACAACTACTGGAATCCCAGGGTAATTACATCTACCAGGGTATTCTTTCTGTGGTCCAGGAACAAACTTGAATAAAAGATTAGATGAGGCTGACAATCCTAAACCGTGGAGCAAACCCATCAATAGGGTTGATGAAGTGTGCATGAGGCATGATATTGATGATGGGAATTCCACAACTTTGGAATAAAAGCATGAAGCCAATAGAGAAATGTTGTATGATTTGTCTCTGATACAAAATCCAACCTTGAGAGAAAAAGTTGATAGGTTCATCGTGAAGAAGATGATCAGTATTAATTTGAAACTTGGGCTTGGAAATTCAAAAAACTTATAGGCTCTAATGATGTCATTAAGATTGAAGAACAATTTGCTGATGAATTATATAAACCAATATTCACAAAGTTTCATAGAAGGAAGGTTTATTCCAAGGAAATTGATTATATCTGGTCCGCTGTTTTGATTAAACTCAGTAATGATAAGGGGTACAAGTATGCTTTAACCGTTATTGATTTGAGGAGTAGATATGCGTGGGTTGTCCCTTTAAAAAACAAAACAGGTATTACTCTTATGTTAGCCTTTCAACAGATATTTAATAAAAGTAAGAGAAAACCTAAAAAATTGTGGACTGAAGAGGGTAGAGAGTTCCATGACAAGACATTTATGAATTTTCTAAAAAAAATAACAGCATTACATTATACAGTACCTTTAATGAAGGAAAAGCGGTTGTTATTGAGCGCTTCAATTGCACTTTAAAAGAGAGACTATATATAAAACTCACTCAACTCGGTTCTCAACAATGGTCATCTTTAATTCAGTATATTGTAGATAAGTATAATGAAACGATTCACACCTCAACGAAAATTTAACCATCAGATTCATTTACAAAATTAAAATATGTAAAAGAGATTAATGTCAGAAAGCCTCAGTTCAAAGTTGGTGATATAGTAAGAATATATAGGTGGAAATCTCATTTTGAAAAAGGTTATCCAAAGCAGTGGACAAATGAGCTTTTTAAAATCATTGATGTGATATATACAGTTCCTTGGACTTTAAAGTATATGATTTAGAAGGGGAAGAGAATTTAGGTTCATTTTATTCACAGGAATTACAAAAGACAAAGACAAATTGAATTTTTTAAAAACTCCGTCCCTTTTTGACTCCGCCCACACAAACCCCACCCACAAAAGCCCCACCCACACAAGTTCCACCCCACACAAGCTCCACCCACAAAAACCACATTATTCATATTCACATAATTAGTGATTAGTTAATTAGTTCAACACACATGTTTATGTAATTAAAATTTTTTTGCTCCACCCACACAAACTCCACCCATCCACACAAGCTCCACCCGCACATCCACCCATCCATACAAACTCCATCCACAGATCCACACACATAAACCACACCCACACAAGCCCCACCAACACAAACCCCACCACACAAGCCCCGCCCATGCAAGCCCCGCCCACGCAAGCCCCGCCCACACACGCCACACCCACACAAGCCACACCCACCCCTCTCATCACCCCCTATGCGCCCCAAACTTTGACCCACCACCCCCCCTTTTCTTGTAATTAAGAATGAAATAATTAAAAGCAAAGCAAATACAATTTATCAACGTTAAAAATATCGAACATTCAGTTGTAAAAATAGATGATATTACCAAGCAGTCTGCTTCAGATGTCTTGAGTTTCATGCCAGATTCCTCCAGACGATTAACTTTTGTGTTGGGTTCAACCAGACAAGTGTTTAAACTGAAAAAAATAATAATAATAATGATGAGCCAAAACTCAAGGGAGATATCAAAACAGAGGGAGAGAGAGGCAGACAGAGACAAGCAGAGAGAGACATAGACAGACAGAGACAAATGGACAGAGAGACATATAGACAGATAGATAGAGAAAGAGAGACAAACAGAGAGAGACAGACAGACAGAGACAGAGACAGAGACAGAGACAGAGACAGAGACAGAAACACACACACACACACACACACACACACACACACACACACACACACACACACACACACACACACACACACACACACACACACACACACACACACACACACACACACACACACACACACACACACACGTGTTTCTCACCTTGAATTCGGAATCAATGGGCATGAGAGAACTTGTTTCCAGTCGGCAACGATACCGATCATATCAGATCATTACTGAAATTTCGAATCTCTTCAAGAAAGTCGTTCATTTGTTTCTATTCGTTATGTAAATCAGATAATTCCTTCTCCACATTTGTAGTGAACGATGTTATTGGGGAGAACCTGTTAGGAAAAGATAAACAATAATTATTAGTCGTGCAGTGATTTAATTAATAATCAGTTGCTTCACTGTCATTCTCAGAGGAAACCAAACTTAACAATAAACACACACAAACTTACCAATGAGGTGATGGGTTCTCTTTTTTTTTTTTTTTTTTGTATACCTTGGTCGAGGCTCGTATGAGAGCTAACACACAACTCACAGCAAGGAGGCATGAGACAAGAGGGGCGGGAGTGGAAGGGACAAAACAGTGGGGAACAGACACATTAGGTGAACTGTGGAAGGGAGAGGGATGGGGATGGGACGGAGAACATGGCGAAGAGAAGATGGACATTTCAGGGACTTTCAGGAAGGAAAGCAGGAGAAATGAAGGAAGTGGGCTTGGGTGGATTATCAGGGGTAGAAAAGATCGAGGATTTGGATGGGGGAATCTAAGAGGTGGTGGTGAACAGCTGTTTTGAAAGCCTGCAGGGAAGAATGGGAAAGAATAGAGTGAGGAAGTTTATTCCAAAGGCGGGAAAAAAAGAGGAATGAAAGAGTGAAGATGAGCAGTGATTCGTGATTTTTGTAGTTTTACCAGAAGGGGGTTGTTGGCGGACCTTGAGCGCCCTGTGGAAATGTGGTGGGGACAAATCGCAGAGAGAGCAGGGGGGGCAAGGCTGGAGAGGAGTCGGTAGAAGACAGAAAGACCACCGACCAACCTGCGGTGATTGAGTGAGAGGCCCAAAGACTCAGCTTCATTGCGGGAGATGCCGATGATCTTAAATGCCCTGGTTTTGACAGCGTGAAGCCGAGAAAGGTGGGAGGCAGGAGCACCAGCCCAGAGGGGAGAGCAGTACTCCATCAGGCTACGGACAAAAGCTTTGTAAGTGGTCAGGAGCTCAAGAGGGCCGAGGAAGGACTTAGCACGACGGAGGATTCCCAGTCGGCGACTGGCTTTTGAGGCGAGGTTGGAAATGTGACTTTCCTAGGAAAGGTCATGGCTGATAGTGAGACCTAGAAGCTTGAAAGAAAAGACTTCTTCCAGAGGATTGTTGAGAAAGTGGATGGGGGGGGGGGTTGTAAATGGTCCTTTCGAAGAGACATAGTGAGAGTGTGAGATTTGTCTGGATTGAAAGACATGTTCCACGTGTTGGACCAGTTTGTGATTTTATCCAGATCTGCAGTGAGCGAAGAAGCTGCTGCTTGCCGGTCTGAGGGATGACAGATGGTACGGCAGAGGGTGGAGTCGTCGGCAAAGAGAAATAGAGGATTTTCCAGAGAGTCCGAGAGATCATTGATGAAAACCAGAAAAATAACAGGGCCCAGAACGCTACCTTGAGGAACTCCAGCCTGCACAGGAAGAGGGGATGAAAGAACTCCATTTAGGGCCACACGTTGACTGTGACAGGAGAGGAAGTCTGCGAGCCATGAGTGGAGATGGCCTTGAATACCATGGGAAGAGAGTTTGGTGAGTAGGGCAGGGTGCCAGACTGTGTCAAAAGCACGTGATATGTCCAGGGATACGGCTCGGATTTCCTGTCTGGCATTGAGGACCTCCATCCATTGATGGGAGAGCAGAAGCAGCATATCCAGGGTAGAGTGACCTGGTCTGAAACCAAATTGATGATTGGAAATCAAGCCATTGGAGAAGAGGAAGGATTTCATATCTGAAGCGATGATGGATTCCATCACCTTGCTGATGATTGGGAGAAGGCTGATTGGTCTGTAGTTATAGGGATCTGTTTTTGGACCTTTTTTATGCAGGGCAGTGATGTTAGCAGATTTCCAAGCAGATGGCAGATGACCTTGGGCAAATGAGAGGGTGAATAGAACAGAGAGCGGGTGAGCAAGAGCAGAAGAGCAGGCTTTGAGGACACGTGGGCTGATGCCGTCTGGACCGGTTGCAGAATCTGACTCGAGGTTTGAAAGCAAGCTCTCCACCTTGTCAGGAGAAAAGGATACAGAGTCCAGGGACAGTTGGGTGCGACTGGGTAAAGTGGGTAGAGATAGTGATGGGTTTAGGACACAAGATTTAGCTGCAAACACCGAGTTTAGACATTCAGCTTTATCACGTGTGGAATCAGCAGTGCGGCCATTTGAGGTAAGGGAGGGGATGGAGGGGATGTTCTTCTTCGTCGGATGAAAGATAGTTCATGTTTCAGTCATTTACCAATGGGATAAGATGAGAAAAATGAAAAAAGCCGTTAGACAAGATTTTCGATTGAGAGCAGAGTTTTAAAGCTGCTTCCAGGAAGCGATTACGTAATCTTGGAAAATATCCCGGGCTTGAACACAATGGGGACAGCTTCCTGTTTGTTAACAGCTCAGGAATTCTGGAAAATTTTCAGCTGCACGACTGTGTTCTACCCCATTTTACAAAACCAAAGGATGAATACACTCGATTGGATCACTCTTTGATTGGAATGAAGTGCTTTAATCAGTAAGTCTCAGTTTAACATTCGTTTGTATGGGAGGGAAGGGAATCAGTCTCAGTTTAACATTCGTTTGTATGGGAGAGGGAGAAAATCATTCTTCTGTTTTGACCTGATGGGCCTCGAGTCAGAGAGTTTCCCCTATTCATTTGTATGGGAGGGGGAGGAATCAGTCTCCTGTTTTGAGTTTTTTCGGGGTAAATTCAGAGAGTTTTCCCCCTTTTCCCCATTCATTTGCATGGATGCCTCAGAAGCCCCATTTATCCTCTACTGATGGAGTCACCGACTTACGATGATGTGTTCATAATGTTCGGAGCATTTCATATTCAGATGTCATTCTTCAAAGCGATAGGGAAGTATATCTCTGGATCCGGTGGTCCTGAACTTCTCACGGAATGTGAAGTCCTTGCTTCTGGCTCTCTCAATGGGTTCTTGTCTGGCACGCATTTCAACAGATGTGGACGGCTTCATCAGATCCGAGCCCTGGCTATGCAGATACTTCACTTCCGCTCATTCCTGTCGATGTATGAATGTGATGAAGAAGTTTCACAGGCACTTCAGAGATTGATATCCAGTGACGACGACAGTGTATGGGGGGAGATGAATGATCCACAGGTCAGCGCCCTTGTGAATGCATACACAGTGTACATGGACAACACTCGCAAGGGGAAACATGGTAAAACCGCAAAGTTCTGGCTATGTTACATTGATTACATCCAGGACTATCATTTACTCGATCGGGCCATTCACACAAACAACATTGATCTTCTCTCTTCTCTCTTCTCTCTTCTTTCTCTCTTCTCTTCTCTTCTCTTCTCTTCTCTTCTCTTCTCTTCTCTTCTCTTCTCTTCTCTTCTCTTCTCTTCTCTTCTCTTCTCTTCTCTTCTCTTCTCTTCTCTTTTCTTCTCTTCTCTCTCTCTCTCTCTCTCTCTCTCTCTCTCTCTCTCTCTCTCTCTCTCTCTCTCTCTCTCTCAAATAGTTGCACTGTTTTTTTGTTATGAACCACGTGAACTTCGACCGGTGGATGACGAAATACGTAGCAAACTTAAGCAACATGGACGTAGGTCATCCAGGAATTAGATCGATATTGGAGAACGGCGCTTTCTCAGTAAGTAGAGGCACAAACCAGTTCTCAAGAGTGCCAGTAGATCTCACCTTGGAGCAAACAGTTAATGCCGACGCTGCAGCCAGGCTCACGGGCATATCAGCAGCTACCAACAACTACCCTGCCCACCTATGATGGATGATGACCAAGGCACCGAGAGCAGCCATGGTAGCTTCCCTCCATAACATAACAGGTATGGCGGCAGCTAAAAGTAGCACCACTGAGTTGCGACAAGATCGAATGAAACGGGACAATGGTGACTTAAAGAAAGTCATCACGCCGATACAGCAAATTTATGACCCTTTCACTGACTGTCCTACTGATGGCCTGTACAATGTGTACACTGGCAAGGCAGCCAGTGAAGATGTCACAATACGCTTGCTATCTCTCCGGGACAAGGGAAATGGTATGTACGCTGCATTCACGAACGACTGCATACAAAATCCTCTGCGCTTCGAGCAACCTACCAAATGATTCAAACTGCTCAACTTTGAAAGCGATAGCGTCAAAAACAGATGGGCGGTCGATCGCAAGATTGCCGAGCTGAAACGTACGCGTGATCTCATGGGTCAGCTTGTGATCCTCGCCAACAAGCAGGAGATTGATCCGCAATATGTTCTTTCATTCCCTCCAACACCAGTCCCATTGTGTTTGTGCAGCACCGACGGTTCAATTGCGAAAACTGACAAGAGCAAGCTCATGCGCCATGTGGAAGGAAAAGTAACATCTGATGTACCATCCACAGTCGATGCATGTGTGATTGACGGTAATTTCCTATTGCACGCATTACCACCCAATCTACCAAGGACCTACGGAGGACTTGCTCGTAACATCCTGATACAGGCTGCAGCCCTGAGTCAAGGTCGCATTGACATCTTATTCGATACGTACGATACTCCATCAATCAAAGATGTGGAGAGGATAAACATAGGTAACGCAGAAGGAACATACAACATTACAGGCCCTGAGCAAGCAAGACCGAAACTCAAAGATGCTTTGAAGTCCACTTCGTTCATGCGCCAACTGCCCCGTTCCGAGAACGTGGATGGGGAAAAGCTGAGTATGGACCTATAATTGGTGAGCGCGACTTGTTCATTGGCTTCAACGACAGATGTGTTCAAAGAGCCAGCCGAAATGGCCAAGTCGTGCAAGAAGACGTCGATTCGTTTAAGAGCAATCATCATGAGGCTGATACCCGTATCATTCTCCACATTGCTGCCATGTCAGCTCAAGGAATCACGGGTAATATCATAGTAAGAGCTTCTGATGCAGACATGTGTGTAATCCTCCTGCATCATTGGCAAAAGTTTCCAGAAAAATATGGATGGATACAGAAACGGGGAAGAATCGGCGATACATCAATATATCGACCATAGCACATCAAATCGGACCAGAGATGTGTGTTGCACTTCCTGCCATACACGCCTTTACCGATGTGACTATAATTCAGCATTTGTAAGGATGGGGAAGATACGTCCTGCATCAAACGTGGAGAAGAGTGAACAATTCAAAGAAGCATTCTCGAGTTTGTCCCGTGATGGTGGATGTAATGCATCTACTGTACAGGCGATCGAAGCGTTTACGTGTACCATGTACGGATACAAGACAGCCACATCTTTGAACCACCTATGGTATCAAGCGTTCGAAAAGGCTTATAGTCCTTCGGTGAAGTCAACGAACCCGTTCCACAGACTGAAAGGCGTTGATACCTGCAGCCTTCCAACCTGCAGAGCAGAGTTCCTGCTCCATCTTGAGTAATCAGCATTTGTAGCGAGGATGTGGTCTAGTGCTGACGAGGCCATAATACAGCAAGCTCTGGACAAAGGATGGGAGATTAAGAACAACAGGTACAAAAACGTCTGGTTCGAAAGTCCTCAACTCCCTGAGAAACTACAAATTGAAGATGACAGTCAGGATGAACAGACCGCTTCCAGCAACGACGAAAATATTTCAGTTTCATCAGATGATGGAACAAATGATTAAATATAAATTATGTTGTTGACAGGTTTTGGTATAACATCAAAATTAATTATTCCTCGGTCGTGTGGGAGTGCGTGAAAATATTGACCAAATTTGTCAATTTTCAAGTTAAAAATCGAAGTGATAATCAGTGCGGGTTACAGTGTGTTCTCAAGCTCATCAGTTTGACTTGGTTGATGTTTTCACACTGACAGTGTATTATTATCTATATACTATGACTGTGTTTTTAACCATGACGTTTGGGTTACTAAACAATCGTACTTTCGTGATGGTCACGCTTTACCGATAAAAACTTCACCATACCAAGAAATTGCGAATAATGCAATAAGTTAAAGGTGATAAATGTCACCTTTATCACCTTTAATTGATTCTTAAGGTACTTAGGCTGACCTGATTGCATTCTTAAGTGACATATTCTGTATTGTTATTCATTCGACTTTCATTTGCGACATGTTTCGTTTTTGTGCTCAATAGTCTAATTAAAGTGATAATTAGTGGTAATTAGTGGTAATTAGTGGCGTTCTTAAGCTCATTAGGCTGATCTATATGTTTATTATGACAGTATTTCTGGAATAACCATGACAATTGGAATACACAAATATAATTTTCAGGTGTGGCTGAGCAACATTGATAAACTCTGCAATGGCCACAATTGGTTGGTGTTAATCACCTTTAATTGATTCTTAAGGTACTTAGGCTGACCTAATTGCGTTCTTAAGTGATATATTCTGTCTTGTTATACATTCATCTTTCATTTGCGATATGTTTCTATCTTGTGCTCAAAAGTCTAATGAAAATGATAACGAGAACTGCCACTTTATAACTGCTGGCAGTGATGACCAGGTACGCAGACGTCCGCCTTTGATACAACATGAGACTTGTATGATAGTTGCAAAGTTTTGCTTTGATAGGATCAGTGGTTCCAGAGAAAACATTATTTAATCGTGATACAAATACAGCCCTGCTTCGAAGCAGCGTGGGACTGACGAGTTACGAACCGGGTAGCACAAAGTGTTCAATGTATTTATTACATATTCAGTTACCCCTTTTTCCTGGGGACATTGTCGGTATCAATTGAATTGCTATTCCTGTACCAAACGCATTCAGATGCAGCGAAGTTTCGCATATATTGAAGCAGCGGTTCCAGAATAAACATTAATTAATATTTATCCTTCAATCCAACATGGCTTCCAAACCATGGGGCCGATCGAGTTGAAATTTAAACCCATCATTCCACATTTCTGCTGCATCATCTCTCAGAAGTTTCACATTATATTGATGTGGCAGTTCCAGAGTAAACATTAATTAATATTTTCCCTTAAATCCATTATGGCTGACAAACGATGTGACGAACATCAAAAGAGGGGGGGGGAGACTCTTTGTTCGCATGGAGAGTCGGTCATACATGTGGAGTTTCGCCTCAATCTGTTCAGCCGTTTCAGAGAAGAAGACTTTTAAAGTTATTAATTTTCAATCCAATATGGCTGCCATACCATCTGGTCTATGACAACATAAATTTAACTTCTCCATCTAATAGGGAAGTGGATTATGTGTGTTAAGTTTTGTGTTGATCGGACAAGTTGCGTTTTTCTATCCAAGATGGCCTTCAAACCATGTGACTTGTGAAATCATATTTTTACGGTACATACAGGCATGGGGTGAGATTATAGTTGCCAAGTTTCACTTTGATAGGTTATGTGGTTCCAGAGAAAACATTATTTAATATAATTATTGAATCCAACATGGCTGCCAAACCATGTGACCGATAAATTAGAAATTAACACTCATATTCCCTGCTCGTGTGCAATATGTTTGTGAAGGTTCCGCTTGATCTGACCTGCCGTTCTTGAGAAGATGTTTGAAGGTTTTTGGGTAAATTCAATATGGCTGCCAAACCATGTGACCTATCAATAAGAAATTAACAAACTTGTGAAAGGATGTCTTGGGGAAAGTGTGTGTGAATTTTTGCCTCAATCTGTCTAGCCGTTCCGGAGAAGAAGATTTTTAAAATTTATTAATTTTCAATTCAAGATGGCTGACGAACTATGTGACCTATGACATCATAAATTTCGATTCTGCTTCCAATCGTGTATTGGAACAAGTTTGTGAATTTTCGTGTTAATCAGATAAGGTGCGTTTTTCTATCCAATATGGCCACCAAACCCTGTGACGTGTGACATCATACATATTACCGTATATGCAGGCTTGTGTGTCGATTACAGTTGCCAAGTTTCGCTTCGATAGGTTATGTGGTTCCAGAGAAAACATTATTTCATATTTTTCTTAAATCCAACATGGCTGCCAAACCATGTGACCTATCAATTATTCATTAACAAACTTATACTCACTACGCATGTGCAATATGTATGTGAAGTTTCCCCTTGATCTGACCAGCCGATCTGGAGAAGATGTTTGAAGGTTTTAGGGTAAATTCAAGATGGCCAACAAACCATGTGACCAATCAATAAGAAATTAGCAAACTTGTAAAAGGATCTCATGGGGAATGCAGTTGTGAAGTTTCGCCTCAATCTGTTCAGCCGTTCTGGAGAAGATGTTTTAAATTATTTTTTTCAAAACAAGATGGCTGCCGAACCAAGTCACCTTTGACGTCATAATAAAAAATTTCTACAGTGATTTGTTCTGGAGATGATGCTCAAGAAATTTCAGATTTTTCCCATGCAGCGTTCTACTTGACGAATTTTCACCAGCATACCGCTTCACCGATGACGTCAAAAAAAAATCACCCGTGTTCCCCATGGTGAGCTTATTAAAATGTATAAAGCAAAAAAAATTGCAGTGCACGGTTTCAGAGATACAGAGGTCCAAAGTTTATCGGTTTTTTCAAGATGGCGCCCGTACTACGTGACCTATGACGTCATAATTATCAATTAAGTATGCTATCCAAAAAGATACATACTATGGTCAAAATTTCGTGTCGATCAGACTTAGCGTTCCTGACAAAATGATTTTTAAAGCGAAATAACCCGAAAATTGCCGGCAGAAAAAAGAATAATAAATAAACAGAAGAAAAACAATAGGTTACCCAGTTCATTTGACTGGGTACCCCAATTACCCAGTCCATTTGACTGGGTACCCCAATTAGTGGCGTTCTTAAGCTCATGAGGCTGACCTAAGCGCATTCTTAAGTTACGGATTCCTAGAAAGGGCCGCATAAGGATTCCATATACCTAAAATCACACTTGTGCTCAAAAGTCGAAACAAAAGTGAAATTTGGCGCCATTTCAAATGGGCGCCAAAGGTCTTAGGCTGACCGAGAAAAACTTAAGAATTGGCTTTTCTGGGTCAGCACTGATGGTCGTTTGCTTTCATTTCACTGAAGCTTTTGTGCTCAATCGTCTAATTAAATGTGGCCTGGCTCCAAGACTACTTCAAGTGGCACCCAGGGCATGTGACATACCTGCCATACCTTAGGTACGCCACTGGGGGAGCAAGAAGGGATGAGGGAGAAGGGGTGGGGTGCTCGGAGGGGGGGAAGAGCAATGAGAGGGGGGGTGGATGGAGAGAAATACACCTCACCAAACGGCTATGAACTCTGGGAGGGGGAGGGTGAGAGCGAGGAGGAGAGGGGGAAGTGGGGAGGCTGAAGCACTTTTGGAGGAGGTAAGTGTGAGGGGAAGGGTTCTCAACTTGCGTTTGGTAGTGGGACTTGTGAAGAAGCGTGGGGGGGGGCGGGAGGGAGGGTATCAGCATTGAATGAAATGGGAACTTTAAAATATCACATTAATACAGGAAGCAAAGAACGCCAGGAGATCTCCATTGGAGCAGAGACGGGAGGAGGACAGCTTGAGAGGAGGAGAAGGCAGCGCAAGGGGGTGGAGAGGCAGCATGAAGGAAAGGGGAGGAAGTGTGAGGGGAGGGAATGGGAAGGCAGCATCAGGGGAAGAGAAGGCAGCGTGAGGGGAGGGCGAGGCAGGGTGAGGGGAGGGGAGGCAGGGTGAGGGGAGGGGGAGGCAGGGTAAGGGGAGGGGAATGCGGGGGGAATGCAGGGTGAGGGGAGAGCGAGGCAGGGTGAGGCGAGGGAAAGCTGCGTAAGGGGAGGGGAATGCAGGAGGGGGGGAATGCGGGGGGGGGTGCAGGGTGAGGGGAGCGGAAGGCAGAGTGAGGGGAGGGGAAGGCAGGGTGATGGGAGGGGAAGGCAGGGTGATGGGAATGGGAGGAAGACAGCGTGAGAGGAGGGGAAGGCAGCATGAGAGTAGGGGAAGGTAGTGTGAGGGGATGGTAAGTAGCATGAGGGGAGGGGAAGGCAGCAGAATGGCAAGTGAAGGACGCTTGAGGAGAGTGGGAGGGAATGCAGTGAAGGGGGAATGAAGGCAGCGTGAGGGGTGGGGAAGAGAAGGAAGCATAAGGGGTATGAAGGCTGCATTAGGGCAAGGGAAGGAAGCATGAGGGGAGGGGAGGCAGCATACTTTGGCATTACTGGGGTGATATAATGTGCCCAAACAGCAACGTTTTTTGTTTAACCGCAGCATTCTTGACAAAACTTGGCAGAAAATCTCTTCCTCCTTCATCACTTATAATAATGTGAGTCTCATTCAATCCCATTTCTCATATCGATTAAATTCAGAAAATGCTGATTTTACACCGCCTCGTAAAGCATCACAAAGCAGGTCGCTCTACTTGCATCACAGGTGAGAAAAGGATGTGAAAAAGCAGCTGATATTTCAACAATTTATTCAAATGATTTTTAAAGGGTCAAAGTTAATTTTTATTCTGGTTATTTTTTTTGCAATTATGCAAAGATTGGTATTTCCATCAGTGAAGCGATGGGTCTTACTTCAGGTGGCTTTGAAATGAACATTGAAGCAGCTTCGTGAGCACTTGCTAAGTGGGGTAAACACTCAAGCAAGCACTCGAATGGAACGCTTGGCTTGGCAAACGATTACCAATCGGTCACGTAAACCCATGCACCCGGAAACACCCAAGCAATGTCAGAATTGGACAAATGAACACTTCCGTAGTGTCAAAACTGCTGCTAAGTTCAATTCTGGAGCTTAAATCTTGTAATTTTGCTTAATTTAAGAGATTCTCGAGGTTATGGCATGTGCAGAAATGAAATAAAGGCACAAACGCCGGCATCTCTGATCATTTACAGGCATTGTGATGTATCCAGTGATTCGTCACTATGATGAACAGGCATTCGATATTATGAATGAAGAAAATGAAAAAATAGAAAAAACTTCATTGTTAAGAAATCGATGCAACCTGTTCCAAGTCAAGGCATTGTTGAGCAGGCCGAACAAAATGGCATATTAAGATCGCAGCGAGGTAACCAAATGTGCCTTAAGACCCCATGGAGAGCAACATGGCTGAGGATTCACATGATGAAGGATATAATTAAATAAGGCTGTTAATTATCTTCAAAAGAGGTGTTTTAATTAACCCAAACACCCAATTTTCACTCCGACACTTGCTTGGAGTTCCCTTTGTAGACATGCAAAGTTTCAGACTGCAAGGTTTCATCGTTTTTGAGTTATGGGAAGACACACACACCACACACACACACACACACACACACACACACACACACACACACACACACATACACACACACACGTACATGAGGAATACTAAGGGAGAGAGAAAGAGAGGTGAGAGAAAGAATGGGAGGGGGAGCAAGGAGTTAGGGTGGGGGTAGCGAGGAGGGAGGAAGAGAGGGGAGAATGAAGAGGGCAGAGTGAGGGGAGGGGAGTGAGGAGGGAGAGAGAGAAAGAGGTGGGAGGGGAGAGGAGTGGGAGAGAGATAGGGGGCATGGAGAGGGAGGGGAGCGAGGATGGGTGGGAGAGAGAGATCGCGAGAGCGAGGAAGAGAGGGAGAGCGAGAAATAGGGGGGGGGGGAATGCAACACCTCGCCACATGTCGTTAAACATGCTAGGAGAAAGGAGTGCGAGAAGGTGGGTGGGAGTGAGAGAGAGGAGGAGGGCGAGCGAGGTGGGGTGGGAGAGCGAAGAGGAGGGGCGAGTAAGGGAGTGGGCTAAGAAAGAGGGTAGGAATGGAGGAGAGCAAGGAAGGGGGAGCAAGGAAGAGTAAGAGATAATGTTATGTTCTGCTTTATCAACACACACACACACACACACACACACACACACACACACACACACACACACACACGTATTTACGTGACAGAAAAAACCCTAATCTGTTGTTTCACTCACCCTAATCCTCCTGTTATGTTAATTGTTCATTCTTTCATTTAATTCGATCTTTAATTTAATTTATTTTGCCTTACGAACTCCAGAGATTCCCCATGGAGATACCAGGCACTGCTGCCTTTGTGTCGATACCTACCGCTGGTTAATAATTTTCGTTACACTCGAAACCAGCTCAATGAAGCTGGTTAATTTTGGCACATTACGAAATCATTTGTTCACTCAATATAATTCTCAAAACAGTTTCACATTTTCTTGTGTTTGTATGAAGAAGGGGACATAAACCTTGCTTTGAGTAAATAGGTATATATCGGATTAGTTATGACTCGTTATTTTTGTAAACTATCAGATTTCACAACAGATTTTGACACTTATTTCGTCTGGATGATATCCGTTCCTCAAAGCTGAAATCATATTTCGATGATATACTTTAATTAGTCCGTGAGAGTACATTGTGGAAAATAATGCACGAAATCACTCCCAGCTCCTAATTTGAAAACTATAGCATGAACAAAAGCGATGTATACAGCGATTTGTAGCCATGATGAGCAAACATTCGATAATATGAGTGAGGAAAGTGAAAAAGAAACATTTTGAGCGCTTTGTCATTAATAAACCGTTGCAGTCTTTTCCAACTCAAGGCATTATTGAGCAGGTCGAACAGGTCGTAAGACCCCAGCAAGGTGCAACTGAGGATGAACCTTAAGACCCTCATCAAGAGCGAGGTGTCTGAGGATGCGCTTGATGAGGATATATCTAAGTAAGGCCAATAAATTATCTTCAAAAGTGGTGTTTTAATCAACCCAAACACCCAATTTTCATCCATGCACCACCTTGGAGTTCCCTTAGTATGCATACAGTTTGGGGCAGCTCGGTTTCATGGTTTTGGAGTTATGGAGGAGACGGACGTACTGACGAATGGATGGACACACACTGACATTCATTATTATATATTACACTGTGACACTATTTGTGGTTTGACTTTGTTATTCCCATCTGACTCACGATGCTGGGAACGAAGGTTCAAGTTCCTATACTCGTGTGATTTGCCCATTGTCTCCAAATGACCTTGTAGTTCAACTTATGTTAACTCATGCTTGTTCCTTTCAATACTTGCAACTCCTTATTGAGGCTTTGGATGCTGCAGGAATAAGGTTAGTTCAGTTTGATACAGTAAAAGTTTTGTGTAAATAACATTCTGGAATGAAAATATTTCGAATGATTCTGGTTAACCGAGGAAACACAGCCAGGGTTCAGCCAAAGGTCTGTTTATCAGTGAGAGCGCAAGCTCTGCATTCCGCTTGTGATCCATGCCAGGTTGGAATGAGGATGAGAGACAATAATTAATGACAATGGATGCAAATTTCCTCTATTCTCGGAAAACCTTGAGGGTGATTGGGCCGTTCTGATGATTCACTCATTTGACATCCTATGGTGTGCACATTTCACTCCAAAAGCGACATGGTGCATGGCCAGCCAAGGACATGGAACAAGCTGGGCTCTTTTTTTGCGTCTGTCTCGGTGTCTCCATATTTGCTGGTGTTGTCTCATTTGAAACAGGTGAGGAAACTTGTGCTTTATTTTTTGTTATGAATGAACAAAGAAGAGAAAGTGTGAAAGAATTGAAGGAGAGGGAAAAAAGAATATATTTGTACAGAAACAAAAAGGAAGAGAGAGAGAGAGACAGAGACAGAGACAGAGACAGAGACAGAGACAGAGACAGAGAGAGAGAGAGAGAGAGGGAAAGAGAGAGAGAGAGAGAGAGAGAGAGAGAGAGAGAGAGAGAGAGAGAGAGAGAGAGAGAGAGAGAGAGAGAGAGAGAGAGAGAGAGAGAGAGAGAGAGAGAGAGAGAGAGAGAGACACAGAGAGAGAGAGAGAGAGAGAGAGAGAGAGAGAGAGAGAGAGAGAGAGAGAGAGAGAGAGAGAGAGAGAGAGAGAGAGAGAGAGAGAGAGAGAGAGAGAGAGAGAGATATATATATATATATATATATATATATATATATATATATATATATATATATATATATATATATATATATATATATATGGATGGAGATGTTGCTGTTTTGGACAATTATGAATATTTGATGATTCCATGTTGTTGTGTTCTCAGAGTCATGTGAAGGCCGCTGCTCAAAGGTATTCATGCGTGGACTGCCATGTTCCTGTGATCCTCATTGCCTGCAGTTTGACCAGTGCTGTTCTGATTACATCGATCAGTGCACCTCACGTATGGACCTGCACGTAGCGGAGACCACCTAACCAATCACTGCATTTCACAACTCTGCACCGTCGGACTTCATTTTCACAGCACGAGACTTGGATTCTCTGTGTAACCCACAAATGGGACTCCATTGGAATATAGTGTTTTAGTGAACCCCAATTAACTCGTACAATAGTTTTGAGTTATAACACATATTGATATCGATCCGGTTGTTGGAAACCAATATGGCACATCACACCTAATCTCAGTCCACAACACACAAAGTGATTACCTGCAAAATCTTTATTTGACACTGAAGGAATCCAGAGCCTTGGGTGACATATCATAAGGAATGTCAAGTCATTTGACACTTTAATTGTGGTTGTAATAACGAGGGGAAGTTGTCTGGTGTTCTTATTTGAATGATTGATACATTGTCTACTAACGTTCTTTAAATCAATGTAAAAGTGCACTAATATTTCCGACTCGAGCTTCTCTTTGAGTTTTATGTATTTACAAGACGACCCGTGAACCCGTTCGGTTTCCGTTGTGACAGCGGTTGATGAAAAAAAAAAAAGACGAAATTTTAATATTAATTTAGTGGTCAAACTTTCACTTGAAGAAAATTTGAGCATTTAGCTCGGAGTCATCATTCGGCCAACTGGATTCTCGATAAAGTAAAATTGATATACCGATCAACACATTCTCCATGGTTTGTCCTTGCGCTTTATGGATCGTCAGACCAAAACTTGACTGAATCGGGAATTGATTTTTTAATAATTTTTTTTCTTGCCCGATTTGAACGAAACTTGATACTGCACATCGCAGGTGAATGGTGAGTAAGGTGGCCCTAAAATTTTTGCACTATCGTGTACCATTTTGGCTGTATTTTGGGAATATACATACATACATATATATATATATATATATGTATATATATATATATATATTCATATATACACACATAAATAAAAAATATACACATACACATATACATATACATATATATATACATTCATATATACATACATATAAGCCTGGTGTTGGCTTAGTGGTTAGGGTGGTGGCTTGGGATCCCAGGGTCCTGAGTTCAAGCCCCGTTGGCTGCTGAATTAACACCAGGGGGTTGACTCAGCCTGTCATCCATCTGAGGTCGGCGAAGTGAGTACCAGTGTACTGGTCCCGGTGTATGCCCCGGTTAGAATAGGTATACCATATCCCTGTGTGTCGTAAGAGGCGACCAGGGTTGGCGTCAGGAAGGGCATCCGCCATAAAAAACATTACCTCAAGAAAAAGCCTAACCACTGCACAGCAGGGAAAAATGGCTGTAAAAACGGTCATTTTATATATACATACATATATACAATATACATATATATACAGGGTGAGTCAAAAGTAGTACCCTATTTTTGTGTTTTTTCGGCTGTCAGATTTTTTCTGGGAAGTCATGTTGTTAATAATTGTCTTGCAGATTATTAATTTTCGTAATTTATTTCTTTTTGATTTTGTTTTGCAGGATATATATGTGTATGTATATATATGTATGCCTGGTGTTGGCTTAATGGTTAGGGTGGTGGGCTTAGGAACCGAGTATCCTGAGTTCAAATCCCACTCGGCTGTTGAATTAATACCAGGTGGGGTTGACTCTGCCTGTCATCCTTCCGAGGTCGGCAAAATGAGTGCCAGCATGCTGGTATCCTGTGTCGGAGTGGCGACCCGTCCAGGATTGTGCCCAATAGCCAAGGAGACTGCTTCGGCAGCACCAACGCTCTGCACAGAGTATGGTCCCAGTGGATGGATATATATGTTTATATATATATATATATATATATATATGTTTATGTTTATATATATATATATATATATATATATATGTATATATATATATATATATATATATATATATATATATATATATATATATATATATATATATATATACTAGCGATACCTGTGCACATGCACGGGATAGCAGTACAACATCGCTGGTAGCACATGACAGACCGTACACGGGAAATGACAAAAATATGCATTGTGCAAAATGCAAGTGGTACTATGGAACGCCAAGACTTCCCAAACATTGTCGGCATGTCCGCTAAGTGCCACAGCAATTTCATAGGGATCTTCTGATGGCGAGCCGAGTTTTTAGTGTGCAAGCTTAGTATTATAATACAGATATACAGATATATATATATATATATATATATATATATATATATATATATATATATATATATATATATATATATATATATATATATATATATACATATACAAGATGAGAGTTTTAGTAATATACGAGATGACCCGTGAATATGTATGTATATATGTATATATATATATATATATATATATATATATATATATATATATATATATATATATATATATATATATTGTTGTGGTTACCAAATTCGCAAACCACCATTCAGGTCCCTTAGGTGAGGTATCTCGGTAAGTGCATGTGTAGTTAGGCCCAAACCCGTTGTCTAGTGGGAATACATGTCATTTATGCGAGCTGCGACTCTTCAGGATAGCCGTTTTTCTTTTACTATCTTTATTTTGGACCAACCGCCATGATTACCACCACAACCACAACATCAACCACCAACCACAACGCCGCTTCACCACAACCGCCACGACCTTCACGTCACACCTCGCAACCATAGCATCGCCACCGTTCTTGCCCCGCTGTGGGTACCGGTGTGGGACTCGGGCAGGGCGCGCGTCGAACAGTGTGTACAAAATCACGGATTTTGTGCTTCAAAAACGGATCAAAAACGACACACGCCCACTTTTTGCCGTCCAATCGGTGAGCGAGGGGCGATTTGGCCCCGCCTCCAGAACGATCGATATATGCAAATTTGTGGATCAAAAAGCCTTCACGCCCACTTTTTCTCGGGCCAATGGGGAGCGAGGTGAAAGGTCAAAGGGAGGGGGTCAAAGGCGAAGCTACGGGGGATAAAAGGACCGTGTTCGTCAGTCAGAGCAGTGTGGAAGTCTGGAGCCCGAAGCCTGCAGTAGCTGGAGAAGCTGAAGAAAGTCGAACGAGGGGAGCCCAAAGAAGAGTCCAGGGTGGAGAGTCCAGAGGCGGAGAGGCGGCAGCGGCGAAGGCAGACGAGGGGGTGCTCGCGACGGTGCCGGGAGCTGCACGCCCGAGGAAGGCCGGCAGCGCGACCTGGCCGAGGTGGAGACGCACACCAGGGATAATAAAGATCCTCTATACCCCGAGCATCAGCAACCCCCTCCTGTTTCCCCCCGCGCTGAGATAGTGCGACCAAGGGGGCCCCTTTTCCCACCCCCTGCCAGGCACTGTCCGCGAGGCCCGCGGAGTGAGGCGCCATCGCCGCTCCGCGTCTCATCACCAGACGGGTAGGCGCGACCCGGTCTCGGCCTCAGGCCCGCCTCATTCTTGAGGGTATTCTTTCCTTGGTTTTGGGTATGTGTTGTCGGCGCCGTCTGTGAAGTAGAATTGTATAAGTGTTGTCGTGTGCTCGGTAGTCGGTATTAGCTCTGCACTGTGTTTTCACTTTTATATTTGCTTTTTGTGTAAATGGAATTGTGTTTTCTTTTTTTTGTGTGCTTTTGGTGGAATTGTATTTGTGTGCTTCCCGTGTGCCGCGAATAAATGTGCTTTATTGTTGAACTGTTCTCCCGCTTCGCTTCGTCTTTTCCCCCATTGAACCCTCATCTTGCTTCACGTAAAGGGTTGGTAGTGGGCTGAATACGCCCGATAATTAATCGAACCGTCGAGGTCGACGATAACACCGCTCGGTTATTCTGATAGTACGGAACGGGTCGCTTAAGTGGCCCGTGTCCGAAGTCGACCTGCGGCGAGGTGCGATCGCCAGGTCTACCCTCCGCGTGGGTACTTAGGTAGGTCGACTTTGGCGAGCAACCCTATCCCACGCGGGGGCTGATTGGCTCGATCGCGGTGAGACCGAAAGGTCCACCCGTGACTGGTTCCCGGCGTTAGTCCGAGAGGGTCACGACTGGATTGTCCGTCCGGTGGGCGACGTGCCGCGATTCGAGTTACGTGGCCGTCAGCACGCCGGCGGGCGCGAAGACCGCAACACTGGTGTCAGGTCGTGCGATACAAATTCATCGCCCTCCTCGCGGCACTGGTATCGGAGAAAGGAAAACGGGCTCTCCTGTCTCCAATTAAATTCACGGGAATCGGTCCAGGGGTGAGAGAAGCGACCCCCGATTCCCTCCAAATTACGAGCGAGCAAATTAACCCTTCACGAGAAGCAAGATGGCGTCTCAAGGCGAGCGGGAGCCGGGGGAATTAGAAATGGATGTACAATGTGTAGGATCCATGGTCCAGGATGGAATCCCCGAGCAGGAAATGTTGATTGTGCAGGAACACGGACTCGCCCAACTGAACCCAGGGCCCGAGGTGGGTGCGGCAGCGGCCGCGGTGTATGACACCTCCCCCCCCCTCTCCACCAAGACCCTTCCCCAACCCCTGCCGAAACGGCTCACTTGAGTGCATCCGACATTGCCCAGCTATTCACCATGCTGGCACAAATGAATGCGGCAATGACAAATGAAATGAAAAACGAAATGAAAGGCAATACACAACAAATAAACGAAAAGATGGATACAAAAATAAACGGAATGGAAGCAAACATGAAGGAAGAAATGAAAAAGTTCCGGGGTGAGACGCAGAACATGGGCCGATGCCTGCAGGCGGGCATGAAGGCCGTGACAAAGGAAATAATAGGTGAGACAAGGGAGGTAAAGGGTGAAGAGTTGGCAGAGACACGGGAGATAGAAAAAATAGAGGAAAGACTACACGAGGAAGACGGGGTAAGTGACGCACACACACACACAGAGGTAGTGGAGGATAATGGGGGTGAGCTGGCGGACTGGGTCGAGACCCAGTGCGAGCACCTGGATGGCCTCCTCCAGGAACAAGGGGAGGGAGTATGCCCCCTTGAGGCGGATCACGACCAGGTGAGTTCGGTCGTGCTTTGCGAGGTTGAGGGGAGGAGTGCTGCGAACGGGTGCACGGAGAGCTTGGGGGGTGTAGAGGCCCCGAAGACCCTTGTGGGGACACGAATCCCCAGTGTGGTTGTCCCTGTGTGTGTGGTGCAAGGTGTGAGTGCGTCCCCGTGTGTGGAAGCGACCCCGTGTGTGAGTGGTGTGGTGGCGATGGTGCCAGAGTGCGTGCTTCCCAGCACGCCGGGTGTGGATGGGGCACCGTGTGTGAGTGAGGCCGTGTGTGTGAGTGAAACGGCCAGTATGAGTGAGGCACCGTGTGTGAGTGGTGTGGTGGCGATGGTGCCAGAGTGCGTGCTTCCCAGCACGCCGGGTGTGGATGAGGCACGGAGTGTGAGTGAGGCACCGCGGGTTAGTGCCCCCGCGTGTGTGGGTGAGGCACCGTGTGTGGAAGAGACCGCGTGTGTGAGTGTCGCCGTGTGTATGAGTGAGGTACCGCGGGTGAGTGCCCCCGCGTGTGTGGATGAGGAACGGAGTGCGAGTGAGGGACCGCGGGTGAGCGCCCCCGCACGCGTGAGTGAACGGCCGTGTGCAAGGTCGCTGTGTGCCAGGGAGACCGTGTGTGTGAGAGAGCGGTATGAGAGGGAGATGTCGGTTGGCATGCGGGAGCACGCAGCCGCGTCTCCCGGTGTGAATGTGATGGAGTGGACTGTGTGCGTCGTAACACGCAGGTATGCGTGTGTGGAATGGCGACGACGGCGACATGGGAGAAACGAAAGCCGAGTAGCGGCTGTAGTTGTTTCGGGGACCGTGCCGGGTTCACCCAGCAGTGAGCACGCGGTCCGTGCTGTGCAACGCACGAGACCACCACGTGCTCGCTTGCGAGAGTGAAGTCCCGGTCCGGAAACGCACGCGGTGGATTTGCCGATCCCGCGGACGGACAAAGTTTAGGCAGGTAAATGGATTTGGACCGGACGGGTTCTCCACGCGATCGTGTGTGTTAAGCTCCAACGGGCAAGGCACATGTGTTCGCGTGGGGAACCCCTCGAGACGTGGGGCTTGTTTTTTTATGCGCCCGGTGACGCCATGGCTGCACGTGGGGTTGGAATCCGGCAGGAGGGGTATCTCTGCCGGATGGTCCCGTCCAAGGAGGGACGAGGAACACGTGCAGCTGCATGACGTCACGGGCAGGTGCAAAGTGCGCGAGCTCTGAGTTGCCGCGCAGGTGCTGCGCATGGAAAAAAAAAAAAAAAAGCAAGCCTCACTTTCGGGTGTACAGGATTCCTGGGCAAGGGGTGAAAGACCCCCTTACCTGGGCACAGGATGAAAACTAGTTAGGGGGAAGGGTTAGCTTAGCTAGACCGACTTCATGGGGCAGGGGTAAGTCCTCATGGAGTCCGTGGAATGGATTAGTTAGAGGGATTGTAGCCAGATTTAGGTTGGGAAAGTGATTTTTGGGACATTTGGAGACAGTGACAGACTTTGGATGTGTAGTGGGGACGTGGTTTAGCTACGTAGTGTTAAATGGAACGTGCTGTAGTTTAAGGGACGACGTGGGAGCACGAGTTAGTTAGGGGGTGCAGTTAGAAGGATGGCAGAGTTCAGCGGTGTGTGTGTTGAAGAGTTGAGAGGTGAGTACATGATGAGCGAGTGAGGCCAGCGGGTCTGTGTGAGTGGAGCGAATGGGGAATGCATGGTGCGATGAGTGATTGGGGGGAGGAGTGACTCCCGCCCAAGGGACCCCGGGGTCAGTGTAGAGTGAGTTAGCTGGGTTAGTCAAATTGTAAAAATGGAGGTCGTTTTGTTGTTGGTGGGAAAGTAGGCTCGAGACCCATTTGGAGGGGTGCAGGAGCCCTGTTGACGGGCTTGGGAGCGTGGCTGCGAAAGGTGAGTATCGCTGAGTGGGTACCCCGGGCACCAGGCTAGTCGGCCGTGGTAGGCCAAGGGCCCATGGGGGGCCGGGATAGAGTAGTGGGCACGGGTGCGCCTGCTTGGTGCGGGGGCCCGGGGCGCCATTAGCCGCGTGGGCAGTGTTGTGGGCACGGGTGACACTCGGAAAGGGGCCCGGGAGGCCGGCCTGCCACGTGTGCGTTTCAGGGGAGGTGCCATGGGGGGCACTCCCCGGTGTTAGGGAGCTGGTAGGCTCGGAGGCAGTGTAGTGCCCGGGGGTGCCATAGCGGGAGATTCGGCAGAGGGTCGTGCCTGCCAAAGGGAGCCACGTGTCCTAGCCAGGAGACCGTGTGAGGGCACGGAGAGAAAATTGGGGGGCGAGGCCCGAAATTGTAAGGACACCAACACAGGCGACGGGAATCTGGGTTGTTAGAACCAATAGTTTAAGCGAGAGGCGCTTGTTGAAAGCCCCGGGGTAGTTTAACAGTTAAATGGTTAGGGTAGATTAGGAGATGTACCCCTCCGCACCATCCATCCCCTCGCTGTCGTTGTGGGCCGCTGGACCCACTTTGGTTATAGATCGCCGAACTCTGGGGAGGCCATTCTGAGGCTTCGTTGGGCCTCGACACAGGACGTTAGCTCTCCCTTATTCCCCTCCGGGAAGGGAACGTAGGGGTTGGGAGTAGGCTAGGTGACAGGATAGGTTAGCCGAACAAGGACGATAAAGGGGGTTAGGGGACGATTTATAGAGGGGGAGTAAAAATAAAAACAACAGAAAAAAATTAAGTTGGGGCTAAATTGGGGTTTGACAAATTAAGGGAGTGGGTATGTACAGTGACAGGCAAAGGCGATAGGTGGGAGGGAGACAGGTAGGTAGGTCCGAGCCCGCCTTCCAAGTGGCCAGCACCACCGCACTCCCTCCACCAACCTCCATTGAACGGCAAAGGCTGGCCAACTTCATCGGCTGGCCGTGTTTTGCTTCAAGGCGGAGGCCGGCCAACTTCATCGGCAGCTGTGTGCTGCAAGGCCTGTGCCGGCCGGATCATCTGCAGCTGTGGTACTTCAAGGCCTGTGCCGGCTAGTTCATCTGCCGGCTGTGTTTGCCTGCAGCGGCCTTCTTCTGCGGGCTGTGTTTGCCTGCTGCCTTTGCCATGCCCACTGCCCATGTTCACCAGCCCCATTCAATTTTTGCTTTGCCCCCCCACCCCCTGTTCATTGCCATGTGCGCCAGGATCGTAAAAGCAACAGTTTGCAAGCTGCGAGAACTGCCCCGTTGGCAGCTACAACACGGGCCTGCAGTGGCGGCCCGTGCACCGTGTTTGTGTCCATCCATCCATCCATCCATTCGTTGTGCTCATTGCGTGTGCCACTTGAGCTGGCACGGAGACTGCGTTGTGCAGCCCATGCACCGTTGTGGTTCACTGCGTTCAGTTCAAAAGGGAAGGCCTTGGACTACGTGTGAGCAGCCAGCCACGTTCCCTGTCACCTGCATTGTTTGAGCCAGAGACTGCATGCGGGCAGCCTGGCTCCCTGCTAACTGCTTTTCTTTTGCAGAGTTCAGTGATCCTGGGCCATGGTTTAGTGTAAAATTTGTAAGTTAAGGTTAAGATGTACTGTAAATATGAGTGCGCCCCCGGCATGTTTGTCTTAGCGCCGGCAATTTTATTTAAGTCGTCCGTGTGAGTGAGTTTGTTTAGATAGTTACGCAGCCCTCAGGTTATTTATTTTGGGGACACGAATACCATGAATGTCGCACTCAGGGATCCGTAGGTAAAATGTACTAGGGGAAAACTACACATGATGGCACACGAAAATTTGACGACTCGGGACGAGTCTGTAAAAAGGGGAGGGGGTAGTGTTGTGGTTACCAAATTCGCAAACCACCATTCAGGTCCCTTAGGTGAGGTATCTCGGTAAGTGCATGTGTAGTTAGGCCCAAACCCGTTGTCTAGTGGGAATACATGTCATTTATGCGAGCTGCGACTCTTCAGGATAGCCGTTTTTCTTTTACTATCTTTATTTTGGACCAACCGCCATGATTACCACCACAACCACAACATCAACCACCAACCACAACGCCGCTTCACCACAACCGCCACGACCTTCACGTCACACCTCGCAACCATAGCATCGCCACCGTTCTTGCCCCGCTGTGGGTACCGGTGTGGGACTCGGGCAGGGCGCGCGTCGAACAGCGTGTACAAAATCACGGATTTTGTGCTTCAAAAACGGATCAAAAACGACACACGCCCACTTTTTGCCGTCCAATCGGTGAGCGAGGGGCGATTTGGCCCCGCCTCCAGAACGATCGATATATGCAAATTTGTGGATCAAAAAGCCTTCACGCCCACTTTTTCTCGGGCCAATGGGGAGCGAGGTGAAAGGTCAAAGGGAGGGGGTCAAAGGCGAAGCTACGGGGGGATAAAAGGACCGTGTTCGTCAGTCAGAGCTGTGTGGAAGTCTGGAGCCCGAAGCCTGCAGTAGCTGGAGAAGCTGAAGAAAGTCGAACGAGGGGAGCCCAAAGAAGAGTCCAGGGTGGAGAGTCCAGAGGCGGAGAGGCGGCAGCGGCGAAGGCAGACGAGGGGGTGCTCGCGTCGGTGCCGGGAGCTGCACGCCCGAGGAAGGCCGGCAGCGCAACCTGGCCGAGGTGGAGACGCACACCAGGGATAATAAAGATCCTCTATACCCCGAGCATCAGCAACCCCCTCCTGTTTCCCCCCGCGCTGAGATAGTGCGACCAAGGGGGCCCCTTTTCCCACCCCCTGCCAGGCACTGTCCGCGAGGCCCGCGGAGTGAGGCGCCATCGCCGCTCCGCGTCTCATCACCAGACGGGTAGGCGCGACCCGGTCTCGGCCTCAGGCCCGCCTCATTCTTGAGGGTATTCTTTCCTTGGTTTTGGGTATGTGTTGTCGGCGCCGTCTGTGAAGTAGAATTGTATAAGTGTTGCCGTGTGCTCGGTAGTCGGTATTAGCTCTGCACTGTGTTTTCACTTTTATATTTGCTTTTTGTGTAAATGGAATTGTGTTTTCTTTTTTTTGTGTGCTTTTGGTGGAATTGTATTTGTGTGCTTCCCGTGTGCCGCGAATAAATGTGCTTTATTGTTGAACTGTTCTCCCGCTTCGCTTCGTCTTTTCCCCCATTGAACCCTTATCTTGCTTCACGTAAAGGGTTGGTAGTGGGCTGAATACGCCCGATAATTAATCGAACCGTCGAGGTCGACGATAACACCGCTCGGTTATTCTGATAGTACGGAACGGGTCGCTTCAGTGGCCCGTGTCCGAAGTCGACCTGCGGCGAGGTGCGATCACCCGGTCTACCCTCCGCGTGGGTACTTAGGTAGGTCGAATTTGGCGAGCAACCCTATCCCACGCGGGGGCTGATTGGCTCGATCGCGGTGAGACCGAAAGGTCCACCCGTGACTGGTTCCCGGCGTTAGTCCGAGAGGGTCACGACTGGATTGTCCGTCCGGTGGGCGACGTGCCGCGATTCGAGTTACGTGGCCGTCAGCACGCCGGCGGGCGCGAAGACCGCAACAATATATATATATATATATATATATATATATATATATATATATATATATATATATATATATATATATATATATATATATATATATATCTTCTTCTTTCGGCTGCTCCCGTTTGGGGTCGCCACAGCGGATCATCCGTATGATCCGCATAGTGATTTGGCACATGTTTTACGCCGGATGCCCTTCCTGACGCAACCCTGGTCGCCTCTTACGACACAGGGACATGGTACACCTATTTTAACCGGGGAATACACTGGCCCAGTATACTGGTACTCATTTCGCCGACCTCAGAAGGATGACAGGCTGAGTCAACCCCCTGGTGTATTAATTCAGTGGCCCAACGGGGCTTGAACTCAGGACCTCTTGGATCCCAAGCCGCTGCCCTAACCACTGCGCCAACACCAGTATATGTATGCATATATATATATATATATATATATATATATATATATATATATATATATATATATATATATATATATATATATATATATATATATATATATATTTATTTATATATATATATATATATATATATATATATGGGGGTTGACTCAGCCTGTCAACCCCCCCCCCCCGTGTTGTGCTTCGCTGTGCCTCCGTCCCTCCACCATTGCGCCCTGCCCCTCCTACATGTGCTATAATCTCCGAGGATTAACGTGTCCACCTCCTATTAATAAGGAACCGCTCGACCGTCCGGGGCTGGCGGTGTTAACCACCAGTCATCACCTATATGCCTGGTGTTGGCTAAATGGTTTGGGTGGTAGGCTTGGGATCCTTGGATGATGAGTTCAAATCCCTTTTCGCTGTTGAATTAATACCAGGCAGGGTTAACTCTGCCTGTCATCCTTCCGAGGTCGGCAAAATGAGTGCCAGCATGCTGGTATCCTGTGTCACATTGGCGACCCATCCAGGATTGTGCCCAATAGCCAAGGAGACTGCTTTGGCAGCACCAACGCTCTGCACAGAGTATCGTCCCAATGTATGGATGGACCACAATTTGGATGGGGGGGGGGGTTAACCTGGCCGTCACCCCCCACAACAATATACATGAAATGTACCAGAGTAGATGATGATCGGGAGGTAACAGGACTTTGTAAACACCATGTACAACGATCTAAATTTGTGAAAGTCATCTCAAACTATTTGAATTTGTGAAAACTACCAAAATCTATCTGGTTTGGTGAAAGTTATCTAAAACTACCTGAATTTATGAAAGTTTTATCAAAAATGATATAGGTTTGTGAAAGTTTTCATTCAAAACGATCTAAATTTGTGAAAGTTACTGAAAACGATCTAAATTTGTGAAATTATCTGAAGCGATGTAAATGTGTGAGAGTTATCGAAATCTATCTGGATTTGTGTAAGTTTTCTGAAATAATGTGAATTTGTGAGAGTTACATAAGCCTATCTGAATTTGTGAAAGTTTTATCTACTGTAGAACGATGCAAGTTTGTAAGTTTCCGAAAAATATGTAAATTTATGAGTTACCTAAAACGATGTAAATTTAAAAGTTTTATCTCAAACTATTTGAATTTGTGAGTTACCTAAACCTGTACACGATGAGAATTACAGCAATAGTTTCTTATTTAAACAGTACTGCAGCTAAATACTTTATATATTCAAGAGTAATTATTTGTGAAAGTTTTATCGAAGACGATCTGGATTGGTGAAAGTTATCTGAAACAATCGAAATTTTTAAAAGTGATATTAAACTATTTGTGTTGAGCACACGATGCAGACCCCATTTGGGGGGAGGGGGGGGAGATTTTTTTGTTATGTGCAAAATTATAGATTAAAACAACATGTTTTATTAGCAGGAACATTACAATTGTTCCTCTTTGAAAATGTTTGATATCAATGTCCTCGTCTCACAAAGGGACCGTTAATGCTGCAGGAAGAAGCAATGAGGAATTGACATGAAAAAAATTCTATATGTGCTTGGGCAAGTGAGTGGAGTGGGGATGGGGAATGATGGGGGGGGAGTTCGTTTGAACCCTACAAACCCCTCCTCCTTACCCAAACGGTGAGCTTGTGTAGAGACGTCTAAGTGTGCTCTCTCTGTCTGACAGCTCTATCTTGTGAAGGCCGCTGTTTCAGCAAGTTCATGCGTGGAAAAGACTGTCAGTGCGATGAAGCCTGCCATCAATATGGAGAGTGCTGTTCTGACTTCAACAACATCTGTGCACCTGACGGTGTGTGCATTCATCAAGATGTTGATGTTAACATTTAAAACCTGATGTTACCATCTATAGAAAACTAAACACTACCTGTTATGGATGGTGATCTATGCATAGGACTGGAGTGGTGTGTCGAAGTGTGTGTGTGTGTGTGTGTGTGTGTGTGTGTGTGTGTGTGTGTGTGTGTGTGTGTGTGTGTGTGTGTGTGCACGTGGGACATGCCTTTCAGATGGAGAACTCGAAGACTATTTAGAATTTGCTGCAGATGATCCATGGCAGCGGGATGATCCATGGGCATATCCTGAGACAGATATGAATGTGCCTGAAGACGAACATGAAGCTGAAGGACAAGAAACAATACGACAGACATTGGTAGAACAAAGGACTCCTCCCATGATGGTGACATGGCCTGACACAACCTTGCAGACACAAGCAGAATCAGATGTCCCATCACAGACACAGGAATGTGTTGGGACCACATACAAATACACATCACAGACATCTCAGATACAAGTCGAACAAGATACACATTCCCCAACATACAATAGAACAACAAATGTAACTCAGAGAGAAATACAGACACATACAGTTCCAGAGACACACACACAACCACATACATCCTTGAAGGGACAGACACAACCAGAGACTTCTCAAATACAGGCAACTCCACAAACACAATTTTTTTTAGACAAAACTACGATGTCAACATATACTGACAAAGACACAGCATTTCCAACAAGCACAGATATGAAAAGTTTGCCACCACAAATGGCTTCGGACAAAACTCCACAGACTGGTACCTGGTTAGACAAAATTATACCGTCAGACATTGCATTACCGACATTACCTGGATTAGAGAGACAAACACAGTTATCTACAGGACAAGAAACTACACGACAGATATTGGAAGAACAAAGGACAACTCCCATGATGGTGACATGGCCTGACATAACCTTGCAGACACAAGCAGAATCAGATGTCCCATCGCAGACACAGGAAAGTGTTGGGACCACATACAAATACACATCATCACAAACATCTCAGATACAAACAGAACATGATACACATTCCCCAACATACAATACAACAACAAATGTAACTCAGACAGAAATACAGACACATACAGTTCCAGAGACACATACACAACCATATACATCCATGAAGGGACAGACACAACCAGAGACTTCCCAAATACAGGCAACTCTACAAACACAAAAATTTTCAGACAAAATGACAATGTCAACATATACTGACAAAGACACAGCATTTCCAACAAGCACAGATATGAAAAGTTTGCCACCACAAATGGCTTCGGACAAAACTCCACAGACTGGTACCTGGTTAGACAAGATTATACAGTCAGACATTGCATTACCGACATTACCTGGATTAGAGAGACAAACACAGTTATCTACAGGACGAGAAACTACACGACAGACATTGGCAGAACAAAGGACAACTCCTATGATGGTGACATGGCCTGACACATCCTTGCAGACACAAGCAGAATCAGATGTCCCATCACAGACACAGGAAAGTATTGGGACCACATACAAATACACATCACAGACATCTCAGATACAAGTCGAACATGATACACATTCCCCAACATACAATAGAACAACAAATGTAACTGAGACAGAAATACAGACACATACAGTTCCAGAGACACACACACAACCACATACATCTTTGAAGGGACAGACACAACCAGAGACTTCCCAAATACAGGCAACTCTACAAACACAAAAATTTTCAGACAAAACGACAATGTCAACATATACTGACAAAGACACAGCATTTCCAACAAGCACAGATATGAAAAGTTTGCCACCACAAATGGCTTCGGACAAAACTCCACAGACTGGTACCTGGTTAGACAAGATTATACAGTCAGACATTGCATTACCGACATTACCTGGATTAGAGAGACAAACACAGTTATCTACAGGACAAGAAACTACACGACAGACATTGGCAGAACAAAGGACAACTCCTATGATGGTGACATGGCCTGACACATCCTTGCAGACACAAGCAGAATCAGATGTCCCATCACAGACACAGGAAAGTATTGGGACCACATACAAATACACATCACAGACATCTCAGATACAAGTCGAACATGATACACATTCCCCAACATACAGTAGAACAACAAATGTAACTGAGACAGAAATACAGACACATACAGTTCCAGAGACACACACACAACCACATACATCTTTGAAGGGACAGACACAACCAGAGACTTCTCAAATACAGGCAACTCCACAAACACAAACATTTTCAGACAAAACGACGATGTCAATATATCCTGACAAAGACACAGCATTTCCGACAAGCACAGAGATGAAAAGTTTGCCACCACAAACAGCTTCTGACACAACTCCACAGACTGGTACCTGGTTAAACAAGATTACACAGTCAGACATGACATCACAGACACCGCCCAAATTAGGTACCTCAACAACATCTACGGTAGAGGTGTCCGCAGAAGACGCCACTCTACAGACAATGGCAGAAAGAAATGTAACTCTGAGGATGGTGACAGAGTCAGACAAAATTTTACAAAGCAAACTACCTATAACAGTGATTCAACAAACGTACAATGAAACAAATGGGATTATATTGACAACTGCACAGACGGGTATTACAATGCACACAGATGCACAAATGATCACGACAAGAGCATTGACAATGTCAAGTCTCCCAACAGTATCGACTTTTCCCGATGTAAGATCATCACTTGCACCTCCGGTGTCCGCAGAAGACTCACCATCGCTTGCACCTCCAGGTATGGACATAGCCATCAGATTCCACCTTTTAAAAATGCAAACTGCTATCTCTCGTTCTACATGCTTCCTCCTTTCTTAGTATTGAGACATTTATGGACAAACATGGCCAGGGAAGATCAAACTGGCAATAGTATCGTACTAACATCAAAATAGTTAAAGTGAGGAGGAAAGATTGTTGTAAAACTGAGAGAAGCATGAAATGCAGGAGTTTGATGAATGTGGATTTGTAGTTATGTATCAGTTTTTTTTTACAGCCAAACCAACATATATCCATAATCCAGCCATCATGTATCCACAGTTTTCTCATTGTTTATCCACCACCATCTTTACATCATGTACACACCATCTACTGATAATAATCTATCGATTATGCACCAACAATGGAGCCAATTTTTTTCACAAAACAGACATGATCTTCTCACAGGTATGCATCACACATTCACGATCTACCCATCATGTGCCCACAAAATACCGACACAATCTACACCCAAAATTGCACAAAATAAACCACAATCTACCAATCATACATCCACAAATACCCACAATCTAGGTCCAAAAAAATCTACAAAATGTCCAGAAAACAACTGCAAAAAACATCACAAAATACACAAAAATACCGACACAATCTACTCATCATAGGTCCACAAAACATTGACATCTTCACATCTCCACTCATCGTACATCCACAAATTAAACAGGACCTAGCCCACAAAATATTATGTGGAAGGGGGAGGGGATCCAAAACTAGACTTGGTAAATGTAACATGGACCGCGTGTTTCGAGGAGGTTAGATTGCCATGTATCGGGGCGTGTCGGAGTAAGTCATCTTGTTACACGAGATGCTGAGGAGGCAGCGTCTGTAATTTATGGACGGCATACTCAGGGTAAGATTGGATGTGTAAAAACCTATTGTTAGCAGATAGGACCAGGCAAGGACTTTGGGACAAAGCACAAAGGAAGTGCTTCACATTTCAAAAGGACTAATCACGATCTGGCTAGTGCACCACAAGCCATGGTGGTGTACTATTCTGTAGGGCCCAAAATAGGGGATGAAGACTATTATTATTGGGGCAAATCTAAAAAAAAATAATTTACAACTGAAGTACAAGTCTCAAATTTTTACAATCTCCACATTTCACATGAGTGTCTTAACAACCCAAGGTAGGACTATGCGTTTAGCAGACTTATACTTCCCAACACCAACTGCATATATGCAATCTTGACCAAGAGAATGAATGAGCCAGTTTACGCAGGATGCACAGTTGGAGTCTTTTCTGCAACACCTGACAGAAGAGTCTTCAGGAAGATTGCAAGAGAGGATGGCAGAAGCATATGGTTATTGTTCAGCTCATCAGTATGTGGTGGCGAGCCATGGTCAGCTTGTGTTCATGATGCCTTAAATCAGGTTTGGTCAGGTGTGGCAGCATGCGCCGGAGCAGCGCGTCACTGCGTCCACTTTCTGCCGGTACTCCAGGGGCCTCCATCTGGCCATCCCCCAGGCAGATGACTGGCCCATTCGCATCTCCTTGGGATGCTGATCAACCTGCTGCAACCAAGAGGCATGTGGTCGGCCCATTGGCCTCCTCCATTCACGAGACTCCCTCACTGAGAGAATCTGGTGAGCAGGATCAGCATCAGGAAAAGGAGCCACAAGTCCATACAGCCGCAGCTGACACTCACGGACTGTGCAGATAACAAATATCACTGGAGTTTCTCTCAGCAACCGTTCGTTGGACACAAAGTTCAACCAGCGATAGCCAAGAATTCTCCAAAGAGACCTGGTACCAAAGTAATCAAGTCTCCATCTCAGATCCCTGGTACCAAAGTAATTAAGTCTCCATCTCAGATCCCTGGACAGAGTCCAAATCTCACATCCATAAAGCAAGACTGGAAGCACCAAGGCCCTGAAGACTCGGATTTTCATCCTCCTGCACAGGTACCAACATTGCCACACCCCATGAACCAGTAAATCCATGACTCTCCAGGCCCAATCTGTTGACCTCTGGCTCACAGCCAACAGAGACATAAATATCACTGCCAAGAAAAGTGAATCCCTCCGTGACCTCAACATCCTCACTACAAACAGGTACAGACAAGACAACAGCATCCAAGATGTCACTGAAAGCCTGGATCTTAGTTTTGACTCAGGAAACCCATAATACCAGCGGTTTCAACTCCTCATTCAGCACTTCAAGGTCTCCCAAAAAGATATCCAGTCTCCGCAAAGATGACTGCATCATCTGCGAAATCAAAGTCAGAGATCTTGACATTCCGAAATGATGCACCACAGCTTGATCTCTCCAACATTCTCCCCAGAATCCAGTCCATACAAGCGCTAAAAACTTGTGGGGGCCAGTTCACACCCCTGATGAACTCCAGTAATTGGAAATAAGTTAGAGATGGTATCATCACATCTCACAGCACTCTCAGCACCGGAATATCGTTCAGACATCAGATTGATCAGTTTTGTTGGTACCCCACGAAGACCAAGAATCCTCCAGAGGACATCCCGAGTCACTGAATTGAATGCTTTGCAGAGATCAACATCGGCTGCAAGCAGCCCCTGTCAAAACTCTCGTCTGCGTTCGGTGAGGACCCGAAGAGCAAGGATACGGTCAATTGTTGACCTCTTTGGTGTAAAGCCTAACTGCTCTGGACACCGGTGCTCAAGCAGATGGTGGTGAACCCTATCAAGAATTATCCAAGCAAAGACCTTGCCTGGCACTGAGAGCAGTGTCACCCCCAAGGTAGTTGTCATAGCCCTGGCGATCACCCTTCCCTTTCCAGAGAGGGACAACAAGGCCCCTCTTCCAGTCAGTTGGGATGATGCCTGTGTTCCAGGCAGGGCACAGAACTGCATGCAATGACACAAGTACAGCATTTCCACCAGCCTTGAGAAGTTCAGCATGGATGTCACAGATACCAGGGGCTTTAACCCATTTCAACCGGTTCACCGGAGCCTGTGTTTCCACAAACGAAGGGAGATCACAGTTGATCAGAGGGTTAGCAATAGGGATAGTAATATCCCTGACATCCAACTCGACAGCTGGTGGATCAGCCTGGTACAACCGCTCAAAGTAACCGGCCTAGCAGGCCATCACCTTGTACTCCTCTGTCAAGAGCCCACCACCCTCCGCTCTAACTACAGTACACTGAGGGACAGGCTTGGAGGAATGCAATGCGCAAATTCCCCTGTAAACAGGACGAGAATCACTTGACCACAGATGATGCTCCACCCCCTCTCAGATTCCTCGCACATAGGCCGCCTTGACCACTCTTAGCGCACGTACAGTTTTATGCCAACTCCCTGAACTGCTCAGCTCTGCCTGGCCCTGTGACTGGTCAATGATATCCAGTGTCACTTCAGAGACAAAATTCTTCTTTGCCCTCCGGTGAGTTCCAAGACATCCACCGGCAACATCAAGGACGGTGGTCTTGAAGGCACTCCACAACTATTCAGGATTCTCCAAAGCACCCAGATCCCCCAAAATCTCCACTCAGCCTGTTTGCAAACTCCTCAGCTACCCGCTCATCATTGAGCTTGCCAACATCTGGTCGAGGCTGGGATGGTACCATTCTCCTGGATGTAAGCTGCAACTTTCAGAGTTGCTACAATAAGCCTGTGGTCAGTATTGAGGAACTGAGCACTTTGGTCGACCCTGCAGTTCTGGATCATCCTCCAGTGACCATAAACAACCACATGGTCAATCTCCTTTGTCACACCACCAGCGTTGGAATACCAAGTCCAGCGATGAGCTTGTGGGCACTGAAACCATGAACCAGCCGCCCTAAGTCCATGACTTCTTGCAAAGTCAAGGAACTTCGTGCTATTCTGGTTCTTGGTTTTAGAACCATATGGCCCAACACGTATCTCATAACCATCCCAATCAGTTCCAGTCGATGCCTTGAAATCTCCCAAGACTAGAAGAGTATCTCGCCTGGAGCACTGATTAACCAGACTCGAGCGTGGGATAGAATGCGTCCTTCACAGTGAGATCACTCGCATCAGTCAGAGCATATTTCAAGACCAGGGAAATGACACTCAAGGAGTGACGAATACCGACCGAGTCTCATAATACGCTCGTTGACTGGTGTTACCTCAATTATCATTGGAGTCAGCTCATTGGACACAGCTACAGCAACTCTTCGGGTGTGGTTACCATCCGAGCGACCAGACCAATACTAGGTGTAACCACCCGCCATGATCTCGCCACTATCCATTCTCCGAACCCCACAGAGTGCTGCAGTACCGATGTTCAAACGCTAGAGCTCAGATGATAACAGAGGCAGATGATCACCCCCCTTTCGGGATGACATTCCAGGCACCCACCCGAAGGGACCGCCTCAGTTTAACTCAAGGAGAACGCCGTCTGGTAACGACACCTCAGCATCATTCCGCCACTTACCACCGCAAATTGCCCCTGGACGCTGGGTCTGGTGGATCAGCCTGGTTCAGCCGCTCAAAGTAACCGGCCCAGCGAGCCTTCACTTCATACTCCTCTGTCAAAAGCTCACCACCCTCCGCTCTAACTACAGTACACCGCAGGACGGGCCTGGAGGAACGCAATGCACAAATTCAGACCCACATAGGTCTGAACCTCTGAATAAAAAGTAACCCAACTGCAACTCCCGCTTGACTCTCATGTGCTGTGCAGCCAAGTTGACCAAGTTGACCAAGTTTACTTTGCAATATCTTCAAGCTATCTTTGAATTTTCATCGCGACTTTCTGACAAATATGATTCTTGGTTTCTTTTTTCATTTTCTCAACCCCAAGAGAAGCCATATACATGACAAGTTTATCTGTGTTGTCAGTCACCGAGCACACATGAGGCGATGCAAACAAATCCACCCTGATGTTTGCACATAACTACTCGTGGGCATCCTGCTCCACATCTGTGTAAACTTGCTCAGCATCATCTAAATTTACTGCACTGCAACCAGGCCGAATAGAGTATCTCATTAAAGCACGGTAACACGTTTTGTAGTAGTGAGCTTCAGAGGGTGCAAGCTCACGAGATGCAATGGCCTATACTTTCTCATCCTTCTTCAGTGTAGCCACTTGTTGGATCTTATCATCTGAACGAAGTTCTTGGGACTGGATAAGAGGCTCCCGGGTATGTGACTTTCTGATATACTTGCTACACTTATCAGAAACAATACAGACATTCTCAAACACCCAAGAACTACTCGCAACTACATCTCTCGAAGACTTTCTCTGCCCCTGATTGATCAAATCATGTGGAGCAGCTGCATCTCTAATAAAGTTGAGTACCTTTTTGTGCGTGAATGTGTTCCTATAGTCCCTGTGATAAGATATCTTCGGAAGAGCATCATCAGATGATGACAATTGCAGGATAGGCTCAAAAGCACATATCCTGGCAGCTTCAAGCAGTGTGTCCAATGATGACAGGTCTCTTGGACTGACTCATCCTGCATTGGGAGCTTCACGTGAACATATGATGCATGCCTTCCATTCAGCGGAAGGAGTACGAGGACATATTCTTGACTGGTCAAGAGCATATCGAGCCAATTGTGAATCATACTTTAAAGAACAAGGTCACCTGACGTTACCGGGGACCATTGTGGGTCTTTCTTTCATTTACCTGAGTAATCCGACAAATTTTATGTCGATCAGTTAAAACGTAACAACCATCAATCTGCTTATTAGGTTTTCTATGATAGTTGTCATCCTTTCATCGCCATCTTTGATATTGACATCAGACCGAGACAGAAAACAAACAGAAATGTTCCATTCAGAAAAACAATGTGCCATGTTTGAAAAGATTCCATGGAAAATTATAGCCTGTAGTTCGATCACAAGCACTGACCAGGAATTTTTGCACTTCCTGGATGATATCTTGGATTTACCTACTTTCAGCCACGAAGCTACAGCTCCGACAAGTCCAGCATGGTTTTTTTGTTCCACAAATATGGTGAAATAAAAAAACATAAACTAAGTTTGTCTCCTCAAATGGTGGTGGTAAGTGCTCTCGGTTCTGTACCAGTAAGGTGGTACTCATTTTGCCGACCTCGGAAGGATAACAGGCTGAGTCAACCCAGTCGGTGTTATTTCAGTGGGGGTGACAGTGGATTCTACTCAAGACCCTAAGATCTAAAGCCAGCCACCTTAACCATTAAACCAACACCAGGCTTCATTGTTTAGTAAAAGAGTGGTTTGTGGCGCATAATGGAGGAAGGATTGTTGTTAAGTAAAAGAGCGGTCTGTGGTGCATAGTGGAGTTGGGATTGTTATTTATTATTTCTTGTGTACAAGTTTGCATGTCCCCACATCCATCTTTGTGTCTGTTGACTTGCTTGATCTATTCTGATTTGCATGCACCATCCGCTCATTAGAAATAAACCCTTATGAAGGAAAGAAACCTTTTCCATCCTCTGCTTCACATGCGTGTTGCCATCAAATTCAATTAATTTGGGTAACTTGGGGGAATGGTAAAGTTGCAGCTTAATTTCATTTGAATGCAGTAGCAAGATACCTTGCGGCCGTTTGTGGGATAAAAGTTCCCGCACAGTCGGCCCATGTAATGTACGCTGTGTGACGTGACAATATCTACAATTTATCCATGATACAACCACAAATTACTCACAATCAACCCACAATATACCCATAATACATCCACAAATTATTCACAATCAACCCATCACATATCACAATCTACCCACAATCTACCCATCATAATCCACCAAATACCCACAATCTACCCATCATACACCCACAATCTAACCATCATAATCCACAAAATACCCACAATCTATACATGATACATCCACAAATTACTCACAATCATCCCGCAATCTACCCATCATACATCCACAAACTACTCACAATCAACACACAATCAACCCATCACATGTCACAATCGACATACAATCTACCCATCATAATCCACAAAATACCCACAATCTACCCATCATACATCCACAAATTACTTACAATCTACTTCTCATACATCCAGAATCTACCCTTCATACATCCACAAAATACACGCAATCTACCCACCATGCATCCACAAAATACTCACAATGTACCCACCAAACATCCACAAAATACCCATATTCTTCCCATCACATATCTACAAAATACCCACAATCAACCAAACAATCAACCCATCACATTTCACAATCTACCCACAAGCTACCCATCATAATCCACAAAATACCCACAATGTACCCATCATTCATCCACAAATTACTTACAATCTACTTCTCATACATCCAGAATCTACCCATCATACATCCACAAAATAACGCAATGTACCCACCATGCATCCACAAAATACCCACAATCAACCCACCATGCATCCACAAAATACTCACAATGTACCCACCAAACATCCACAAAATACACGCAATGTACCCACCATGCATCCACAAAATACTCACAATGTACCCACCAAACATCCACAAAATACCCATATAATCTTCCCATCTAAATCCACAAAAATACCCACAATCTACCCATCATACATCCACAAAAATACCCACAATCTACCCATCATACATCCACAAATTACTTACAATCTACCTATCACACATCCAGAATCTACTCACAATCTACCCATCATAATGCACAAAATACCCACAATCTACCCATCATAGTCCATAAAATACCCACAATCTACCCATCATACATCCACAAATTACTCACAATCTACCCATCATGCATCCACAAATTACTTACAATCTACCTATCATACATCCACAAACAACCCACTATCTACTCATCATACATCCACAATCCACCCGCAATCTCTCCACAATCAACCCATCACACATCCATAATGAACCCGCAATCTACCATCATACATCCACAATCTACCCATCATGCATCCACAAATTACTTACAATCTACCCATCATGCACCCACAAATTACTTACAATCTACCTATCATACATCCACAAACAACCCACTATCTACTCATCATACATCCACAATCCACCCGCAATCTCTCCACAATCAACCCATCACACATCCATAATGAGCCCGCAATCTACCATCATACATCCACAATCTACCGTGATACATCCACAATCTACCCATCATGGATCCAGAGTCTACCCACAATCCACCGATCATAATCCACAAATTATTCACAATCTACCCATCATACATCCACAAAATACTCACAATCTACCCACCATACATCCACAAAATACCCACAATCTACCCTTCATACATCCACACAATACCCACAATCTACCCATCATGCTTCCACAAATTACTTACAATCTACCTATCATACATCCACAAACAACCCACTATCTACTCATCATACATCCACAATCCACCCGCAATCTCTCCACAATCAACCCATCACACATCCATAATGAACCCACAATCTACCCATCATACATCCACAATCTCTCCACAATCTCTCCACAATCTACCCATCATACATCCACAAAATACTCACAATCTACCCTCCATACATCCACAAAATACCCACAATCTACCCATCATACATCCACAAAATACCCACAATCGACCCATCATGCATCCACAAATTACTTACAATCTACCTATCATACATCCACAAACAACCCACTATCTACTCATCATACATCCACAATCCACCCGCAATCTCTCCACAAACAACCCATCACCCATCCATAATGAACCCGCAATCTACCCATCATACATCCACAATCTCTCCACAATCTCTCCACAATCTACCCATCATGCATCCAGAATCTACCCACAATCCACCGATCATAATCCACAAATTACTCACAATCTAACCATCATACATCCACAAAATACTCACAATCTACCCTCCATACATCCACAAAATACCCACAATCTACCCATCATGCATTCACAAATTACCTACAATCTACCTATCATATATCCACAAAATACCCACAAACAACCCACTATCTACCCATCATACATCCACAAAATATCCACAATGTACCCACCATGCATCCACAAAATACTCACAATGTACCCACCAAACATCCACAAAATACCCATATTCTTCCCATCACATATCTACAAAATAGCCACAATCAACCAAACAATCAACCCATCACACTTCACAATCTACCCACAAGCTACCCATCATAATCCACAAAATACCCACAATGTACCCATCATTCATCCACAAATTACTTACAATCTACTTCTCATACATCCAGAATCTACCCATCATACATCCACAAAATACACGCAATGTACCCACCATGCATCCACAAAATACCCACAATCAACCCACCATGCATCCACAAAATACTCACAATGTACCCACCAAACATCCACAAAATACCCACAATCTACCCATCATGCATCCACAAATTACCTACAATCTACCTATCATATATCCACAAAATACCCACAAACAACCCACTATCTACCCATCATACATCCACAAAATATCCACAATGTACCCACCATGCATCCACAAAATACTCACAATGTACCCACCAAACATCCACAAAATACCCATATTCTTCCCATCACATATCTACAAAATAGCCACAATCAACCAAACAATCAACCCATCACACTTCACAATCTACCCACAAGCTACCCATCATAATCCACAAAATACCCACAATGTACCCATCATTCATCCACAAATTACTTACAATCTACTTCTCATACATCCAGAATCTACCCATCATACATCCACAAAATACACGCAATGTACCCACCATGCATCCACAAAATACTCACAATGTACCCACCAAACATCCACAAAATACCCATAATCTTCCCATCTAAATCCACAAAAATACCCACAATCTACCCATCATACATCCACAAATGACTTACAATCTACCTATCATACATCCACAAATTACCTACAATCTACCTATCATATATCCACAAATTACCTACAATCTACCTATCATATATCCACAAAATACCCACAAACAACCCACTATCTACCCATCATACATCCACAAAATATCCACAATGTACCCACCATGCATCCACAAAATACTCACAATGTACCCACCAAACATCCACAAAATACCCATATTCTTCCCATCACATATCTACAAAATACCCACAATCAACCAAACAATCAACCCATCACACTTCACAATCTACCCACAAGCTACCCATCATAATCCACAAAATACCCACAATGTACCCATCATTCATCCACAAATTACTTACAATCTACTTCTCATACATCCAGAATCTACCCATCATACATCCACAACATACACGCAATGTACCCACCATGCATCCACAAAATACCCACAATCAACCCACCATGCATCCACAAAATACTCACAATGTACCCACCAAACAGCCACAAAATACCCACAATGTACCCATCATCCTGTCACAAATTACCTACAATTTACCTATCATATAACCACAAAATGCCCACAAACAACCCACTATCTACCCATCATACATCCACAAAATATCCACAATGTACCCACCATGCATCCACAAAATACTCACAATGTACCCACCAAACATCCACAAAATACCCATATTCTTCCCATCACATATCTACAAAATAGCCACAATCAACCAAACAATCAACCCATCACACTTCACAATCTACCCACAAGCTACCCATCATAATCCACAAAATACCCACAATGTACCCATCATTCATCCACAAATTACTTACAATCTACTTCTCATACATCCAGAATCTACCCATCATACATCCACAAAATACACGCAATGTACCCACCATGCATCCACAAAATACTCACAATGTACCCACCAAACATCCACAAAATACCCATAATCTTCCCATCTAAATCCACAAAAATACCCACAATCTACCCATCATACATCCACAAATTACTTACAATCTACCTATCATACATCCAGAATCTACTCACAATCTACCCATCATAATGCACAAAATACCCACAATCTACCCATCATAGTCCATATAATACCCACAATCTACCCATCATACATCCACAAAATACCCACAATCTACCCATCATGCATCCACAAATTACTTACAATCTACCTATCATACATCCACAAACAACCCACTATCTACTCATCATACATCCACAATCCACCCGCAATCTCTCCACAATCAACCCATCACACATCCATAATGAACCCGCAATCTACCCATCATACATCCACAATCTACCCATCATGCATCCAGAATCTACCCACAATCCACCGATCATAATCCACAAATTATTCACAATCTACCCATCATACATCCACAAAATACTCACAATCTACCCTCCATACATCCACAAAATACCCACAATCTACCCATCATACATCCACAAAATACCCACAATCTACCCATCATGCATCCACAAATTACTTACAATCTACCTATCATACATCCACAAACAACCCACTATCTACTCATCATACATCCACAATCCACCCGCAATCTCTCCAGAATCAACCCATCACACATCCATAATGAACCCGCAATCTACCATCATACATCCACAATCTCTCCACAATCTCTCCAGAATCAACCCATCACACATCCATAATGAACCCGCAATCTACCCATCATACATCCACAATCTCTCCACAATCTCTCCACAATCTACCCATCATGCATCCAGAATCTACCCACAATCCACCGATCATAATCCACAAATTACTCACAATCTAACCATCATACATCCACAAAATACTCACAATCTACCCTCCATACATCCACAAAATACCCACAATCTACCCATCATGCATCCACAAATTACCTACAATCTACCTATCATATATCCACAAAATACCCACAAACAACCCACTATCTACCCATCATACATCCACAAAATAGCCACAATGTACCCACCATGCATCCACAAAATACTCACAATGTACCCACCAAACATCCACAAAATACCCATAATCTTCCCATCACATATCTAAAAAATACCCACAATCAACCCATCACACGTCACAATCTACCCACAATCTACCCATCATAATCCACAAAATACCCACAATGTACACATCATACATCCACAAATTACTTACAATCTACTTCTCAAACATCCAGAATCTACCCATCATACATCCACAAAATACCCACAATGAACCCACCATGCATCCACAAAATACTCAGAATGTACCCACCAAGCATCCACAAAATACCCACAATCTACCCACCATGCATCCACAAAATACTCACAATGTACCCACCAAGCATCCACAAAATACCCATAATCTTCCCATCACATATCTACAAATTACCCACAAACGACCCATCATACATCCACAAAATACCCACAAAATACCCACAATCTACCCATCATACATCCACAATATACCAGCAACACAGATAAACTTGTCACGTATATGGCTTCTCTTGGGTTTGTGAAAGTGAAAAGACAATCCAAGTATCATATTTGTCAGAAACTAGCGGGGGGGGGGGGGATTCAAAGATAGCTTGAAGATATTGCAAATAAAAGTAAACTTGGCAAATTTCTTGTGCTTGACAAGCTGTCCATGATGCAAGTGGCTGCACAGCACATGAGAGTCAAGCGGGAGTTGCAAACTTACAAAGTGGAAGTGATCACGCACAGCTTGTACAAACGGCTGCTCTCGACTTAAACTAGGACTTTAAGGCATTGTCAGGTCAAGCCAGATTACATCTGTGACTTGCTCCAGGTACCATGTAAACCTGTACTCACCTGCTTCATGGTCCGTTTGTCGGTGAGGAAACAGTCTCTCTCACCTAGTTTACTGGTGAGGAGGGTGTATGATATGGACACCCAGCGGGATGAAATAAAAATCCTGCCAAAGGGTGGAATAGCTCCTTGTGAGCCAATGACCATCCATATCTGGTGCCAACTTTGTCTGCAGATGTCCTCCTGCAGTTGGTTACCTTCCCTGGGATGTTGGTGGCAGGATTTGTACACCAGCCACCATGGAACACTTCACTCCGCAAAACACACTGTGGTGTGTTGGTGTGGTGAATGACCTATCCTTCAGGGATGGACAAGGCCAGGCCTGGAGAATGGCCAGATACAGGCTCCTGGAGTACTGTCAGAAAGTGGATGCAGTGAAGCACTGTGGCATATGCTCCCAATGTATGTATGTATCTTCTCAGAATGTACACACATATCTACCTGACCATACCTATCAACGACCCTCTCAACGTCACCCACCCTCCTCTTACTCCGACATCATCATCTTTCCAATTACCTCCTCCACTGAAGGTGGACGGAGGTTATGTTTTCATCCCTGTCTGTTTGTTTGTCTGTGAGCAGGATATCACAAAACATCATGGACAGATTGGGACAAAACTTAGTGGACAGTTGGGTGTGTGAGAAGTTCAAATTTATTCAATTTTGGTGAAGATCCGGATCCAGATATAACGATTTTTAAATTTCTCAAGTGATTCTTCACCATTGACAGATGGGGCCAAAATCTATTCATACCTGATATTTCGAAAAGTTGTAGGTGAGTTATAACAAAAATTGGTTGACAGGTTGGGTGTGTGACAAGGAAGACTTGATTTGATTTTTGTGAAGATGCAAATCCGGATCCGACCTGTCAATGGGATACAAAATGTAGCCTGTTCAGCTTGGCAGAGGTATGCTCTCTACCGAGAGCTGTTGTAGTTATCCCGCACACGTGAAGAAAAAAAAAGAGGAGTTAAGCAATTGGTTCATGTCCATCTGTCCGTCCGTACCAACATGGCAAGGTTCATGTCCGTCACAAGGAACGGATGGATTGGCAAGTGTTTGGACAGATGTTGGCTAGCAAGCTGCTTAGTAACTGAACATCCCTCAATGTTTGGACAGAATTAATTTATCTGACTTTTACAATCTTTATTTTATTTCAATTTAATTATATATACTTGAAGACTGTATGAGAAGTTGTCTGACATAATAATTCCAAGAACCTCCAGTTAATGCAGGACTTCAATATAAATAAAGGTCCAATGGGGTTCGGGACTACTTCTGGATTACTTCAATCGCCCCAAACTTATGCATTTTTCATCACGATAGTTGAAATCATTATTTTATTAATATTGAAGCAACACTGCACGGGGTATCGTGTTCTACGAACTCTCCAGTTTGTCACTGCTGTAAGGCTTGGTGAATGTTTCCTTCAAATTTATAGTTCACTACCACTCTGCGGTCACAATGTCAGACATCTGAGTTTTATTTTCAGTTTCAACATCGAGTTTGTGCTGTTGCTTAATCAAAATTTAGAGATTTGAATCTGTTGTGTCCCAACTTCCTTCACTTCTTGAATTGCATACCTTGTTGCAGCATTTATACAATATGTTCGCTTCTAATCCAGCCCTTCACCATTCCAATCTTAGATTCCAGATACGACCTTTGCCAAGGAGATGCTCCCAACGCCTTCACGACGATGAGCAATGGAGCGACAGTCGTCTTCCGGGGTATGTCAGGGACATATGATCCCCACCAACAGGTGAATGGGGCATCAATGAAAAATGGTCTCCCCTACATAGAACTGTCATGAGAATCCTTACGATCCTCATTCGACTTCATGAGAAATCGTTGGAGATTTTTTTTAAGGGGATGTGGTTTGTCAGTGCCTTGAGGTCAACAGGCCTTGGAAGTTTGTTTGCTGATAAATAATCTCATAAACAGCTGGGAGTTCACGAGTACCAGATGAGTCACCCAAACACTTGAGTCCCAGTTGTGTTGCACTTGGACGAAGGCTTGTAACCTTGGTACTCAAAACTGAAATGAAGGACACAGTTGAGACAACGTAGTGATCATAGAACATTGCTACAATGGTGTTTCTCTTTTGAAACATACGGGTAGTGGACAAAAATGGAAACAACAACAGAACGTCACTTATTAGGGTGTTGGGCCACCACGTGGCATGGAATCAACAAAGGTTTGGAACTGTATGCCTGGTGTTGATTAATGGTTCGGGTGGTGGGCTTTGGATCCAAGGGTCCTGAGTTCAAATCCCGCTCAGCTGTTGAATTAATACCGGGTGGGGTTAACTCGGCCTGTCATCTTTCCGAGGTCGGCAAAATAGGTGCCAGCATGCTGGTATACTGTGTCGGAGTGGCGACCCGTCTAGGATTGTGCCCAACAGCCAAGGAGACTGCTTAGGCAGCACCAACGCTCTGCACAGAGTATGGTCCCAATCTCCTCCTCCTCCTTGTGGAACTGTTCTGCAAAAACGTGACACCATTCTTCCACAAGGAAGTCCTCTATATTACATTCTTCCACTGTTCGGCAATCCCTTGTCAATGCTCCTTGTGTCACTGGACCATTAAATTGGCGTTGCCAGGTATTACGGGCAGTCTGTGTATCGCAACTTGGCTATGGGTATCCTGCCTTGCGAAGGATCCTTCTGACCGTTTTTTATTATGCAGGATGCTCACAACTCACGTTGAACTCCGCACAGTTTGTCCGCCATTGCCCTCCTGTTTTGCATCGCAGTCCGGACATAATACTCGTTCAGTATGCGCTTCTGCCCACTGCTGTCCTTCGACAAAGACATCTCTCCTTTTTCCAAGGCTGATATCATTTTTTGTCCACCATCTGAACACAAGGTGCCTCTTTGTATACACTCCCTGTTGACTATTTGGTTGGTTCAGGTGGTGAGCCTTTACATGGAGATGTACTACAACTCCCAAACAATGTTGTTCATTGAGGTGAAAATAGACCATCCTGGGAAACAGAGAACATGCTAGAATGCTAAATGAGATGAAGAGTAAATGTTTCAATGCCACTGCTGGTCAACCTTCAAGGCCACTGCATCAATGGACAATTTAAACGAGAGGTGTTTCTTTTAAATCAACTGAAGGCTGACGAAGGTTTGCCAACTGTCATGGGAAGCAATACGAGGATGGGGTTTTGGCCGTTAGCCCTTCATTGGAGCAAGAGGACTAACGTTTGAAACATCAGCTCGACTTCGCTTCCCAAGATAATACACCTGTACACCTGAGTGAACCCTCGCTTGATAAAAACTTACGACCCAACCATCGGTTGATGTAATCTGAGACGCACAAGCACCACCACAGTCACCGCATGATCCGATCACTCGAACAAACAGTTCAACATGGGTCATGTTTTGTCATCGCACCTGCTTGTACTTGTAGCTGAACACATCCAAAATCCAAATTCCAAATTCCAGCCCTAACCTAGATATGGCGTGGCACAGTGGCACAGCCACGCTCCCTCAGTCAATGATGCCACTCACAGCCGTCCTTCCAGGATGAGCGTCCTTCCAGGACTCGCAGCCGTCCTTCTTTCTCCACACATAGGATGAAGTTCCTTGTGGATGTTTATCTGTTGACTTGTGCTCAGTACCCTGAACAGCATACACCAAGGTAAGGCGACTTGTAAAAGGCGATAAAAGCTCAGCCTGATGTTTTGCTGTTGTCAAGTTTCAGGAAAATGATCATGTACTTGAACCTGAATCTTCATCTCCTTTACATCACTGGTTGAAGTGTTACCAGGATGAGCGTAGCGGTTAGACAAAGTAACTAAATATGATGAAAAAAGAAAAAAACGTTGGAGGTGAGCAATAGATGAAGCATTTATGAAACTTTGATGAAGTTCAAGGCAGTCGGTGTAAAATTATAGACACGTCAATGAAACGTTTACATGGAGGGAAGAAAAGGGAAGGATAATGTTGTCACGTTTGGTTAAACTTACACTCAGTAATGAAAATAAATAAATAAACACGAAGTGAGGAGGTTGGAGGTAGAGTGACATTGGAGGATAACGCATTGGAAATAAGTAAGAATATGTGGTTAAAAGCATCAGGTTGAAGTGGTTACCAGTGGTGGTGGTGGTGGTGGTGGTGCCGTTGCAGGAGGCTTGACCTGGCGTTTGGGACTCCACGGAATCATGGGACACCCACGGAATTTGCAGAGCCTTTGGGGAATCCCAGGTGCACCTGATGCGGTGTTTACACGCTGCTCCTGTGAAGCACGTACCTACATCTTTAAGGTACCACACCGCAGGAAGACACCACGCACACAACCACAAAGCGGTGATAAAATCGCACCATACCCGTCCGGTCACTGTTAAGGTTTATAAGAAGTTGCGATCAGATGTTCTTTATGCTCCGATTATTACATCATCAATCGGGACAAACGGTGTTGAGGATCAAAAAACTGAAATTTATTAATCATATAATGATGGGTTTGTTCATTCATGATGGTTTTAGTTAATCATGATGGGTTAATTATGATGGTTCATTCATGATGGTTTTGGCGAATCATAAAAACGAGGATGTTAGCAATTCCATCCTGTGCCCTAAATGACGATTTATCATTGGAATTTGAACTTGCATTCCATCAACAACACTATTCGTGTGTGTGTGTGTGTCTTCCATAACTCCAAAACTAAACCTAGCAGCCTGAAACTTTGCATGCATACGAAAGGAACTCCAAGGAAGTGCAAGAGTGAAAATTGGGTGTTTGGGTTAATTAAAACACCTCTTTTGAAGATAATGAATGGCCTTATTTAATTATATCCTTTATCAGGTGCATCCTTGGTCATCTCATATTCTGGGGTCTTAAGGCGTTTCCTGGGATACCTCGCTGGGGTCTGAAGCCACCATGTTTATTGGCCTGCTCAACCATGCCTTGACTTGGAACAGACTGCAACGATTTCTTAATGATAAAGTTGTTGTTTTTACTTTCCCCACTGATATTATCGAATGCCTGTTCATCATAGCAACGAATCGCTGGGTATATCGCAAAGCTTATAAACGCCCAGAGACACCAGTATTCGTGGCTTTATTTCATTTCCGCACATGCGATAACCTCGAGAATCTCTTACACGAAGCAGAATTACAAAATTTAAGCTCCAGTATTGAACTTGGCAGTAGTTCCAACTCCTACAGAATGAATTTGTCCAATTAGGAAATATTTGATAATTCAGGAATTTCCGGGAGGGTGTGTTTAATATGAAGGTTCGGACATTGCTATCACTTGCCAATTGAGCCGTTCCGTATCAACCGTTTCATTGGAGTGCTTAAGCCACTTGGCGAGCACTATACAATATTTTCACTGTCACTGAATACTGTATGTCGATAGACTTCAACAATGTTCAGGAAGAATTCACCATCACTGGCCCCGCATTGTTCTGCGATTTATCATGTGATGCATGGCTTGCTGAAAATGTGCAATTTCCACTCTCCCTCTCTCACCCCTATCCCCTATTTTTGGATGATATTCTTTCATTATGTGACCCGTCACCTCGGCAGAAATTAAATTTCAAAAAACAAACAAATGAAACGTTTTCTTTACATCACGGCAGGATAGCCGAGAGGTACGCACACTCACTCTAACTTGTGTAGCCTGGGTTTGAATCCTGACTCAGATATAAATTGTCACCCCAGTGTTTCGCAGGCAGGATGATTCATCATCATGTGTGACTTTAAACTGGATGTCACATCTGCCAGAATCCTCCACCTCTCCCCCCTCCCCTGATGCTTTCCCATATCTCTTCTCTTCTCTTCTCTTCTCTTCTCTTCTCTTCTCCTCTCCCCTCTCTCTTTCTTTCCAAACACATCTGGATGGTAATTTTGCCCAGATGGTGGTTATCTCTGCACATATCCGGATGGTTGTTATGTCTGCAGATATCTGGATGGTGGTTATAGCCACACGTATCCGAACGTTAATCTCCGCAGGTATCTGGACGGTGGATATGTTTGGACGGTTATCTCTACATGTGTCTGGACAGTGGTTATCTCCAGACATGTCCGAGTTTTGGTTATCTCTGCATGTATCCGGATGGTGGTTTTGTCTGGATGGTGATCATCTCCCTACGTGTCTGGATTGTGGTTATCTCCACACATATGGTGGTTATCTCTGCATGTATCTGGATGGTGGTTATCTCTGCACTTATCCTGATGGTGGTTATCTCTGCACTTATCCGGATGGTGGTTATCTCCGCACGTATCCGGACGGTGGTTATATCCGCACGTATCCGGACGGTGGATATTTTGGGATGGTGGTTATCTCCCTATGTTTCTGGACGGTGGTTATCTCCAGATGGTGGTTTTGTCCGGAAGGTGGTTATCTTCATACATATCCGGATGGTAGTTATCTCTGCAGATACCTGGATAGTGGTTATGTCCACACGTATCCGAACGTTAATCTCCGCAGGTATCTGGACGGTGGTTATGTTTGGACAGCTATCTCCATACGTGTCTGGACAGTGGTTATCTCCAGACATGTCCGAGTTTTGGTTATCTCTGCGTGTATCCGGATGGTGGTTTTGTCTGGATGGTGATCATCTCCCTACGTGTCTGGATGGTGGTTGTGTCCACACATATGGTGGTTATCTCTGCACGTATCCGGATGGTGGTTATCTCTGCACTTATCCTGATGGTGGTTATCTCTGCACTTATCCGGATGGTGGTTATCACCGCACGTATCCGGACGGTGGTTATCTCCGCACGTATCCGGATGGTGGATATTTTGGGATGGTGGTTATCTCCCTATGTTTCTGGACGGTGGTTATCTCCAGATGGTGGTTTTGTCCGGAAGGTGGTTATCTCCATACATGTCTGGATGGTGATTATCTCCGCACGTATCTGGACAGTGGTTTTGTCTGGAAGGTGGTTATCTCCATATGTGTCTGGATGGTTGGGATGGTGGTTATCTCCCTATGTTTCTGGATGGTGGTTATTTCTGGATGCTGGTTATCTCAATATGTGTCTGGCCGGTGGTTATCTCCCGACATGTCCGGATGAGTTCATGTCTGGAAGGACCCTCCCCTCACACTGCCTTACCACCTTGTCCTCCCCTGATTCTGCCTTCCCTTGCCCTCCCCTCATGCTACCTTCCCCTCATACTGGCTTCCCCCTCCCCTCCCCTCTCCTCACACTTCTTTCACCTCCCTTCATCCTGCCTTCCCTCCCGCCTACCCCCCAAGATGTATCAGTAGTTTATGCTCATGCTTACATACATGGGTGCACCGGGGAGTGGTGAAGGAGAGTCACGTGACCCACCCATGTTCCGATGCGGTGCTGTGCTGTGTTATGCCCGTATCCAGATTAAACCAATTGTTTCCACTTCAGAGTCTTCGTCCCTGTTCATTGAGTACATTACACCCCCTCCCCCACTTCCGTTCTCCCTCCTTCCGCTCTTCCCCACACCTCCTTGCTTCCCCCTCCTTCCTCACTCCCTCACGCTATCCTCCCTCCTCTCTTTCCCCTCACTCTACCCTCCCCCCTCTCCCTCCCCACCCTACTATTCCCATCAGCGAAGCGGAGTTTTATTTGCGAGTATTTAAATTAAGAAGACTGTTTGAATGCCTCGATACCAGTGGTGTTAACTCACCTTTCCTTGTCCCTCACTAAATGTTGCAACAGTAGATCTCATGTGCTGCCTGTGTTACCTGTTCACCTGCAGAGGCCCTGTTAAACTTGTACATAACACAAACTGCAATAATTACAATATGGATCCAAAGCATGGACAATGAATGTCTCACAAGACCCAACATGGACAGACTGTGAAACAAAAAGATGTCAAATGTTAAACCAAGGCAGCCATGTTGGTGTGATACTCACAGGATTCCTTGTACTGGCGAGTCACAAATGGAAAGACCGATCAAAATTTTCCTCGTCCTATTTCTCGAGGCTTCGCAGGGCTCACGGGGAAGGTCAACGCGGTGTTACCGATGCCGGCCTACCGTCATGTCCAAGAGGCCGCTTACTTCCTCCAAGGTGATACATGCCATTGAACACCAAACACGTGGTCTTTAATCTTGAACCCTTCCATCCAAGTCCTGCGTGATCTGAATATTTAAATGGAATGTAAGTGTTGAACATCCACAGTATAGCACCATGCTAAAGTCTGAATCACCATGATGATGTTTTTAAAAGGCATGTAACACACATTTTAACAAGGATACAACAAGGAAATCCAACACAGGTGGAGGCCATTCAGCCCATGATGCCTGCGTGAACACCACACCAACCCATCTACACAAGATCCAAGGAAAAAAATGCAAAAAATGTTTTTAATTAATTAAATTGAAAAAATTGGGTTTCTTTTGTTTTTTTGGAGGTTTTTTTGCATTTTTTTTGTATTCCCCCCTCCCCCTTTTTTCCCCTCTGAGAGGGGGCATGGGCTTGGTTAAAAACACACATCAACCACTCAACCCCCCTTAACAAGACCACCACCAACAGTACTCCGTACACAATCACCCATCAATACTCAAATTCCCTAAAAGTCTTAACATCCCCATACCCCTCTATCTCCATAACTTCCAGGTACCTATCTAATTCTAATTTAAACTTATCTACTTTTTCTGCTGCCACGACCTTTCCAGGGAAGCCATTCCATGCATCAACTACTCCCTTGAGTGAAAGACCCCAATTTTAAATTATACATTCATGGACATGATGTAGAATCTGTTTAATTCAAATAACTAATGGAGTGATTAAAAAAAAAAAAATTCTCTCATTCTCTCAACAGATGGTCATCATAATCGCCATTTTGTGACGCAGATATGGAACATCACGACACAGCATTAAACATCCAGTGGTGGAACACGTATGGGATATCAGCACTAGGGTATGGGATGTCCATTGATAAAATGTCGCTGTAGGTCTTTCGGGAAATTAATATGGCGGCCGGTGTTGCCAATGAAGGCAATCTTTGGTTTTAGTTTTTGATCATGCTGTTAGGTTGTTTACCCCCTGAAGGCAATTCCATGAGCTTGGATTTCGACGCTTTAGTGAAGCGATCCAACATTCAAACACTTTTATCTTTATCCTCTTGATCAGTTCAGCCTCAACTTCAAGGTCGGTGTCCGACTCGGTGTCATGTTCGGTAGCTGAGTCACCTTCATGAAGACATCGGACTCACATTCGTATTGGTAGCCGACTCACCTTCATTTTAACAGGGTTTAACATTTTAACAGGGGGGAGGGTTTAACAGTTCATATCAGCTACAGCTAAACTAACAGGGTTCAGGTTGCATTCGTGGAGGGATAAGTTATAAATCAAGAGGTAGTGTTAATACTGCACAGGAATTTAAAGAATATTGTGTACAGTTTTGCTCACCACATGTAGATAGATAGGAAGGACATCGCTGCCATAGAGCAGGTACAGCGTCGAGCTACGACATCGATTCTGGGCCGAGCTCGATTAGGCCAGAATAATCTCCATCGCAAGGTGGAGAAATGTGCCAAGAAATGAGATCAAACTGCTCAATTTGTCGACAAAGGGATCTTCGTCGATTCTGTTCAAGGAAATGATGTTCTTTCAGAAAGAAAACCTGATGTTCCAGACCCGATCGTGTCTCGTTTCATAAAAAATGGGACAAAATGTGCAAAAATCAACAGAAATCCTGAAAATTTGATAAAACCCTTTAATCTCAGGAACCATATCACTGAGACTGATACAATGGTCCAGAGGCACAAACGCAATTTTGAGAAAATAGAGGAAAAAAATGTCACAAATTGCAGGAATTTGATCAATTGCCCAGATCTCTGGAACCATATGGTCTAGATTGACCACAATTGGCAGAAAGATTTGGTCCATATGTACTGGCATGAAAAAAAGTACGAATCATGGTTCCAGGTAATCCCAGAATGCATTTTTGGGGGCGAAAAGAAATTTCAAACGATTTGCATAAATAGGTAACAAATACAGCAATTTTTTTTTTTAAAATCTTCTGAATGCTGACATCATTCACACTTTCTCATCCGAGCCATCATTTTGAATGAGTTAATCGCCAGGCTCGTCATCCACGTTGGTGCAGTTGTGGCATCTACAAAGTTCCGTGCACTGAAGTCCACGTGATATGTAGGTACACCTCGCTGACTAACAGTTACTTTTCAGGCACGAACAGAAAACGTGCTGGAGAAATGTCTCTGCAGCTGGAGACTGGGTCATCCACAGGATGATCAATTTGTCATGTTCCAATGACCTGCCATGGTTAACTGGGGATGGGGCATCGATGCATTGCATGAGTATGACAGACCTGAGCCTCGTTCTGATGGAGGAGTTGCTCTCTTCATCAAAGACTCTATTCCTCACTCTCCATGCACTGCCCTCACTCCACCACACCCCCAGGAATATCTCTGGCTGCGGCTTCCCCTCCACTCCCACCTCATGTTTACATGTGTACTGTACCGTCCACCAAACAGTGATGACTCCATCTACACCTCACTACCCGAAAACATGGACCAACTTCTATCTTCTCATCCAAACTCTCTCTTCCTCATATGTGGTGACTTCAACTGTCATCATGCCAGTTGGCTGGATGTGGGTATTTCTCTCACCTGTCATGGCACTTCAGCAAAAGCTTTCTGGTACTCATTGGGACTGACTCAATCGGTCAATTTCCCAACCCGGATCTGGTACTCCATTTCTTCTGGATCAGATTTTGACAAATTTCCCTGAAAACATCTGCTGTTCTTCCTTCGCTCCAATCAGTTCTTCTGACCATGTGCTTGTCAAAGTGGACATCTCTCTGGCTATTATCAGACAACCACCTCACCGCCGTCGAGTCTGGCATTTCACTTCGCCCGATTGGCAGGGTCTCCAAGCAGCCATCAAACTTCGAGATTGGTCTCCCATCTCTACTTTCCCCAACATCAACTCCTCCTGGGAATTCTTTCAAAGAAACTTGCCCTCCCTCATGCACAGATTTATCCACTCTCGTCTTCAGTTGTCCAAGCCTTCCTCCCACCCATGGTTCACTGAAGCTTGTGGTGAGGCAGTTGTCCTGAAACAACTTGCCTTTGCCTCATGGAAAGCAAATCCAACTGAGCGTAATCTCAGTTCCTTCCATAAAGCTCGGAACAAGTGTGTAGCTACCCTCAGAAGAGCCAGAAAACAACATCTTTCTCAGCTCAAGTCTGAACTATCAAACCTCTCTCCCTCCACAAAATCCTGGTGGTGTCTAATCAAATCTGTTTCTGGTGTATGTTCCCCCTCCATCCCCCCTCCCTCACCTCAAATGGCCGCACTGCTGATACCACAGGTGAAAAGGCTGAATGCCTAAATTCAGGGTTTGCATCAAAATCTTGAGTCCAAAATCCATCGCTTTCTGGACCAACCTTACCCAGTCGCACCCAACTGTCCCTGGACTCTGTGTCCTTTTCTTCTGACAAGGTGGAGAGCTTGCTGTCAAACCTCGAGTCAGATTCTGCAACCGGTCCAGATGGCATCAGCTCACGTGTCCTAAAAACCTACTCCTCTGCTCTTGCTCATCCTCTCTCTGTTCTATTCACCCTCTCATTTGCTCAAGGTCATCTGCCATCTGCTTGGAAATCAGCAAACATTACCACCCTACATAAAAAGGTGCAAAACAGATTCCTGCAACTACAGACCAATCAGCCTTCTCCCAATCATCAGCAAGGTTATGGAATCCATCATCGCTTCAGATATTAAATCCTTCCTCTTCTCCAATGGCTTGATTTCCGATCATCAATTTGGTTTCAGACCAGGTCACTCTACCCTGGATATGCTGCTTCTGCTCTTCCAACAATGGATGGAGGTACTCAATGCCAGACATGAAATCAGAGCCGTATCCCTGGACATATCACGTGCTTTTGACAGTCTGGCACCCTGCTCACCAAACTCTCTTCCTAAATCCGGATGGTGTCTAAAGGCCATCCCCACTCATGGCTCACAGAATTCCTCTCCTGTCACAGTCAACGTGTGGCCCTAAATGGAGTTCTTTCATCCCCTCTTCCTGTCCAGGCTGGAGTTCCTCAAGGCAGCATTCTGGGCCCTGTTCTTTTTCTGGTTTTCATCAATGATCTCTCCGACTCTCTGGAGAATCCACTTTATCTCTTTGCTGATGATTCCACCCTCTGCCATACCATCTGTCATCCCTCAGACCGGCAACTAGCAGCTTCTTCACTCTCTGCAGATCTGGGTAAAATCACAAACTGGTCCAACACGTGGAGCATGTCTTTTAATCCGGACAAATCTCACATTTTGACTATGTCTCTCTGAAAGGACCGTATGGAAAAATCCCCCATCCACTTTCTCAACAATCCTCTGGAAGAAGTCCTTTCTTTCAAGCTTCTGGGTCTCATTATCTGCAATGATCTTTCCTGGGGAAAGCCACATTTCAAACCTGGCTTCCAAAGCCAGTCTCCGACTGGGAATCCTCTGTCGTGCAAAGTCCTTCCTTGGCCCACCTGAGCTCCTGAGCACATACAAAGCTTTCGTCCACAGCCTGATGGAGTACTGCTCTCCACTCCGGGCTGGTGCTCCTGCCTCCCACTTTTCTCGGCTTCACGCTGTAAAAACCAAGGCATTTCGGATCATCGACATCTCCCGCGATGAGGCTGAGACTTTGGGCCTCTCACTCTCTCACTGCAGGCAGGTCGGTGGTCTTTCTGTCTTCTACCATCTCCTTTCCAGTCTTGCCCCCCCCCTGCTGTGTCTGTGATTTCTCCCAACCCACCCCACTCCAACATATTTCCGCAGGGCGCTCAAGGTCCGCCAACAACCCCTTTCTGGTAGAACAACTAAAATCACGAATCACTGCTCACCTTCACTCTTTCATTCCTCTTTCTTTTTTCCTTTGGAATAAACTCCCTCATTCTGTTCAATCCCATTCTTCCCTCCTTGCCTTCAAAACAGCAGTTCACCACCACAACTTATCTTCCCCCATCCAAAACCATGATCTCTTCTACCCCCGTTAATCCACCCCAAACCCACCTCCTTCAAATTCACTACTTTCCTTCCTGAAAGTCCCTGTAATGTCCATCTTGCGAGTATTTAAATAAAGCCAGAAAACTCTCTCTCTTTCTCTCATGTTCCTATTCCCCATGTTCCCCACCCCATCCCTCTCCCTTCGTCAGATCTCCTAATGTCTCTGTTCCCCACTGTTTTGTCCTTCCCACTCCCGCTCCTCTTGTTTCATGCCCCCCTTGCTGTGTGTTGTGTGTTAGCTCTCATACGAGCCTCGACAAGGTGTACAAAAAAACCCCCAAAAAGCACTGAGCCGATCTGGCTCAAATTTAGCAGCAACGTTCCCCTCTTTACTGGTAACAAGATTGCAAAGCTCATTCTGGTCATATGACTTGAAGTATGTCAAAATGGCCGACTGAGTAAATTTCTTCAAAAATATTATTTTCCAGACCCACCAGTCAGAATGCTCCTAAATTTGGGTTACAACATTATAGTGGAGCAGCAGGGGCCAGAAAAGAGGCTTATTTAGTGAGATATCCACACCAGCAGTACCACATTTTCTAATGTGGTTAATATTGACCACCTACTCTCCCTGTACATGAAAACCAATGATGGCAGTCTGGGAAATGGTGGCATTCTGAGAAATAAGTTAATTAAGGTCGTTGACCCCTGAATTTGGCAATATTTACTAAAACGGCTATAGTTTATATAATTTTCATGTTACAATACCTTGATATACATCAAACTGATCCTAAGACAATATGCTATAACGTGCAATAACAAAAAAAAAAACATGTGGCTGATAAATGTCAGTGCAGAACCAATTTTATTACAAATTTTGCCCCCAACATCCAAATTTCCGCATTTTTCAAATACTTTTAGCATCACTCAGCACATGCATAATATAAAAGTATCAAATATTAAGCATTACAAAGTTTCTCTAGGGTCTTCTGCAATTATTCATACATCATATATTCTATTATCTTAAAGGTAAATCATATTTTCATCACATTTTGTCCAAGATGTCTGAAAATACCTGAAAATGGTATTATTCAATACTCATGGCAAATGACCATTAATTTCATATGAAATATCTTTGAAATAATATATTGTTGTAAGGAATTCTAATTGTTGATGAGTATATCAATAACACACAGGGATAGATCCAGAATTTTTGGAAGGGGTGGGGAAGGGGGTTACAAATACCTATGTACTAACACCCCCTCCCCCCCTTCCTCAATATCACCAAATACATATGCACTAAAAAAAGTGCCACCCCTAAACCCTGAACAAACCCTAAAATAATGCCCCTAACAAAGAATATTGGATTATATAAGATGATCCCATATGCCACAATAATCCTGAGATGACCCCCACATTCCTGAGATGGTCCCCACATGCATGATGGGCACTGCTATAAATAGCATTCTCATCAGCCATGAGTTTACAATGTATATGAAATTAGGTCAGTCACACTTGAACAGATGCGATAGACTACACATTCTGCAGCATGTTTTATGTGACACCTTCTTCTCTGTTAAAATGCAAGTATGAAAATATTTGTTTCTATTTTATTTTTAATTATGAATAGTCTTGTGATGAAGATATATTACCATGTAGCAAATTTTCTGATGGAAAAACATGTGGTATACTGAATATTTTGCCTACAGGCTGTTGAGCTGGGGTTAAATAGTATTGTCATGAGAATGTGTCTAAAATGGAAGTCATTACTTCATAAATTTTATGTAAGGTACATGGTGTTGTGAAAAATAACCCCCCTTAAAGAATACAGTCCTACGAATAGGGTTTATCCAGAGGTCTAAAATACTTATGAATTTACATTGAATTATTTTCAATTTAGTGGATTAAATAGACTTATTCTGCCAAACTATTGGTGACCAATATTTTTTACGCTTGCAGGCAGATCCACATTTTGTCTTAGTGTACTCAAGATTACTTCAACAGCACTGAACAGTCTATTATTACAATATGGATGCAGAATTTGACACTGCTCCCATTGCCAAGAAAGCTAAGGGAGCAGATACCATTGACATTGATAAATAAGTGTCTTTTCTGCACAAAATCCTTTTCATCAAAGGAACAGCCAGTCACTCCAGTTCTTAACAAACTATGGTTCTTATTCTCAGCATGCAGACAACGGAATGGCTCAGTTAGTCAGAAACTTTTGGCCCATGAATCTGATATAATTTCTGGTACAGTGGTGTTCAGGTATCGCAGACAATGCAGATCAACATATGTAAGCCAACATCACATCAGAAGAGCTATTAAAACAGTTGATAACTCTGATGTAGTTTTGGATGATGGTGGTAATTCTAGTGGTGGTAATGGTGATGGTGCAAGTGGTGGGTGTGCAAACCGCTTTACAAGATCCAAGGCATCAGTTGTGAAGTTTGACTGGAAATCTCGCTGTTTCATCTGTAGTGATCCTTGCAGCTCAAAGCACGATTATTTTGGTCCATGGTAGAGTCATCTGTGAAAGATGACCCTGAGCATCCCAACATGTACACCCGAGTTCTTCAAGCTGCAAAGGCTAAGCAAGATGATGACATGATAACCAGACTTTAGGGTGTACCCAATGGTGATCTGGTTGCCATTGAGGCTCGTTACCACAGACAAAAGTCATGCTACATCAACTATGTCAGTGGTCGCTCTATCACTGCAAGTCAGAACAGAAAGCAACAATTTGCTGCACACAGTACATCAGCGAGGAGACTGATCAGTGAGTTTACAGCACCCATCATTGAACTCAGACAAATATTCTTCCTGAGCACCTTGAGAAAGCGGTTCTTGGAGATCCTTGCTGAAGAGCGAGTGGACCATCCAGGTTCATACACATCCTATAATCTCAAAAGACAACTTATAAAAGAGTGGCCAGATGTTGCATTAATGCCACAACCAGGCAAGTCAGATCTTGTTTGTTCTTCAAAGACAACAGTAAGAGATGCTTTACAAAAGGCATATGAGATGTCAAAAGTTTTGAGGGAAGTAGCTGAGGATGAAGAGACAAGTTTGAAGACAGATTTGACATCATCAATGGTCGATGAAAGCATTGTTCACCAGGCTATGGGGATCCTGAGAAGAGGATTCTACCAGATTAACAAGTTGGATGATGAATACTACTCTTCTGCAGAGATGTCCACTGAAGCCAAACAAGAGTTTGTGGATCCCCTCCTTTACACAGCTCTGGGATGGCTCACTGATGAAAATATGCATGTTGAGGCCATTGATATAGCTGACACTGAACCAACACATTCCAAGTACCTGAATATAGCCTGTGACATTATCACCCTGGCAACATCTGTAGCCTCACCTTAACATCTGGGTCTGGCTGTTCACCTTCACCATCATTGTGGCTCCAGACAACTGGTGGATTACATGTACCATATGGGTTATAGTGTGTCCCACACAGAAATTCGGCAGTTTGAAACATCTGCAGCAAACCGTGTCTGCAATCAACAAAAACCAACTGCATGTGGAGCATACATCCCTCCTGAAATCACTCCAAGGGACAGAGGTGGACAGCTTATTGTTGCTGTGGCTGACAATTGGGACCACAACGAACGGACCACCGATGGAAAGCGAACCACACACGCTATGACCAGCATCCTTGTCCAGCGCAGCACTGAACGGATTCATACAGAGTCGCCTCGCATCCAACGTGCACCAGGTCGTACATTCAACACCACTGATGTCCCAGGTATCTAGAACATACTTCCTAAATTCAACCTAGCATAATAAAAATGACATGTCACTTTTTTTCAGCTTTCAAATTGCAATAAAGTTTAGTAAATTATATCCACTTGTTTTATTCTAATTAATTATTGTTTAAGGAGGAGACCTATCAACAGTTCTTCCATACAAGAAACCAACAAAGAGACCAGAACCAAAATTTGAACCACCGGTATCCACTAAGGAAATTATGCTGCAACATAATTCACCAATTGTTGCAAAAGCAAAGGCATCTGAACTAGCCTATGCCCTTGCCAGGAGTGGCCTCTTTCACCAGGAATCCCCTGAACAAGGCACCAGGAATGTTCCTCCATGGGGGCCATTCCATGCAACAATGGAGTCAGAAAGCTCAACGCCAGTCTCTACTGTGGCATTTAACCCAATAATAATGGCCAAACCAACAGATCCTGCTACTGTCTAGGTCAGGTCAGGTATGGGAGCATGTGCCAGAACAGCACGTCGCTGCTTCCACTTTCCGCCGGTACTCCAGGGGCCTCCGTCTGGCCATCCCCCAGGCAGATGCCAGGCCCATCCCCATCTCCTTGAGATGATGGTCAACCTGTTGCAACCATGAGGCACGTGGTCGACCCACTGGCCTCCTCCACTCATGAGACTCCCTCGCTGAGAGAATCTGGTGAGCAGGATCAGAGTCAGGAAAACGAGCCACATGTCCATACAGCCGCAACTGACGCTCACGGACTATGCAGGTAACAAATCTCATCCGAGTCTCTCTCAGCAACCGCTCGTTGGACAAAAATCCGACCAGCGATAGCCAAGGATTCTCTGAAGAGACCTGGTACCAAAGGAATTAAGTCTCCGTCTCAGATCCTTGGTCAGAGTCCAGGTCTCGCACCCATAGAGCAAGACTGGAAGTACCAAGGACCTGAAGACTCGGACTTTCGTCCTCCCGCACAGGTACCGGCAGCGCCACACCCCATGATCCAGTGAATCCATGACTCCCCAGGCCCGACCCAGACGTCTATTGACCTCTGACTCGCAGCCAGCAGAGACATGAATATCACTGCCAAGGTAAGTGAATCTCTCGACGACCTCAACATCCTCACCACAAACAGACACAGACAGGACAGCAGCATCCAAGATGTCACCGAAAGCCTGGATCTTAATTTTGACCCAAGAAACCCGTAATCCCAACGGCTTCGACTCCTCATTCAGCACCTCGAGGGCCCCCAAGAGGATGTCTAAAGTCTCCGCAAAGATGACTGCATCATCTGCAAAGTCAAGGTCCGAGATCTTGACATTCCCAAATGACGCACCGCAACTTGATCTCTCCGACATCCTCCCTAGAATCCAGTCCATACAAGTGCTGAAAAGTGTGGGGGCAAGTACACATCCCTGACGAACTCCAGTAACAACTGGAAATAAGTCAGAGATGGTACCACCACACTTCACAGCACTCTCAGTACCAGAGTAGAGTTCAGACGTCAGATCGATCAGTTTTGGTGGCACCCCACGAAGACCAAGAATCCTCCAGAGGACATCCCGATTCACTGAATCGAATGCTTTACAGAGATCAACATAGGCTGCAAGCAGCCCCTGCCGAAACTCTTGTCTGCGTTCGGTGAGGACACGAAGTGCAAGGATACGGTCAATCGTTGACCTCTTTGGTGTAAAGCCTGACTGCTCTGGACGCTGGTGCTCAAGCAGATGGTGGCGAACCCTGTCGAGAATTATCCGAGCAAAGACCTTGCTCGGCACTGAGAGCAGCGTCACCCCTCGGTAGTTGTTGCAGTCTTGGCGATCACCCTTCCCTTTCCAGAGAGGGACAACAAGGCCCCTCTTCCAGTCAGTTGGGATGATGCCTGTGTTCCAGGCAGAGCACAAAACTGCATGCAACGACACGAGTGCAGCATTTCCACCAGCCTTGAGAAGTTCGGCATGGATGCCACAGATCCCTGGAGCTTTGCCCCGTTTCAACTGGTTCACCGCAGCCCGTGTTTTCACAAGCGAAGGTGGACCACAGTTGATTCGAGGGTCAGCAACAGGGATTGTAACACCCTTGACGTCCAACTCGACAGTTGGGGGATCAGCCTGGTACAACCGCTCAAAGTAACCGGCCCAGCGGGCCTTCACTTCAGACTCCTCTGTCAAGAGCCTACCACTCTCTGCTCGAACTGTAGTGCTCCGAGGGATGGGCTTGGATGAACGTAATGCGCGAATTCCCCTGTAAGCGGGACGAGAATCACCTGTCCACAGGTGATGCTCTACCCCCTCCCAGATTCCTCGCACATAGGCCTCCTTGTCCACCCTCAGTGCACGTACAGTTTTACGCCTCAGCTCCCTGAACAGCTCAGCTCTGCCATTCAGCCTGGCCCTGGGACTCTGGTCAATGGTATCCAGTGTCCCTTGAGAGACAAAATTCTTCTTTGCCCTGCGGTGAGCTCCAAGGCATCCACCGGCAACATCAAGGACGGTGGTCTTGAAGGCGCTCCACAACTCTTCAGGACCCCCCAAAGCACCCAGAACCCCCAAGTGTCCACTCAGCCTGTTTGCAAACTCCTCAGCTACTCTCTCATCCCTGAGCTTGACAACATCCAGCCTCGGCTGGGATGGTACCATTCTCCAGGATTTAAGGTGCAGCTTTAGAGTTGCTACAACAAGCCTGTGGTCAGTATTGAGGAACTGAGCACTCCGGTAGACCCTGCAGTTCTGGATCATCCTCCAACGACCGTCAATGAGGACATGGTCAATCTCCTTTGCCACACCGCCAGCATTGGAATACCAAGTCCAGCGATGAGCTTGTGGGCGCTGAAACCATGAACCAGCCACCCTAAGTCCATGACTTCTTGCAAAGTCAAGGAACTTAGTGCCATTCTGGTTCATAGTTCCTGACCCATGGGGACCAACACACACCTCATAACCATCCCTATCAGTTCCAGTCGATGCATTGAAATCCCCCAAGACTAGAAGTGTATCTCGTCTGGGGCACTGATCAACCACAGACTCGAGTGTGGCGTAGAATGCATCCTTCACGGTGAGATCACTCGCCTCAGTCGGAGCATAAACAGAGACCAGGGAAATGACACCTAAGGAGTTACGAATCCTTAATCTCATAATACGCTCGTTGACCGGTGTTACCTCAATTATCATTGGGGTCAGCTTATTGGACACAGCTACAGCAACTCCTTGGGTATGGTAACCATCAGAGCGACCAGACCAATAGTAGGTGTAACCACCCACCATTATCTCGCCGCAATCCGGTCTCCGAACCTCAGAGAGAGCTGCAATCCTGAGGTCCAAACGCTTGAGCTCAGATGATAACAGAGACAGGTGATCATCCTCTCTTAGGGATAGGACATTCCAGGCACCCACCCGAAGGGACCGCCTCAGGTTAACCCAAGGAGACCGCCGTCTGGTGGACGACACCTCAGCACCACTCCGACACACTCTCCCGCAATCTGACCCAGGGATGTTACCCCGTGGTTTCCCTCCTATCAAAGATTGGGGGTCCCGAAGGCTTTGCCCCAATCCCGTCATCCGGTGAGCTGCCCTGCGAAGGGAAGCTGCGCAGGAGGTACTCCCACGGAGTGGGTTTTCAGATTTTTTTGCGTTTTTGCGTTTTGCGGAATGAAGGGTTTTACGGTGGCTGGAGTGCAAATCCTGCCACCAACCTCCTAATAAGAAGTGACCCAACTGCAGAAGGATGTCCGCAGACACAGTTGGGCACTAGATATGGATGGCCGTTGGCTCACAAGGAGCTCCTCCGCCCTTTGACAGGTTTTGTTTTTAATCCTGCTGGGTGTCCATATCCGAACACCCTCCTCACCAGAAAACCTGGTGGGGGGAGACGGTTGAGTCGCCGACAACCCGACCATGGAACAGGTTAGTACAGGTTTACATGGTACCTGTAGCAGGTCACAGATCGAACCTGACCTGACAGACACAGATCCATGCAACAATGGAGTCAGAAAGCTCAACGCCAGTCTCTACTGTGGCATTTAACCCAATAATAATGGCCAAACCAACAGATCCTGCTACTGTCTACACTACCCTGAAGAGAGCGAAGGAAGCTGCAAATTCGCTGGGGCAACAGCACATTCCCATCTTCTTTGACATGGGGCTGCTTACCAAAGCATATGAAATTGCATGGGCCCATCCTGATGATTTGGGAGGCATCATACCATGTGAAGGGGGAATGCATTTACTGATGTCGGTCTTCTCAGCTGTTGGCTGCCTCTATGGAAATGCTGGGCTGAAACAGCTTCTTTCTGAATCTGGGGTGTATGCCCCAGGGAGCATACAGCAGATGTTGTCTGGAAAAAGACTTTGACAGAGCGCTACATGGTCTTCTACTGGTGGATGAGGCTTTGAACAAAAGATTTCTTCTGCAGTTCAAACGTTGGTGTGAAGAATCAAATCACCTGATCCCACATGAAGTTAACAAAGTGCTCTCAGCCTATTTCGAAGACATCCTAATGTCTGATGTTGTAACACAGCTCACAGAAGTCATCACAAGCAGGCTTGGAGAACTAATTGAGCTCCTTCGGGAGTATGGAAGATCTTGCTCCCCAACTTTTCAGTTTTGGGATGATTTTCTGATGAAAGTGATGTGCCCACTTAAGGTGTTCCTCAGTACAACCAGAAATGGGCTCTGGCACGAGAACCAAATCATAAAGGCCGAGTTTATACCTCTCTTGTTTGCAACAAATCGTACGAACTACTCTCGGTACCTCCCTGTGTCACTACTGATGATGTGCAGGCTACCATCTGAGGTGAAGGCAGCATTTGAACAGGGAGAGTTTGTTGCAAAGCTTTCCCAGGGAAGGTTTAATGCTGTCTGGATGGATTACACTCTGGAAGCAACTGAAAATAAATCCCTGAAAGGGACTGGAGGAATTATTGGTCTGACACTGTGAGGACCCGCTCTAGCAAGATGGTTTTTAGCTCGTCCTGTGACAGCACAGTACTCCATGAAGTTCCAGGAAGCCATTCGTTTTATGGGTCAGAAAAGCAAAAACAAGCAGCCTCGCCAGCACCATGCACAGCAAGGGAATGCTGCCCAAAAGAGGTGGAATGCAGATGTCAAGAAGATGACAGTTATGTTTGATGGGGCTTACGTTGATCCATTTGAGCTGTCTACAGACTCTTCAGGATACTTGGTCAACTTTGCTACTGGAGCAGTTGCACCACCACCGATTCAGGAGAGCATGACAAAAGCCTTGTCCAAGGGAGCAACAATGGCAAAAGCGTTTATTGCTGAGCACTTCATAGTACCTGAAGGAGAAGATATTCCCAAGAAGAGTCTTCATGATACCATCCCAAGATCAACAATCAAGACTATGGCGAACATGCACCAGAAAGTAAAAGTGAAACAGAAGGAAGTGACCATTGATGGTGAAGTGATGTATTTGAGGCTTCTTGCTGTCACTGCTAACAAGAAGGTGCCACTGAAGCGAGTCTTATCATTCGAGAACTCTCCAGTGCCCCTGAGCCTTTTCACAGACGATGGCAACATGACAACCTGTGCTAAGTCAGACTTCATGCACAACCTTGAAGAGCTGGTACCTGGAGAGAAAATTACAACAATACAGAAGAGTGATGTTATCTTCGATGGACATGCATCTATCCAGATGCTGGGAGTTCCAAACACTGTAGAGAAGGTGACTTTCAAGAACATTGCACAAAGGTTCCTTGCCTATATTCTGCACACCAGCAGCACCATTACAGCCAGCAATACCCTAGTCCAGCAAGTGCACATTGTCTTTGACAAATACACCAAGGATAGCATCAAAGCTCAAACCCGTGCAAGGAGAGGTGAAGGACAAGGTCACATGTACCATGTGAAAGGAGATGCACTCATCCCTCAGAACTGGAAGCATTTTTTGACCCATGGAGAGAACAAGGCAAACTTGGCACGGTACTACACACAGTATATCACAGAAAATGCACCAGAGCTATTGAAGGAAGGACAGACCATTTTTGTCAGTGGTGGTCAAGAAGATCAAGCATCTTCTATTACATGTGAAGGAGTAAAATAAGTTAGTTCCTTGTGCTCCAACCAAGAAGAATCAGACACAAGAATCATCCTCCATGCTGTAGCTGCAGCAGATGATGGGGCACAGACTATTGTGGTGTGCAGCCATGATACTGATGTTCTTGTCCTATTAGTTCACCATAGACAAGCAATCAAGACCAAAGAGATCTTCTTTTTGACTGGTCGTGATGGCAGGCACACACAGCTTACCCGTTATATACCTGTGCACACTATCTATGATACACTCACCACTGAACAGCAGACAATTCTTCTGTCAGTCTACACTCTACTACGTGACTGGTTGCGATACGGTAAGCTCTTTTTTCGGCCATGGAAAGCGCACTGCCTTTAGGATAATGATGCAGAAAGCCAACCAGTTCCAGCCTTTTGGTCTGCTAGGATCTGATAAGCAAAACATTTCAAAGGAGATAGAAATGGCAGCCACAAAGTTTGTTGGCTGCATGTATGGCAAGACAAACTGCATGTCATTGAATGCCCTGAAGTGTCAGAAGACTGGACAGAGGAACATCCAGGGAAAGAAACTACCACCAACAGAAGATGCTTTCAGTCTGCATCTACTTCGCTCTGCTTATCAGCTGTTAATATGGAGACAAGCTGCTTACCCTTCTCTAACCTTACCTGATGCAACAGCATATGGCTTCGAACACAGCCCAGGTGGCACTGGTCTGCAGCCTCAAATGATGAGTCAATCGCCAGCTGCTCCAGAGTTGTTCAATGACCTTGTATGTGACTGTCAACCCAATACCTGTGCAGTGGCGTGTTCTTGCTTGGAGAGTGGCCAACCATGCACAGCAGCATGCACCTGTGAAGCCTTTGTGGATGGAGGGGATAAATCATGTTCAAATCCCTTTACTCTCTCTGCATTTTACAGTGATAATTCAGACTCAGATGCAGACTAGATATCAACATATGTAACAATAATGTTGACAGTTTCCTGGCATTTATCTTGGTAACTGATAATTTTGTAAGAAAGATTGCATTTGATGCCAAAAGTGGAGAGTTTGTACAAACAGCCATTATTAGTTCTCAATATTAGTTTGAAATTTATTTGTTGAAAGTTGAAAGTACATTGAAAAATTACCATTTAAAAAATATTTATAGTATATAAGAATTTGTATCCCCCCTCCCCCCATTGACACAAATCCTGGATCCATCCTTGTGTGTTGTTGATATACTCATCAACAAATATAATTCCTTGTGACAATATAATATTTGAAACAAATATTTCTCTTAATAAATATGAAATTAATCAAGTTAATGGTCATTTGCCATGAGTACTGAATAATAGCACTTTCAGGTATTTTCGGGCATCTTGGACAAAATGTGATGAAAATGTGATTTACACTTAAGATAATACAATGTATTATATATGAATAATTGCAGCAGACTCTAGAGAAACTTTGTAATGCTTAATATGTGATACTTTTATATTATGCTTGTGATGAGTGATGCTAAAAGTATATGAAAAATGCGGAAATTAGGATTTTGGGGGCAAAATTTGTAATAAAATTGGTTCTGCACTGACATTTATCAGCCACATGGTTTTTTTTTTGTTATTGCATGTTATAGCCTATTGTCTTAGGATCAGTTTGATGTATATCAAGGTATTGTAACATGAAAATTATATAAACTATAGCCGTTTTAGTAAATATTGCCAAATTCAGGGGTCTATATTCAGGGGTCCAAATCGTATAAATTCCTTCAAAAACCTTTCTCTCTCGACCCACCAGTCGGAATGTGACCAAATTTGGCTTACAACATTAGGATAGGGTCCAGATAAGCTACAGTTCTCATGGTACTATTTTATGTAACGAGCCTTTGTGCAAAACAATGCAGAAGATACTCACAGAGGTAGCACAAGCAGGTTCTCATTAATGAAATCAAGGGAGGCACAAAGTGGCCCTTCCTTTTATGGCACGGTTTCTCTGTAAGCAACTTTAACACAGGGACTGAAAATTCATTTCTCGGCTTCCACAGGACAAAATCGGCTGCAAGTTTGAGAAGTAAACCCTTTGTACGTCGAGGTAATATGTTCCAAATTTCAGCAACGTCCATTTCCGCATTCTTGAGTTTTCAACCAAAACCCTTTGAAACTCACGTTGGTGTCTGTCAGTCTGTCTGTCCGCCTGTCCTCCCAAAATGTGTTGGCGCTCATATCTGAAAGGCAATGCATTGAAATGAGCTGAAACTTGGAATATACATCGGAAAATACATCTAATTAATGGCTTTCAAAATAAATTCCACATAAGCGCCTTAGTTTTTTTCATTTTTGTTATTGATTGCTCAAACTCAACTATCCACATCTCATCAATACAATAAGACAGAAACGCCAAATTTTGGCGCCAATTTGCGGCACCAAATGACATCGTAGCCTCCGGACAATTGGCAGGTACTTACTTTACTATCTGGAAGGGGGCTTAATGTAATTTTTGTGGTGAACTGATGCTTATCTTTCATGAAATTCAGGGGTGAAAATAAGCTTCAGGGACTGAAGCAGCGAAAACATTTTTATACCCAGAAACTGGCAAAAATCAATATTATTTGCTTTACAGAATATTTTAGCCAATAAACCAAGAACTAAAATCCGTTGAGATTCAAACGCTCATTACTAATTACTTCTATCGGTTTCCATGTGGCAACATGCAGAAAACGCCGAGACGACGGTGAATTGCGCAGCGATTACCAGGAATCGGTGCGTGAAGGAATGCAAGAAGACATCTGCAGTTACGATCGATCCCACGAGCCTACACGAACGATGAAGATAGGTTCTTCACTGAAACAGATAATTGAGAAATGAAAATAATCTGTAATTACTGTGATGCAAACAAATTCACTGACGAGCCACCAGTATTTTGCTGTGAAGTGGAAACATCAAATTGTTTTCATTCGCAACGCCACCTCCATATCTGCTGTCAATCCTTCACAGAAGAAGCAGTGATTCTTCCCATTTACTTCAGAACATAGTCTTTATAGTCCAGCAGCCATTTCCCATATGAGGCCAAATAAGGAAATTCGTTCAACACCTCCTACAGAAAAGGTTTGACTTGACAGCGTGGTAGAATAGACCATATAGAACACCTCCAGGTAGTATGTGGTTTCAAATTGTGGCATCATTAAAATTCTACAGGCCATTATACATACCAAGGGTACTTATCAAGAGGGTCACTGTGGGCTAGCAAAATTTAGGGGGAGGGGTAACGTAAACGTGAATATCTTTGTCTAGACTGAACCAATTTTCAATATTGAGGTATCATTGGCTTCCTATTATAATTCTCTATCAGAGTATGTACAGTTATTTGAAAATGGCCTTTGCCATGGCATCACCAAAGCTAAAATATCACACTAATTCAAACTTTCTGACATTTTTAATTGTGTTCTCATATGAAGGTGAACGGTGTTTCTCAATTACTACTGGTATGTATACATTTTGGAAATCCAACACTTAAGAAAGTATTGTTCTGCAGAAATTCATATACATACAGAGGCACGCATAAAGAAAACTGCAATTGTTATTTTTAGCGTTCGTCTTTTACTAGTGTATGGCAACACGGAAGCACATACATCAGAGCCGAGCATAATGGTTGTCTTTGGCAACACGGAAGTACATTAGTGAAAGCCGAGTATAATAGTAGTCTCTGGCAGCACGGAAGCTACTCATTCATCATAGTGGATGATAATAGTTATCATGGTCGACACTGGGAGCTGTTCCTAACAACACAGAAGCACATTAGTGAGAGCGAATCATAATAGTTGTGCATGGTTGCACGGAAGCACATTCTTCAGAGCGGTTTGTAATATTTGTGTCTGGCAACAAGGAATCACATTCGCCATGGAAGCATGAAGATGTCATCTGTTGTAACTTTTAGTCAGCGTCTTCTTCACCACTGGATTCAAAGATTGTTCTTGGATTTTCACAAGTTTCTTCGGCCATCCATGCACATGCTGCTGTGCATGGCATGTGGTTGGTTCTGCATGTGCAGTCGGCTCGGCGACATAGAGACTTCTTGCAGTGACAGACAGTCAGCTCCGGAAGACCCCGTGATGCTGGATCTTTGGTCGTGAGCACAGGCTGCAGGGCACCATCCTGAATTTTCCAGCCATGTCCAGCTGCTGGTGGAAGGCTCTGTGTAGGCTTCAATGCTCTCTCCCATACATAGGCCTGGTAATTTCCTCTCTTCATATGTTGCTGTAAGCTGTCGAATGTAGGGGGGAGATTTTCATTTCTTTGTCCCTTTTGACAGAACTGCCAGTATCTCACATTGTTCACTTTCCTCCCAGCCCCCTTGGTTGTTGAGTACATTGCACATATGAAGGCTTCGCATGCTTCTGAAGTGCTGTTGCTGAGCTCGGGTTCTTCTCCAAGCTGTCCCAGACTGGTCTGATGCTCTTTACTGTCAAGTAAGACATTGAAACCCTTTTTCTTGCCGAGTCCTGAAAGTGCACTGTTTGAATCGCATCCAGTGAGTGCGTGGAAGCCCAGTAAAGTATTACACAGCTCAGGTCCTAGTTTGTGTGCCAAGCTGTGGATAGGAATATACCTAGCTTTATCCTTGATTCCAGTCCGAAACCACAGCTCCCGACACTGGAGTTTTCTGAAGTGTGTGGTGCAGAGGACAGCCACATCTGTGTCAGGTGATTGAATCACAATCCTGTTGTGATAATGAGAGGCATGTTTTGCATGTAGAAATATTCGTGTGTCTGCCTCTTCATGATCTGACTTGAGGGGAACCAGTTCTTCGCAGTGTGATCTACTCCATAAGAATTTCATTAAAAAATAGACTAACACAGCATTTTTTAGTCCAGCAGCATGAAGCTGTGAAAAATTCAATTGTTCAACACCCACTACAGAAAAGTTTGACTTGACAACTTGGTATGCTCCAAAAGATGCCTAAAATATAAAAAAAAGCTCATAATATTTGATTTGTTTGTGATTTTTACCTCTTGTGGTTGTACAGTTGAAGGAATATCCACATTTCTGTACATATTCTGAAAGAGATATATAATACGAAGCCAATGATACTTCAATATTAAAAATTGGTTGAGTCTCGACAAAGATATTCACGTTTACATTACCCCTCCCCTAAATTTTGCTAGCCCACAGTGACCCTCTTGGTAAGTACCCTTGGTATGTATAATGGCCTGTATAATTTTAATGATACCACAATTTGAAACCACATACTACCTGGAGGTGTTCTATAGGGTCTATTCTACCACTCTGTCAAGTCAAAACTTTTCTGTAGGGGGTGTTGAACGATTTCATTTTTTTCAGGTCCTTGCTCCTGGACTATTTTAATCGTCTTTATAAAAATGAAATACACAAAAAAACATATATCATGTTTGTGGTGTATTTACAGCTTTGTGTATTGATATGCAGTGTGGAATAAAGTAGTTCCTGGCCTGCCATTTCCCATCTCTGTCATGGCGACGTTGAGCTCCACTTAATCTGATTGCATCTATACAACAAGACAGAAACGCCAAATTATCGCTTTGCCAGAAGGAATGCATCAGCACCAGACTCCATCCAAATTAGTAAAAGCAATCTATGGAGGTCTAGCAGAACATGCTGCCAATGACAACAATTGGTTGTTAGAACGAGCGATACTGGCAACTCTAAATGAAACGGTGGACGCTGTGAACTCTACCATCATTGACAATTTTCCAGGAGAAGTGAAGATCTACAATTCCATCAATAGTACACTCACTCCTGAGGAGGTGGTGCACTTCCCAGTGGAATTCCTAAATTCCATCGAAATATCAGGGATACCGCCACACAAACTGAAGCTGAAAGTGGGATGCCCAGTTATGGTTCTACGTTCAGTGGACGCACCCAATATTACGAATGGCACCAGCTGCACAGTCTAACCAAAGAGCCCAAATGTGATTGAGATAGTCCTCAATAATGGACCGGTAACAGGAAAACATGCGTTAATTCCAAGAATACCGCTTATACCATCAGACAGTGACTTGCCATTCCAGTTCCGCCGACTACAATTTCCCATATGATCTTGCTTTGCCATGACAATAAACAAAGCACAAGGACAGTCGTTTAAAATCATCGGACTAGATCTACTTACATCTGTTTTCTCCCACGGGATGATTTACGTTGCGGCATCAAGAGTTGGATCAAGATGCAGGCTGCATGTCCATGCCCCAGATAACATAACGAGGAATGTTGTTTTTAAAAATGTACTCCAGTAGACGACGGAAGAGACCCTCTCATAACGAAATTGACTACTGAATCCATGAGTAACCTACATTAAACACATGCTTTCATTTCAGTGACATTACCCGTCTTCGACGGGGACCCTGCTGATCCACAAATAACTCAGAAACATTATGCAATTCTTCTTGGTTTCCACCAGAGGGCAGTACTATCGATCATTCGTGGAGATGCAAAAGTCGATCAATTTGTTTCCATACATCCATTGGGACCAAACTCTGTGCAGAGCATTAGTGCTGCCTCAGCATTCTCCTGGGTTTTGGGCACAATCATGGACGGGTCGCCACTCCAACACAAGATGCTTGAATGGCTCAATCATCCCAGCAAGCTGATACTCATTTTGCTGACCTCGGAAGGATGACAGGCAGAGTCAACCCCACCTGGTATTAATTCAATGGCTGAGCAGGGTTTGAACTCAGGACCTTCAGATCCCAAGCCCAACACCCTAACCATTAAGCCAAAACCAGGCATATCAATTTATTGGTGCATGAAATAAGTCGTCAACAAATGTACATACTCAATACCCTGCACTCGTAAAGCAAAAAAGCAGGGAAAAGAGATCGGTGGCACATGTACGTATGTCGTACTTCACACGTGTGTGCATTTTGTTGAGATCGAAAACTGTTCAGCGGAGGAAATTGAAACTTTCCCACATGTTACATGAGCATGTGATATAGCAGTCACTCTTTTGAGGTCAACACGGGCCAAAGGTCCACAGAGGCCATGTTTCTAACATTGGCAATTTTCATCTGATAAACTTGAAATATGAAGAGGATTCTTGGGAAAAATTCCAGGAACATAGAATAGACCCCTTTATATGATTTGAGCTGAGTTAGTTTTCTAAAGTTTGGCATTTTATACAAGCAACGGAATGTCCCTTCTTTTATATTGTCTGGCATTTTCTACAAGCCACGGAATGTACCTTCTTTTCTATTATCTGGCATTTCCTACAAGCCACAGAATGTCCCTTCTTTTCTATTGTCTGGCATTTTCTACAAGCCGGGGAATGTACCTTCTTTTCTATTGTCTGGCATTTTCTACAAGCCACGGAATGTACCTTCTTTTCTATTGTTTGTCATTTTCTACAAGCCACGGAATGTCCCTTCTTTTCTATTGTCTGGCATTTTCTACAAGCCGGGGAATGTCCCTTCTTTTCTATTATCTGGCATTTTCTACGAGCCACGGAATGTCCCATCTTTTCTATTGACTGGAATTTTCTACAAGCCACGGAATGTCCCTTCTTTTCTATTGTTTGTCATTTTCTACAAGCCACGGAATGTCCCTTCTTTTCTATTGTCTGGCATTTTCTACAAGCCACAGAATGTCCCTTCTTTTCCATTGTCTGGAATTTTCTACAAGCCACGGAATGTCCCTTCTTTTCTATTGTCTGGCATGTTCTACAAGCCGGGGAATGTACCTTCTTTTCTATTGTCTGGCATTTTCTACAAGCCACGGAATGTACCTTCTTTTCTATTGTCATTTTCTACAAGCCACGGAATGTCCCTTCTTTTCTATTGTCTGGCATTTTCGACAAGCGAGGAAATGCCCCTTTTTTTCTATTGTTTGTCATTTTCTACAAGCCACGGAATGTCCCTTCTTTCCTATAGTCTGGCATTTTCTAGAAGCCACTGAATGTCTCTTCTTTTCTATTGTTTGGCATTTTCTACAAGCCACGGAATGCCCCTTCTTTTCTATTGTTTGACATTTTCAGCAAGCCATGGAATGTCCCTTCTTTTCTAAAGTTTGGCATTTTCTACAAGCCACGGAATGTCCCTTCTTTTCTATTGTTTGGCATTTTCTACAAGCCACGGAATGTCCCTTCTTTTCTACAGTTGACATTTTCTACAAGCCATGGAATGTCCATTCTTTTCTATTGTTTGGCATTTTCTACAAGCCACGGAATGTCCCTTCTTTTCTATTGTTTGGCATTTTCTACAAGCCACGGAATGTCCCTTCTTTTCTACAGTTGACATTTTCTACAAGCCATGGAATGTCCATTCTTTTCTATTGTCTGGCATTTTCTACAAGACACGGAATGTCCCTTCTTTTCTATTGTTTGGCATTTTCTACAAGCAATGGTATGTCCCATCTTTTCTACAGTTGACATTTTCTACAAGCCATGGAATGTCCATTCTTTTCTATTGTTTGGCATTTTCTACAAGCCACGGAATGTCCCTTCTTTTCTATTGTTTGGCATTTTCTACAAGCCACGGAATGTCCCTTCTTTTCTACAGTTGACATTTTCTACAAGCCATGGAATGTCCATTCTTTTCTATTGTCTGGCATTTTCTACAAGATACGGAATGTCCCTTCTTTTCTATTGTCTGGCATTTTCTACAAGCCACGGAATGTCCCTTCTTTTCTGTTGTTTGGCATTTGCTACAAGCCACAAAATGTCCCTTCTTTTCTACAGTTTGGCATTTTCGACAAAACACGGAATTACCTTCTTTTCTATTGTTTGCCATTTTCTACAAGCCACGGAATGTCCCTTCTTTTCTATTGTCTGGCATGTTCTACAAGCCACGGAATGTCGCTTCTTTTCTATTGTCTGGCATTTTCTACAAGCCAAGGAATGTCCCTTCTTTTGTATAGTTTGACATTTTCTACACGCCAGGGAATGTCTCTTCTTTTCTATTGTTTAGCGTTTTCTACAAGCCACGGAATGTCCCTTCTTTTCTATTGTCTGGAATTTTCTGCAAGCCACGGAATGTCCCTTCTTTTCTATTGTCTGGCATTTTCGACAAGCGAGGAAATGCCCCCTCTTTTCTATTGTTTGTCATTTTCTACAAGCCACGGAATGTCCCTTCTTTCCTATAGTCTGGCATTTTCTAGAAGCCACGGAATGTCCCTTCTTTTCTATTGTTTGTCACATGGCACTTACGTATAGAGGGGCCATTTCTATGCCCCTGGTATTTTTCTTAAGAATGGATTATATTCTGGCTCTTTTTGCTGACATTTCATAACACAACGACATCTAGAACGGCCACTGACAAATTGACAGACATTGGTGAAAACATAACCTCCTTCCACTTTCGCGCAGTGGTTGGAGGTAACAAACACACATACTGTACCCCCATATTACATTTACATTTACAGTTCTAATCGTTGACCCACATATAGTCAGCTATTGTGGAACACAATGCCATGAACATGAGGACACATCACAAGCAAGTAAGTACTTTCTAAAACAATAATACCAAGCTCTTCACGTTAAAGAACCTAAATTCACCTGAAAGAACCAGCTTAGACCCGTTAGATACGTGGGTAAATGAGTGCATTCCTCAAAGTGGATTCACACACACACACCCTGTATGTATGTATATATATATATATATATATATATATATATGTATATATATATGTATATAGACACAGGTATATATATATATATATATATATATATATATATATATATATATATATATATATATATATATATATATATATATATATATATATATATATATATATATATATATATATATATATATATATATATACACACACATATATACACACGTACATAGTTTTACGTGTGTGCACTTTTTGCATGGTAAGCCCATCGTGCCAGCATTTTCCACAGAGCCCTCATGGCCTCTTGAAATCTTATTTTGCCCCCCTTCGGTGGTGTGACCCCCAGTTTAAGAGGCATTTCCCTATACCCTCATTACCTGCCCACTTCGGAATGCAGTCCTTCACTTGAGTAGCCAACTTCTCACTGAACTGGAGCCAATGTGAGGAGGATGTGGTCTTCTTTTGCTGGACATAACTGGATCCAGCAAATCAATACCATCACTGGTACTTCTAAAACAGTGAAAAAGATAAAAACACAGAAAAATATTTGAAACATTAATCTGATGTGATCGAAATCAAAAGTTTTCGCAAGATTCTTTCTTGGATAATCGGCAAAAATTGGCACACGTCCAGCCTCTTCCGGGCACCGATGGGAAACAGCATGAATGGCGAACTGTGATTGGTCGATCGGGTCTTCAACATTGCTGATTTATAATCTGTAATGAATACAGAATCGAATGATGGAAAGAGAGTTTAGTTGGAAAAAAACGAGGAGTCACATGATGAGCTTTCGAGCTTTTGATGGGGATGACAAGGAACGTTTGAAGGAGACAGGAAGTTTCACACGAGAATGGAAGTGATTACGAGGAGATCTGGTAGAGATGCTTTAGATAATGAAGGGTAGAGAGAATAAGTGTGGAACGGTTCTTCAGCAGAGTGGGTAATGATAGGACCAAAGGGCACAGCCTGAGAGTATAGAAGAGGAGAGCTATGCCAACGTTAAGGCGTGGGTCTTTCACGCAGAGTGTAGTTGATGCAAGGAATGGTCTCACTGAAACAATGGTGGAATCTGAAATGGTGGAAGGGTTTAAACTGGAGTTGGATAGGTACATGCAATGATTGGGGATAGGGGGCTACACGTATATTGGTGGAAATGCGTGGCCATGATGGGCCAGATGGCCTCCTCCTGCATTGGACTTCCTCATGATCCTCGCACTGACCATGTGTGTGTCTCTGTCCTTTCCAGGGAACAAAGTGCGCCGTTACATTTTCAAGCACTCAAGACCTTCATGTAAAAAACGTCATAGACCACGAAAACCTTTCCTTCCTGAATCCCTCTTCCCCTTACCCCGACAACACTCTCGCTTTTCCTCGTCCTCCCGGTCGCACACATCTCGTGGCCACGTTCGAATTCACACGGTGTCCATCAGAAACAGGGGCAGCCAATTCAACACAGGAAGAAAGGGTAGACAACGGCACAAGAGAGGCTCAAAAACGGGGAGAAGATTAATCATGAGGAGGAAATATCCAAATGTACAGAGATCTGGAGGTAAGAATCGATCGTTTTATTTCCTATAAGATAAATGGAAACGAATCACAGGAGACATTAAAATGGTGCTGAGGCACAGGGGAGAGTGATAAGTTCTGTGGTTAATCAATTTGTGGTCCAGACTGACATGAGTGAGTGTGGTTAATATTGTCGTTAATCAATTTGTGGTTCAGAATTTAATTTTGTCGTAAAATGTGAGGCTTCCAGACCAGATGTTAAGAAGTGTGAGGGCTCCAGAACAGATGTGACATTCCTCATCCTCCAGACAGGTAGGCTGCACTTCTTCCCTCTCTTCAGACCTTGAAAAACCAAAACATAAGATGGTCAAACACTTGGAAAATGTCTTTCAATCATGAAACATCTTATATTCTCACTATCTCTCTCCAAAAGGACCATCTGGAACCCCCCCCCACCCCCACACACACCATCAGCTATGATCCATCTTGGACAAACCACATTTAAAAGTTGGCCCCCAAAGCCAGCTGCCAACTGGGCATCCTCCATTGTACAAAGTCCTTCCTTGGCACACCCGAACTCCTATCCACCAAAAAGGCCTTCATCCACACTTTGAAGGAGTACTGTTGTCCCCTCTGGACTGAGTCCCCTGCCTCAGATTGACGCCGTGGAAACCAGGGTTTCAAGATAATTGGAAGCTCCTGCAATGAAGCCGAGTCTGTGGCCGATTACTTCGCCATCGCAGACAGGTCGGCGGTCACTCTGTCTTTTACTGCCTCCGAACTGGTCTTGCACCCTCTGCTCGTTCCGTGCTTTGTACCCCCCCAGGTTTCTGCAGGACTCACACGGTCCACCATCAACACCCTACTGGTGAAACTACCTAAATCCAGGATCACTGCTGAACTCCACTCATTTGTTCCTCTTTTCCCCATCTATGGGACCAACTTCAACATCATCATCAATCTCATTCTTTCCTCGAGGTCTCCAAGACAGCTGTTCACCACCATCTCAAATCATCCCCAATCCAAAACTATGATAGTTTCCACCCTTGTTACCGCCCCCCCCCACAATCCCTCTTCCAAATTTTCAGTTTTCTTGTCCACCCCATGCATCCTCTCCTGCCCGCTATTCCTCCCCACACCCAATGTTTGACCACCTCCCTCTGTCCTGGCCTTCGGCTCTGCTGTTGGAGTCCCCCCCCTCTCTCTCTCTCCTCTTCATTTTGCTCTATTGCGTCCTGATCTGTTCAGTGTACCCATACTAACTCTTCCACATGTACAAAAAACAAAGAGTAAAGTATAAATTGATAAATATCCCATGAGTGGTGGTTGTGATGTATAAATTAATAACTATCCCACGAGTGGAACTTGTGAAGTACATATTATAAATATCCCATGAGTGGTAGTTACAAATCATAAATTAATAAACATCCCATGAGTGGTACTGAAAAGTATAAATTAATAAATGACACATTCATGGTATTTCTAAAGTATAAATGATTAAATATCCAACATCCAACAAAGTGTAAACATCCCATGAGTGGTATTTGAGAAGTATAAATTAATAAATATCCCATGAGTGGTATTTTGAGATTAAATATCCAACAAAGTGTAAACATCCCATGAGTGGTATTTGAGAAGTATAAATTAATAAATATCCCATGAGTGCGACTTGTGAAGTATCGAGTAATAAATATCCTATGAGTGGTACTTGTAAAGTATATATTAATAAATATCCCGTGAGTGGTACTTATAAAGTATAAATTAATAAATATCCCATGAGTGCTACTTGTGAAGTATCGAGTAATAAATATCCTATGAGTGGTACTTGTAAAGTATATATTAATAAATATCCCGTGAGTGCTACTTTTGAAGTATAAATTAATAAATATCCCATGAGTGGTACTTATAAAGTATAAATAACCCACGAGCGGTTCTCGTGAAGTATCACTCATATTCACATGATACTGTGAACAATAATTCTCAGTTGATCATCCCAACTGTTTACAAAAGGAATAATGCAAATTAAAAGATCAAATTTGGAGCAAATCAAACCTTCACTAACCAGTGAGGGCTCAAATGGACAGCGAGAGATACACCAGACATGTTTGAATACCTAAAATGGTCCACAAAGTACCGAATGAGTTCATAACGTTTTGGCTAAAATTATAATTCCCAGGAAGTACAGTAGATAAGTGCACACCAAGGGTAATTTCTAATTCTTCCTTTCCACTCTATGGTACATCCACAGAGCTTTCCCTTTCGAGACTCACGAGCAAATTGTGGAGAGGTGTCCCGGCCCAGATTGATTCTTTCGCCACGTTCCCGACATTCAGGAAACGAGAGTTGATTCCCTACAAGTTCTACATCACATCAGGAGGTATGGTGGAGTGGGGGTTGGGTGGGCAGGTGTTGGGGGGAGATTGGTGGATGGTGGTGAGGTGGTGGTGGAGGGGGGAGAGTCGGTTGGCAGAGATAGGGGTGGGGTGGAGACAAGGGTGGGGGTGTGGAGTAAGGGGGACTGAGTGGGATACCTGGCATCCATTTTGATTATTAGCCCTCATTGCACTTACTCCAAAAACTGGGGCTTGTCCATCTCGGATGGTATAGATGAGCACATCATTTTGTTTCAGGATTCGACCAAAGATGGCCGACTGGCGGACATTTTAGTTGTAAGAAACCAGATGTTGAACACGTCCTCAACCATTTCTCGGATATGCATTTACTGATCTCTTCAAATTTGGCAAACAGTATGCCAATGATGGTAGTTACAAACATCGACACGTCATTTTTCTTCGAGATGAGATCCAAGATGGCCGACTGGCAGCCATTTTTTTTTACTTAAATGTGTCCCCATCCATTTCTTAGACATGCACGGTCCGATTTTGTTCAAACATGGCACAAACATAGTACATGATGGAAAACACGTGCCGCTCACTTTACTTTGCAATCTGATCAAAGGTGGCTGACTTTGTAGTTGTAAATAAATATGGGCTAGCCCTTTAACTCCGTACAGCAAAATTACTAAAACAACGGGGGCTGTGACATTTTACGTCTTTTCTCCTTGTTCTTTCCAAGATCAGCTCACAGGTTTGGGAGCCCACAATCCTTTTTCTTATTTTATACGAGCAAATACAAGCCATCGCTTCTCTGACACGAATATTAAGGGGGAGAGGTGGAAGTAGAAAGACGGAAAGAAGGGAAAGAGGAGGAAGGAGAAGGAGGAGGAGAAAGGAGGGAGTGAAGAGAGGGGGAGAGCAGGGACGGAGAAGGGGGGGAAGAAGATGGAGGAAAGGGGGAGGAGGGAGGAGGGAGGAGGGAGGGAGAGAGAGAGAGAGAGAGAGAGAGAGAGAGAGAGAGAGAGAGAGAGAGAGAGAGAGAGAGAGAGAGAGAGAGAGAGAGTGAGAGAGAGTTAGAGAGAGAAAGAGAGATAGAGCTAGAGAGAGATAGAGATAGAGATAGAGATAGAGATAGAGATAGAGATAGAGATAGAGATAGAGATAGAGATAGAGATAGAGATAGAGATAGAGATAGAGATAGAGATAGAGATAGAGATAGAGATAGAGATAGAGATAGAGAGAGAGAGAGAGAGAGAGAGAGAGAGAGAGAGAGAGAGAGAGAGAGAGAGAGAGCAAGGGGGAGTGAGGATGGGTGGGGGAGCTAGAAAAGAGGAGTGACGAAGGGGTAGTGGGAGAGAGAGGAGGGTAGGGGAGCTCGAAGAGGGAAGAGCGAGGAAGGGGGGTGGAGAGAGTGATGCCTCACCAAACGTCGCTATACATTCCGGGAAGGGGAATGGTGAGAGTGAGGAGTGGGGAGAGAGTTTGGGAGTTGGTAAGCATGAGGGCAGGGGTTCTCGAATTGCATTTGGTAGTGGGACTTGTGGATAAGGGGGGGGGTGTAGTACAGGATTGAACAAATTCGGGTACGTTAATACAACATGCGGAGACTGCTGGGAGATGTCAATAGGGATTGAGAGGGGAGGGGGGAAAGCATCAGGGGAGGTGGAGGGAAGACAGTGTGATGGGAATGGAAAGTAAGGCAGCATGAGGGACAATTCACTCCAAATCGGATTCGTACGTGCTACCTGATGGGGAAGCAGTTTAAAATTAAATTACTAAACTGTCTGTCATTAACATTCCCCTGAACAGAGAGGGAGGGGTGGGAAAGCAGGGGGAGGGGGAGGGGGAGGGGAGAAAGAGAGAGACAGAGACAGAGACAGAGACAGAGACAGAGACAGAGACAGAGACAGAGACAGAGACAGAGACAGAGACAGAGACAGAGACAGAGACAGAGACAGAGACAGAGACAGAGACAGAGACAGAGACAGAGAGAGAGAGAGAGAGAGAGAGAGAGAGAGAGAGAGAGAGAGAGAGAGAGAGAGAGAGAGAGAGAGAGAGAGAGAGAGAGAGAGAGAGAGAGAGAGAGAGAGAGAGAGAGAGAGAGAGAGAGAGAGAGAGAGAGAGAGAGAGAGAGAGAGAGAGAGAGAGAGAGAGAGAGAGAGAGAGAGAGAGAGAGAGAGAGAGAGAGAGAGACCGGGTTGAGGGAGGCAGAGGGAAATTCCAGCAGATGTAACACCCAGTTTAACTTTCATCCGAGAGACGGCACACACACTGATGAATCACCCTGCCTGTGAAAAACTGGGATGGCAGTATATAGCTAGGTCAGGATTCGAACCGAGGCAAGACAGCACAGAGTTAGCGTGCGTACCTCTCGGCTATCCTGCCATGATGTGGCAATTCATTTCTTTATACAACACTCATTGTAATCATATAATTTATTTTTCCTTCCCAACTCCGGGATTGAAATTCGGTATCGCCATCGAAGATTGAATAGCGCACGTCAAGAGGCTTCACGAAGCACTTCACAAAATGGTTGAAGAAACTTTTTAAAATGAAAGGTTTAATTTTTTTATATTGTTACGGTTCTTGGAACCACACGCATACAACATACAGGTGTCCCAAGTCAGTTATGCCGTTAAGTATATGTGTAGACAGATGCCTTCCTTGTGGGTATTGGGAAATTGAAGGGGTGCGTTGCGATGTTTATTTAGTGAGGGTAATAAATCTTTATATCCCATCCTCCATTGCGATCCACGGTACCCGAGCGCTTACAGCCTTCGGTTCGCTGGCAACAATGTACCACGGTCCACCTGTTGCCTCTGTAGGCTCGTTTTTCTGAGACAGAATCTTCGCTGTCGCAGTTCCTATTTGGCTTCTCCAAACGCTCCAACTCTTTCTTGACGAGCCCACACGCGTAGAGTGGGCGGACCTCGCCGGTGCCTGGCCGAGGCCCCGCCCAGAATGGGCGGACCCATGGAGGCCCTGTCCAATCAGGGCGGACAGTGGCGTCGGCTTCACCAAGGCTCCTCCCTGATGAGGAAGGTCTATAAACCACGACACCATCCTCAGTCTTGAGGTCTTTGGGGGTCGTTCGTTCAGTTCTTTGGGGGTCGTTCGTTCAGTTCTTTGGGGTTCGTTCGTTCTGTGTTTGGAGGCCGGAGTTCGTTGGAAAACAAAAGGGTTCCCGCTGCTTGGCTCCGCTCACGTCTCGCCCCGACTACTAGTCCTGGCCCACTCGAGCTCCTCCACGGACCCGAACGCCACACGGGCAGCTGTGGACCTGACTGCATGACTGTTGGCAGGTGCCACACCATGGAGCATTCCTTTACCCGAGACTCAGGTACTCAAAAGAACTGTGACCTCAGCCCACCTCCCTCCCTGGCTGCAAAAGTCCTTTGCCTTCAACTGGGTTTATTTTGTCCGAGTGTGTGTCTGAGTGTGTGGCACTAGTCTAATAAGTAGAAACTGTATAAGTGTTAGATCTTGAAAATCTTGCCTGTATAATTCCCACGTAAGTCTGCTCTGCGTCTGCTTTATAAGTTGCTGTAAATCGTCGCACTACATCTTCTTTCTTTCCCCTGCAGGACACCCCAATAAACCTGTTTCTGTGCCACATAAATTTCGTTTATTATAAATAAATTATTGTAGAAATGTTCCCATTTCGTTTTCGTCTTTTCTTTCATTGGTCTATCATGGTTCAGATCTGAGTTTTCGCTGGATCTTTGTTCCCGTTAATCTGCTCATCCTAGCCGGCACGGCTTTGACAGTTCTGCTCGACTGCACCCGAACCGGAATTGGTAGTTGGAACTCTACCGCAGTCGGTAGAGTGACCCATTTCGAGCAAGACGTGCCGAGGGCGTGGTTCCCCGGTAGACGACACCGCGTGGTTAATTAGGTAACTTGGTTCTAGACAAAAATACCCTACGCTACGCAGTGGAGGTATTGGCGTCCATGGTCGGTTAAGCAACCTGCCGCCTCACGGAGTTATTCGTGAGCGATGGCCTACAATTCCGGGAGTCTGGTGGGAGACGATGTTACTTCCCCCAGTTAGCGGTCGTTCTCGCCACCGGTCCCCGACCCGCAACAATATGTATGTATCTATGCCAAAGTGATGGTTCTATAATGAAAGAATATCGTACAAAAAGTGGAAACAGGGTGTAAAATAAAATTGCACATTTTCAGCAAGCCAGCCAATGCCTGATCCCCCAAAGAACAACGCGGGGCCAACACAGGCAAGTGGCCCCTGAACTTTGTTCACGTCGATCGATACACAGTATGCAGTGACAGTGCGAATATCGCAGAGTACTCACCAAGTGACTTAAGCAATCAGGGAAGCACTCAAATGAAACGGTTGATAAGAAATGGCTGACTTGGCAAGCGATTAGTGATCACCGATCAATAATATTGAACACCTCCAGGAGACGCCAAAATATTAAACTATGTCCGAATTAGACAAATGAACACTTTTTTGTGAGCAGTCTGAACTGCTGCTAAGTTCAATTCTGGAGCTCAAATCTTGTAATTCGGTTTAGTTTAAGAGCTTCTAGAGCTTATGACATGTGCAGAAATGAATCATAGCCACGAATGCAGGCATATCCGGGCATTTATAAGCATTGCAACGTACCCAGCAAGTCATATGTATGATGATCAGGCATTCGATGATGTGAGGAAAGTGGGAGGAAAAAAAAAATTTGATCGTGAAGAAATCGGTGCGGCCTCTTCCAAGTCAAGGCAATGTTGAGCAGGCTGAACAAAATGGCGAATTAAGACCTCAGCGAGGTAACCGAGGATACACCACAAGACCCCTTCCAGGGAAAACAAGATGGCCGAGGATGCGCCTGATAAAGGATAAATTAAATAAGGCTGTTAATTATCTACAAAAGGGGTGTTTTAATTAACCGAAGCACCAAATTTTCACTCTTGCATTGCCTTGGAGTTTCCTTACTGGGCATGCAGTTTCAGGCTGCGAAGTTTCATGGTTTTGGAGTTATGGAGGAGATACACACATTGACAGACTGACACACTGTGACATTCATTAGCATCGATGGCAGTACATTCCTGCAGGGAGCAGCGTTTTCTTGGGGCACAGCTGTGCCGCTGATGCAGTGTCCACTGTAATTTAGAACAGGAATTAGTCATCCGTTCAGGGTGCTGTCGATATCTCGCTAACTCTCCGTAAAGGACACAGTAGGATCTATAACATCCATCACCGAATGCAAGCATACGAGGCAGCCGGCTTCACATCCATCTGAGTGACAGCACACTGCGACAGAAGGACTTGTTCATAAAGCATCAATCCGATGGTTTGTACTGAGAACGGGAATCAAACCTACACCACACATATGCAAGGAAAATGTGCTACCTGTGCACCATGGTGTCACACTGGACAACTTGAAGGATACATGCAATGACGGTATTGATTGTTACGGAACATATAAACTTGCAGATGCCCTGATATCTCATCACAAAGACATTTTGGATACTCCGTGTACTCATTGTGGCATCTGTTTGGTCTTCGTCTGCCTGTCCCCTCCACCTCGGCAGGTGTGAACCTTCCATCAAGTTGGCCAGCTCCTCCATTTGCCTTGACCTCGAGTCGGTATTAAAAATAAACCTTATCGTGCTTATCCACGTCACCGATTTTCTCTTTATCATGTGTGCTTGTGTCGTCCTTTTCCTGCAGTCAATATCTTCCCTCTGGACATTGTGAGAAACACCGTGAGTTCTGTACCTGTTGGGGACATGAAGAAACATTGGTTCCGCTGTCCATGATTATCCACCTTCAAAGTTTCTGAACTTTTCTTCCTCATCGCCTGTACCTTCTGGATCCCAATTACACTCCCCTCCTTCACCATTGTGATCTCTCCACACCTGTGCTTCTCATTTATTTTTTCATTGTAAACATCTTCATCACAACAAATGCAGAATGTTCATTAACCCTGACTTTGTGCATCTGAAGAATTGAGTACCTCCCCATGACTGTGTCAGGTGTCCTGGTTGCAGGTCAGTCTCAGATATTCAACTCATGTGCACCACATCGTCATTCATCTTCGTCTTCTTCACAAATATACATTTCATTGTGAATTCTCGTTAAACAGATTGTTTTGCAAGTTAAGTTCTTAACCTCAAATAAGCAAAACCTTTTGTGCATTAAAACCTGTTTCAAAATGTTTCAACTTTTTTGTGTTCAATTTGAATCCACACCTGCCACCCATTTTCAACGTAAACTTTACCTGATTTTACATGCACAGCACGTCTTGAGAAGACCAGCTTTGCTGAATGGTATATACAGACATGCACCTGTTCATAATTTGCTGCAAATCCTGAATTACAAACCAGGACATGGAGGAGATTTAAACAAGCAGCAAAGGGAAGAAAGACAATACAGGAAGGGCCATGATACACAAGGAGTTTCATTCACATCATGGAATTCCTTCTCATTCCATTCATTCCAATCAACGTTCCTTAACAGTAGCCGAATGCCAGGAATGATTGAGATACACCTGTTCAGTGAACAGCCATGATGGAACTACTTTATTATACAAACACCAAACCAATGTGTCATTAGCTTTTCATTAACATATTGTCGCGGAATTGTGGTTCGGGGTTCACCACGAGGGGAAGTGCTCAGACTCCTCCCGAACGCCCTGTCCTGCAAGCAGACATCCCACGGATAACTCTGCAGTCCTGCGAGTTGCGAAGCAACCACGAACATCAATTAAACTTGCCAACTCCAACAGGGTTCGCCATCTGACACAGTTTACCTGGTTTGTGCCAGGTAAACTGGCCAGGTTTACCTTCCTGGTTTGTCATTAGCTTTGTGTTGGAAGGCTAACATAGGAGGTTTACCACAAACCCCGACAAATCGAGGTTTGTGCCCTCAGTGCACACTCAGACTACTGCCGAGCAAGACAGTGAGTGCAGCACTGGCTCACAAGAGCAAATTATGTGGGGTAAAACTTCCCATATAAATAAGAATGCAGAGTGTGCTGTGCTTATTTAAATCAAGTTTTGAGCGAACGGAGGTGTTTTCAGAGAATGGAGCATTCAGATTCTTACTACAACCTTGCAGATCAATCGATTTCACAAGATGAGAGGTGAGATTTCACATCCCAATTTATTATTCATTGTATAAAACAAAATTAAATCACTGTACGACTAATAATTATTGTTTTTTTTATCAACAGATTGTCCCAAATAACAACATTGTTGATATATAATGGATGTTGAAAATGAATTATTTGAATATCACGAGGAATGGATAAAAATGAACGACTTTCTTAAAGATATTCAAATCTTCAGAAGAGAAGTGAATGATATTTTTATTGGATGGCAAGACGCCCTCTCACGCCCTTTGATCTTGAATGAATCGAGTTCAAGGTGAGAAACACACACATATATGTGTGTGTAGATGTGTGTGTGCATGTGTGTATTTGTTTTGTATATGTGTGTGTGTGTGTGCATTTGTGTTTGTGCGAGTGCGTGTGTGTGAGAGTGTGTATGTGTGTGTGTGTGTGTGTGTGTGTGTGTGTGTGTGTGTGTGTGTGTGTGTGTGTGTGTGTGTGTGTGTGTGTGTGTGTGTGTGTGTGTATCTGTATGTCTTTCTGTCTCTCTATCTGTCTCTCTCTATCTGTCTCTGTCTGTCTCTTTCTGTTTTCCCGATATGGCATGGTGGTAATTTTTTTAATACTTGCTTTTTATTTTCAGCATTAAAACTGAATCATACATGGTTGGTGAAGTGAATGAATTTCACAACCTTGAATGGGAAGATGTTGAAATTCCACGGGGTGATGATTCATTTCCAACTTGTTCCAGTTTAAATGCTCATCTGGAAGAATCTGACATGACTCTATCTTCTGGAGGTAAATGTTTAATTAATTATTTCATTCATATCATTATTTCATCATCTTTACATACCCTAATTGTTCTTCACTCTTTGTTTTGAACAGAATATGATGTTCGAGTTTAAAAATCACAAGACATCCGCCTGCTGGGAAAGATCGTCCATTCTCGCAAATGAATCCTTACCCAAAGAAGAATGTTTAATATTTTCAATCTTGATTAATTATATTTGCTTTGCTTTCAATTATTTAATTCTTAATTATTAAAAAAATAATAAAGGAAGTGCAAAGGAGGGGGGGGGAAGGTGCACTCCCCCAACGACCCACCACGCCCCTCATCCCACCCCCTCCTCTCCCTGTGTGTGTGTGTATGGAAGGGTGGGCGGGTGGGATGAGGGGCAAGCTTCCTCCCTCAATTCGTCCATGCTCTTAGCGTATTCCCTCCCTCTTTCGCATGCTTCCTTCCTCATGTCGTCCATTCTCTTACCGTATTCCTCAAGTTGTTCCTGATATTTCTCTCCTATTTTTATCTTCTGTTCTCAGCTTTCTCTTCTCTGATTGCCTGTTCTTACCTCTTCCTTCAGTTGTTTCAAATCCAAATCGTGTTCCCGTTTTTCCTTTTCCAGCTTTATTTTCCATTCTTCTTCCAAGTTCTCCCTATCCCGGGAGTTACTAATTTGCTCTTCCTCTATTCTTTCGTTCAGTTCGCTCTTCTCCTGTTCAAACTTATGGGTACTCCACTCTACTTTCCTCATTTCGCCCTGTCGTTCCTCGAACTCTCTTGAATTTTCCAACAATTCTTCCTTCCTTTGCTCCAGATATTTCTCTCCTCTTTTTATCTTCTGTTCTCTGCTTTCTCTTATCTGATTGTCTGATCTTATCTCTTCCTTCAGTTGTTTCAATTCCAAATCGTGTTCCCATTTTTCCTTTTCCAGCTTTGTTTTCCATTCTTCCTCCAAGCTCTTCCTATCCTGGGAGTTACTAATTTGCTCCTCCTCTATTCTTTTGTTCAGTTCGCTCTTCTCTTGTGCCAACTTATGGGTACTCCACTCTACTTTCCTCATTTCTCCCTGTAGTTCCTTGAACTGTCTTGACTTTTCCAACACTTCATGGGTAAAGCACTCTACTTTAATCCTTTCTCCACGTAGTTCCACGCCTGTGCTGGCCAAGTCCTCCTCCAGCCCCCGAATTCTTTCCTGTGCATCAGCCAATTATTGTGACTCCCCGTGCACATAATTTTCCTGACCCTCGTCAGCCTGCCGTAGTGTCTCATCCAATTTAATTTGCAATTCCTCTATATAATTTCCATCACCCCTCCTCTGCTCCAGGGTATCCTCCAATCGTGCATGAAGCTCGTCAATGTACGCGTCATCGTCGTGCTTCGCCTGCCATGGCCACGTGGTTTGAATCGGTGGGCGGGAGCGTTTTCTTCATGCTGGGCGGCTCGATGCGCTATTATGAGCCAACTCCCGCTTCATGTCGCGCCGAGGTGGAGCCGCGCCGCCATTTTGTGACTCCATTTTTCTTTATAATATCGAAATTTTACACCTGATCTGCTCAAAATAAAATCAAAGCAAATTTTGAATTTGCAAGCGACAGGTTTTTATTTGTGGCTTTTTTCCTCGCGCCTCTCGTAACCAATGTTCGAGGTGCGAACGACACCAGATATTGTTGAATCAGTGTCCTGCAAATCTATTGAGGTGGAGGGATTCTCATCCCAATCCTGACTACCAATTGTTAAGGTTCGGGGGTGGGGGGATTTGGACGAGTGCGTCAATCACTGTCCGTAACCAGTTTGGGTTTTCCCACCCCACTCTCGACAGCCAAATATTACAGATTCGGCGCCACCCTAACCACCGCGTCTCCAGCGTTATAAGGCCGACTGGTTCGGCACACGCCTCGGGTCACGCATCCCGAATTGCGATACCAATGTACCCCTGGACCTTATCAGTTGGGGAAATAGACCCCAGTTACAGACTGGTTTTGTCAGAGACCGAGTGAATTCTGCCATTCTGTAACCATTTTGGTTTTTATATCCAAATTGAGCGGATCGTTCCTCGACAAGGCACAAATTAATTCAAAGCGGAAACTTCATACGAATCAGCCAGATTTATTGGGGACACATCGAGGAAACACAACACAAGCAAAGCATTTACGACAATGTTATAATTAATCTATAATCCGTTCTTAACTAGGGAACTATGGATTACAGGTTTTGAAGGGGACCCAAACGAGATAAACCTTAAACAACATGCAGACAAGACACGGACAGCGTGCAGACAAGACACAGAGTACTTGATGATGTTTCATGGACAAGAGGAAAGTGTCAAAAGCACGGATGTGGCTCGTGACAAGCCGATGTCCACGGATTCAAGCACCCAAGCTCGAGCACGCCGCGTGGCAAAGTGGCGCTCGTCCATGTGTCGCAGCCCTCACGCACGCAGCGACGATATATGCAGACGACGTTTCATGGATGAGAGGAAAGTGTCAAAAGCACGAATGTGGCTCGTGACAAGCCGATGTCCACGGAATCGAGCGCCCAAGCTCGAGCACGCCGCGTGGCAAAATGGCGCTCGTCCATGTGTCGCAGCCCTCACACACGCAGCCTCGGCACGTTCAGACCCTGGGAGGTCGACTGCACCAGAGCGAAAGATCCATGGTGATATGCTCCAGCTGGCTTTTCACAAGGTCCAGCATACAAGTCCAGGCCTGGCCTGTTCACCAGATAAGGCCAAATCAAGGTGTTGGGCTCCGCAGGCTGGGTCCATGGCCAAGGAGGCACCGCCGGTCAAAACCACTCCTCCACAAAGTCAATCGCCTGACTTGACATGCAGGCGGCCTCACCCACTGCCAAACTGGCAGACTCGGCGTGCTCAGGTTCACCTTCTGCCGATCGCAGACTGACCTCGGTGCTCTCAGTTCCACCTTCTGTTCCCGGCGCACGCTGGCCTCCAAACCCACTGGCTCCTCCCTTCAGTTTCATTTCCTTCTCGAGGCCACTCCCCCTCAGAGCACTGGGCGGGGACAACTGTGCTGAGAGAGGAAGGAAGAAGAAGAACCTCTCAGTCCACCACCAATGTACGAACAATGAACAGCCTCTTCCACCTCCCGACACACATGTAGCGTCCATTTACCGAACAACCTGGCTAAACATGCATTCAATGGGGGATCTGGGTTTATCCTATATTTAATAACACACTAAGGGCCATTTCCGCAACAATATATATATATATATATATATATATACATATATATATATATATATATATATATATATATATATACATATATATATATATATATATACATATATATATACATATATATATATATATATATATATATATATATATATATTATACATACATATATTATACATACGAGGCCCCACGAGGAGGAAAGATGTAAGCGACATTTTTTTTAATGATATGATGATGATAGGCTCGGATGATAGGGTAAGGGTTAAAATAGTGGTATATGGCATTAACTCCAAAATGGCCGAGGTGTCCCTTACATCACTCCTCCTCGCGGCGCCTCATATACATATTGTTATGGATTCTCGCCTGCTCAGCGTGCGGACGACCGCCTCAGCCCAATTGCGGCCGCACGTGCCCACCGAACGAGCAATCCAGTCGTAGCTTCCGGATCAACGCCGAAACCCAGCTACGGGTGCTTTTATAACACCATAGATCAGCCAACTCTTCTGTCCACGCGCTATAGGGTCAATCGCTGAATTGTCGATATACCTAATTATTCGCGTAGACACAAATGCCGGGGATCTACACCTCAACGGATCCTGCATGAAAACGAGCCGCTTTACGCAGCTCGTTTCGTATGCGATTGCCGAGCGGTTATATATTGCCAAGTCCAGTCGGACCCGATTATCTTATCGGTGTTAAAAACCAGGTAACATTTCAAATGCTCCATGGCAGTCAATGAGAGGAAAGGACGCAACGAGTGGGTGACATTTAACAATGGGGACATTTATTTGAACACAGGCAATGCAATGAATGGGGGGATGGGGAAAAAGGCACGAGCAAAATATCCTACAGCCGAGTTCTATTCCAATGTGAAGCAAATACAACACAGGCACTTATATTAACAGTTTCCTACTTATTAGACGGGCCCACGGACACACGTATGCACACACACACACACACACACACACACACACACACACACACACACACACACACACACACACACACACATACACACACACACACATATACACACACACACACACACACACACACCCAAGAAATGGTAGCTGATGCCTTTATTAACGGACTCCAGCTAGGAGGACAGATGAGCTGAAACCCAGAACCTATCTCGAACCTCTCCACCTCGTGTGGTCTTCAAGCTGTTCGGACCCGGGCTCCAGCGAGAGCGAGCTGGATCCAATCGCCGTGTGCCGCAATCCTTCCCGAGCTCCAGCGAATCCTCTCGTGCTTCCGAACACGTGCTGTTGAGACGAGGCGCCGATCCTTCCCGTCGATGCGTCGCTATCTCGAAGAACCACCTCCAACATGAGGCCGATGAGTCGCACCAAGCCGGGAACCAAGCGGAGAACAAAGAGCTCCACAAGCCAAGAAGAGCCAGCTGAGCAACCAGCTCAACTCTCTTCCGATGAAGAAAGCCTCGCACAACACGAACCAAGAACTCCGAGCCGAGCAACCAGCTCAACTCTCTTCCGATGAACAAAACCTCTCTCTTCGACGAACCAAGCCAGAGCCCAAAAAGCGAACCAAGCCAAGCAGAACCCGAAGGTCTGCTGAAAAGCCAAGCCAAAGCAAAAAGCTCTCCAAAAAGCCTCCACCTTGCCAAGCAGAACCCAAAGGCCTGCTAAAAGCCAAGCCGAAGCAAAAAGCCTTCAAAGAGCCTTCAACCCAAACCCGAAACAAGCAGGAGACGAAGCTTACTAAAAGCCAGCCCTCTCAAGCAGAGCGTCTCTTCTTTATTCTTATCGGCCCCCTCCCCCGCTCCCGGCATGACTCATGCCCTCATGCTCCATCCCCCACTCAACCACGGGTGGGAGGGAGTTGTTTACGTCCCGTGATTCAGGACGGAAGGGCTCTTCTTCCTCTTCACAGAAGAGGGGGAGGGGCGTCTTCCTTTGTGTTGTGATCGCTCACCAACTATTAAATTAAATCACAGTGCATTTAATCGATTTCTGCCCATTAAACAATGGAAGGTGAACTATCTAGGGAACATGCACTTATCGACATATCTGAGCTAAAGGAACCTGTATGTTGTGTGCGATCGAATTCCAAATTCGTAACAATATATATATATATATATATATATATATATATATATATATATATATATATATATATATATATATATATATATATATATATATATATATATATATATATATTGTTACGGTTGTGGACATTCACAGAACACCATTCAGGTTCCCCGAAAATCAGTTATGTCGATAAGTGTGTGTCCAGATAGATTTCCCCACCGATGTCTAAAGGGATTTATTTGTGAGCCGGGCTGTGCATCTTTGAGGTAGTGTTATTCTGTCCTATCGTTATTTTAAACAACATCTCCTCACCACCATAGTCACAACCGCCAACATCTCCTCACCACCTTAACCAACAACCACCAACATCTCCTCACCACCGTCGCCACAACCGCCAATATCTCCTCACCTTCATCTCCACAAACGCCGCCAACTTTTCCCCAACAAACAACATCAACAAACAATGTCTCCTCACCTTCATCTCCACAAACGCCGCCATCTTTCCGCCAGCAACAACATCCACAGACGAACGGCATCTCCGCCGACAGATGCAGGGACTCCCTCGTTGGGGCGAGGGCCGTTGATTTCTACCACATCCGCTTTGTCTGCATTTGACGGAAAGATCGGATCAGAATGACAAAAGGGGCAGAGCCAGCGGGGGGTGAAGGGTCAGAGGTGAAAGACCAAACACCCCCCCCCCCAAACCCAATAAAAGGCGGGGCTGATGCCCTGGGAGGTGAGTTTGTCTGGGGTCTGGGTTCGTGGTCCAGTTGAGGAGAGGAGTCGCCAGCAGTCTGGGTTCATGGTTGAGTTCGTCAGAGTGGTTGTCGGGGTTGAGGTCGGAGCGGAGCCTGGAGTCCAGCCAAGCCTGCAGTGCTGTGCAGAATTGTAGGTCGGTGGAGGCAGCCGGAGAGAAGTCGCCAGCCAGCGGCATAACGGTCCGAACGACGCTGAGGAGTGAGTGGGCTCTTAAGAGAGCATCAACTCTAAAAGAGCAAGGCCCGTTCGCTCCTCTGAGGTGTCGTCGGCTAGGCCCAATCGACCAGGCTGCACGGCTGGGCCTTGACCAACTGAGCTGCCGCCACGCCAGTTGCCATGTTGACGACGAGACATCGAGGGTTGCCCAGCGAGTCACCACGAGGGTGGCAGGTAACCTGCACGGTCTCGCGGAGCTCCTTCGGTCTCCACAGCTCCGCAGAATATTAAAGGCCTACGGGCCCTGTTCTTTCTTTTATTTCTGGGGTTTTTCATGGAAGTCTGTGGCACCTTGTCAAATAAGTAGAATAGTGGTTAAGTGCATGTACATTAGTAAATAGACAACGACTGTAGGTCTTTTTGCTCATGTCTTGTCCCTTATCCCCATTGCTTCATTGACTGCATGCGTGTAAAATAAATGTCATTGTTTGAATATTCACCTGCTCGTTGCGTCCCTTGCTCCATTGAGCTGCCGTAATTGCATTCGGAATAATAGCTGGTTTTTAATAGCCGATAAGATAATCGAGTCCGACAGGGCTTGGCGATAATAAACCGCTCGGCAATCGCAAACGGCGCGAGCTGCTTAAAGCGGCTTGTGTCCGTACGGGTCCCGTCGAGGTGTAAATCCCCGGCATTTCTGTCTGCGCGAATAATTAGGTAAATCGACAATTTGGCGATCAACCCTGTCGCGCGTGGACAGAATAGTAGGCTGATTTATGTTGTGGTTAAAAACACACCCATAGCTGGATTTTGGCATTGATCCAGAAGCTACAACTGGATTGCCATGGACGTTGGGCACGTGCGGCCGCGAATTAGCTAAAAGCGGCCGCCCGAACGCCAGCGCGGCGGAGAACCACAACACTGTTGTCAGGAAGTGGGATTCAAATCCATCCCGCCTCCAAACTAAATTAACAGGAATCGGATCAACGGTGTGTAGAGCGACCCTTCATTCCCATTAAATTACGAGCGTATAAATTATTTCCGATACGCAAAATGGCAACAAGGCGAGTGCGGGCAGGGAGAAATATGTTTTAATGTAGAATCCATGGCCCGGGACAGTTCTTTTTATTACAACCCCACAACGAATTGTCGTCAGTGGGAGCGGACTGCGCATGAACTTTGCCGGCAAACAAACTCAAAGTCGCAAAATAGCGGCGCAGCCGCACCTCAGCGCAACATGGAGCAGGTTGATATTAATAGCTCAACGAACGGCACGACATGGGGGAAGCGCTCCCACCCACCGGTTCAAGCCACGAATGGCAATTTGGATGCGATGAGGGGTGACATGGATGCAAATATGCAGACACTGAGGGGCGATATGCAACCACTGCAGGGCGAAACGCAGAGCATGGGGCTGAATCTCCAGGCAGGGCAAGAGGCACGAAAGAAGGAATTGGACGAGGTGAAAGGCAAAATGGTGAAGGAGATCGGCACGATACGAGAGGAGGTGAACGAATTGCAGGGAGTGTAAAAGGTGTGTGGTCCACGATGGAGGTGGGCAAGAAGGACGTGACAGGCGAAATAATGGCGGTCGGACAGGGGGTGAAAGAAATTAAAAAAAGAAAGACAAGAACAACTGAAAAAGAAAGCAAGGTTGAAGTACGTGGAGATAGTGAAGGAACAGCGAATGAAACAGGAAAAGGAGATCGGCCAATTGAAGGAAACTATGAGA
>NC_140966.1:106354889-106357389 GCF_056783735.1 Eptatretus burgeri | reverse complement strand
GGGTGCAGGTGTTTATCCAATTTAATAGCCTTATATAGAAAAAATTGGGGTATATCTGTTACCCGGTGTACATGAAGTGGGCCTTGCTTGAAAAATACATTTGCATATTGTGGGCCAGTTGCCCATATTGGGCAACATGGAGCCCATGTTAATAAAAATTGGCTTATAATTTCAGTTATGATCTTCAAAGTGAGCCAGATTACCAATCAATTACATCCATGAACCCACTGTAAACAGGCGCTGTAATATTCTGTCCACTGGGCACGCAGGATGGGCCAACGTGGCCCAAAGTGCCACCAAAAGGCCTAAAATGGGCACATGATAAAAATGCAAGTAATCCACTGTTTTTCCCGAAACAAAGATTGAATTATAGGTTTTGAGGGGTGCTGATTTCATTGAAATTGATCTCAGACTAAAGAATGGGTTATTTAGAAACAGAACTTTCATTTTGATTTACAGTACATATAATGTCAATGTTTTTCTTACATTAAATCAACTGTAACATTGAATATATAATTACCTAAACTACTTACGTTAAATCTAATTGTCTCATGTGAGGCTCTTTTTTTCACCAGAGCACAATTATATTGCAACAACAGTTCACCATTATCATCAACAGCATGGGCTGAAATTGGAGAGATAAAAAAATTTTGCAACCTCATGTTAAGGTCCTATTCTTTTAACTTTACAATGAGAAATGTCGATGAACTTTTTCAGCAGTATAATACATTTACGAACACTCAGTGTAATTACCTCACCTCATTTGTCACATTACTGGGTAAGTTGCGAACAGAGCAAGCAAACAGCCATTGTAACCAGGCCTCTCTCGTAATATAATTTTCATACCATTTCAGTTTAAAGTCTTCGAAGCACATATTTGTCAACTACGTTCGTTAATCAGCGCATCATAAGGAGTCGTGTCGAAGTTTGTCCAGATCAATTGCTCATGTTGGCTGCAATCCAGTATGCGCTGCGCTGTCTGCTGTCTGAAAATAACAATGCAAATAAAGAATTAACATATATGAATAAAAAGGTCAAGAAAAATTTGAAACATAGCAATAAAGAAAAAATGTCCGAATGAATTAATGGACAATTTACTCTTAAAACTTCTCTATTGTTTTTTTTAATTACCTTGTGTATCTTTTGTCTATCGAGGAAGTGAACTGAAGAAATCCTCATTCAGGGAATTCATCTTCGTCTTCAGAGCTGCAGTCACTTTCTGCTAAATCTGATTCTTCATCTGTTGCGATGTCTCCTTCCTCATGGACTTCGTTTTCACACGGCTGTAGGTTAACAGTCTCTTTGTTACAGTGTTCGTTTGTGAAGTCGAGTACTTGTGGCGTGGGCTTATTTTGCAGCTGGTCTGTTTGTGGCACACTATCCCCTTCTTACCAGATAGGAACAAGGACACCATCTTCGAATTTCCAGCCATAGTTAAGGGGATCTGGTTGCTCAAATGAGCCAGTGACGCAATTCACCATGCCGTAGATAACGAAGTTGTCACGCTTGATGTGAAATCCCAAGGAATTAGAATCTGGAGGCAGTCTTTTTGATGAAGTGAATTTTCTGGTGTGTCCCTTTCCAGAAATCAACATCGAATACCTGCTTTCCCCAGGGGTCCGCTCCTTCTTGGTTCAATTGTATATGGTGTGCAACACAAAGTCGGCAACTTGATCAACATCAGCGGTCTGTGTTGAAAGGCTGCTTAAGAGGCTGATTGATTCAGGATTCTGTCTCATTTTTTCAAAGCTTTTGAACTTTGAACGCCCATAGAATGGCTGGGTATAGTCGCTCCCTGTCAAGGCATGAAAAGCCGGAAGAGCTCCACAAACGTCCTTGCTTAGATGTGACGTGAGGCTCTTGATATTGTGATATTGCTATTCCTTCCCTAGACGACGACGTACCTTGCTGAAAATAGACATTGCCTTCACACTGTTCAGCGCAGAACAACAACAGAACATACACATCCATGTCATCTGCAACTACACAAGTTTCTCTGTGGTTTTTTGCTGCAAAGATGGCGTGGTGTGTGATTCGGGGATCAGCCTCTCGATGGGAAGATCTCAGTTCTTCAATTTGTGTTGAAGGGCTAGACGGATCGCTTGCCAAAAAGAGACACTGTTCACCTTTCGTGACAAATGTATCCTTCTGGATACTGGATTTCCCTGACATGATGAAATCTGCGAGAAAATGGGACAGCTGAAGTTTGTTCCTATCATTGGTGAGGAAACCATTCCAATAGCCAGTTTTTGGAAGTTGTTACGAACTCGCGACACAACGGGAAAGCCACATTCCAGCGTCCGTGTGCAGTCAGCCGTGAAGCGGCTGATTTGCATAAGTGGATCAGAATGACCTCTGCTGAGAAAGGAACTGTCCAATCAGTAGTGAAAGGGGCGGAGCCAGCTGGGGGTGAAGGGACGAAGGTGAAAAGGGGGCGGGGCTGAGCCTCGGGTGGGAGGTGAAAGAGCGAGTGCCCCCGGACCCGATATAAGGCCGTGCT
>NC_140966.1:106332389-106349889 GCF_056783735.1 Eptatretus burgeri | reverse complement strand
TCTCAAATTTAGGAATATCTGTTAGTGGCATTGGGAATTTAAAATCTTTAATGTCTAAGGTATTCTCATATTTCATATATTGTTTTACTCTTTCTGAATTACATTTTGGTGGATGAAAGTGAGCAAGAACAGACCAGAGAAAACATTTATTATCATTGTTCTTAATATTAACAACTGCCTTCTTTAGTTTTATTTCTTTTGGTAATTCAATGTAAGAAGAAGCTTTAAGAGGGTTTGATTTTTAGAATGTGTATATCTAAAAGATGATTTTTTTAATATTGAATCCACTTCCTACCACTGTATTATCAACATCCTCCTCTTGTCTTGATAGTTCTTCATAAACCCCACTATTCAAAAAATCTTGAAATGATGTTATAAAATGAAGACCTGTTCTCATATAAGGAGTATGTTCTTCATCTTGTCTTTTCATATTCATTTTCACTCCCATATAAAACTTTAAAGTTTTCATTTCTTTTAATGTCTTTTTAATAAATTTTTCAACATCGGGTTTCACTATTTCAATTGATTCAGCTATTGATGATGGACCGGGTTCTCCAAATTGAAAAATCCTTATTTTTATATGCCCTTTAAATGCCCCATCAGTGTTTTTAATATAATAGTCTCCCTTTACTTTAAACTCATTTTTCTTGTGTTTTTGTGATTGAAGATGTTTATTATAACTACTCTTCAAAACATCCTTTGAACAGATATCACAATGTTTTCTTTCCAACTCAAGAGGAGATATTTGATGAAATAGATTAAATGTGTGTTTGTTGGTTCGGAGGTGTTTTCTATAATGTTTATATTCGTGATTACAAACATCGCAGTACGTTGTATTCACCATATTTATATAATAAATCTTTGCTTAAACTAAAATTTTCTTGATGAAAATTTCGTTTAATTTATAGGTGAATCTGTGCTTAAAAACATTTTATCCTCCAACTTTTTCACTTAATAAATACAATGTTTCAAGACACAAAAGACAAGTTTCAATCAATCTCTTCATCTGTTAAAGATACTGAGAAATATGTCAAGGATGTAAAATTGAACAAAGATAAATATAACAACTATTGGATAAAAACTATTATGGTAAATAATATGAGTTCTTCAATTTCCTTCAGTGGAAGGGCTTTTAGTATACCTGGTAGAACATCAATTAAAGTATCTCTAACAAAAGTTTCTCCTCTCCTTCTAGTAATATATTCAAAACTAGAAAAAGCAATGAAACAAGAAAAAGTATCAAAGAACAAAAACCTTATGGATGAAGCTTTAGAAAGAAAAGATAAGACCATCTGTAATATGCAAGGAGAAATTTGTATTTTTTTCAACAACCTTAAAGATGTAAATCCTGATGAAATAAAGGATGTTAATATATCAGGTGAAATGACATTTCGTTCAATAGTAGTTAACGATAATTTTAAAATTACCTTTAATATAAAAAATGTTGTCGTTGAATCTGATAATGAAAAAGTATATCGATATCGATGGTAATATACAACTGAAAGTATAGATGAATTTCAGTTTAAGTAAAGTTTTACTTTATAAATATGCTAGACTTTCCTGATTCTCCATATGACAAATTTGAGAATTGTCCTGCGTGTGAAAGACGGGGATTAAACACAGAGTCAAAAGCCTATAAACAATGTATATTCTGTGATTATCTTCTAATTAATGATAATAAAAAATATAAAAAGGAAAATAATTCTTTTAGATTTACACCAAAAATGAATTACTTTACAAGATTGATTAGAGAAATGAATGTAAAGTATGAGGATGACAACACACCTTTCCTTACAAGGGAAGAAACTGAACGTATAAGAGAAATGTTCAAAGGATTGTTGTATATTATTCATGGATGTAATTTTCAGGGAAATATCAACACAAGATATTGTATAAATAAAATAATGGATTATCTTGAAATTAAACCTGAACTTAGGATAAAATATAGAGTTTCTAAAAAAGCCAATAATAAATTAAATAACATGTTTTTCAAATATATAAATGAATGATTTTTTACCTATTTGGGAAAATAAGATAAAATTTAACAACCATAAAAATCTCCCAAATTCATTAAGATGTCTCATAGTTGGTTCAAGTGGATGTGGAAAAACCTGCTTACTTTTAAAAATGCTCCTCACTCCCAACTTTTTAGATTATGATAATTTTATAATTTTCACAAAGTCGAGTTTTCAACCAGAGTATCAACTACTCTCACAAGGTTTTAATGCTGGTCTTCAAAAAGAAGATATAATCGGTTTATTTAAACGTCAAAAAAACCTAAATGATTATAACATTGAAGATATAATTCAACTGTTTTGTGATACACAGAGATGTAAAAAGAAATCAAATCCTATAACTTGTATTCTTAGTGCGAATACGGATGATATACCGTCTCCCCAAGATTTGGATAAATCAAAAAAGAACCTCGTTATCTTTGATGATTGTGTTAATGAGAGAAACCAAACGGTAATGGACAGCTACTACACAAGAGGGAGACATTCTTCTTGTAATTGTATTTATCTTAGTCAATCGTACTTTCAACTTCCTCGTCGTTCCATCAGAAACAATGCTAATACTTTTATTTTATTCAAGTTAAATTCAATAGATATCAATAATTTTTGGAGAGATAATTGTTCTACATTATGTAGTAAAAAGAAATTTGAGGATTACATGAAGCACACGACTGAAAAATATAAATATATTGTTGTGAAACAAGATGAGATATTAAGGGATAGATTTTTTGTTTTATAAACAATTACATATATAAATGACAACTATTATTATAAATCTTGTGGGTAAATCTGCTTCTGGAAAAAACTTTCATAAATCAAGGTTCTTGTGTAGTACAAATGAGAATATTGTAAATTTACTTAAAAAACACCCCGTGGTACGCATTGTATCAACAACAACTAGAGCAATAAGACCTGGAGAAGTAAAAGGTGAAGATTATCACTATATTTCAGTGGAGGAACATATGCGATTGAGGAATGAAGGACAAATATTTGAGGAGGTTTCTCTTGGTACAACAAAATATTCACATTGTAAGAGTGAGTTAAGGAAACTAAAATCTGGTGGTGTTGGGATATGAGAAACTAATCCAGAAGGAACGAGACAAATTATTAAATATCTGAGCGGGGTGAAGATTTTATCATTCGGTTTTGATGTTGATGAAGAAACTCAATGCAAACGTATGTAAAGCAGAGATGCAAGGATTAGTGAAGAAGAAATTACAACTCGCATTAATGTTAATAAAGAATTTGATGAAATATTTAAAGAAAAGGATTTATTTGAACACATCTACTTGAATGATGAAGAAAAGGAAAATTTCCCTGTTAATCTTTACAAATCATTAAATGATATTTTACAATAAATAAATGGATACAAAAGAAAGAGCAAGAAGATTTAAGGAACATCAAGAGTTGGTTTCAAAAGTTGTAAAACAGCAGGAAGACATAAAGAAGAAACGCAGACAGAAACTAACGGGCGAAGAAGTATTTGAAAGAAAACAAGAGAAATTTTTTAAACCACTTTTAAAAACTTCCCAAGAAAAAATGAAAGATGTTTCCACAGTTCCCACAGTAGAATATACTCCCAGAAAGCTCCAAATGTTAAAAGATTTCAGTCAAATGACGGAGGAAGAATTAGAGCATATTGGAGAATTAGAATATGATGAAGGTTTATTTCAACAACTGGAAGAGATTAATCAACCCCCTGATTATATTGTGAATGCTGTTCAAAACAATGAATATTCAGCGGATTCAAAAACCAAAGCAGGACTCATTCCAACAGAACAACCAGCAATATTTCATCTTGTTCAAGAAAAGGTATTGATATTTAATGATGAATTAAGGTTCTTAAGTTCTGCTCAACCCCCTGTTAAACTAACTCCGAGATGAATGTTTCTTCTCACAAAAGATGGAAGACAAGGTTCAACTGTGAGGGATGAATCAAAGTATATTGATAAACCATTCGATATGGAAAATAATGATGATAGAGTATATATTGATTTGCTGAACACTCTAAATTATAAGGTTATTCTTTCTGGTAAAAGTAGGAAGAATGAGAAGGAGAAACACATTATTCAGGCTTTAAGTATCCTTGGTTCAGGTATTAGTTTTCTTCCAAATGACCCATCGCAATTAGTTAATAGACTGTTATTGTTGTTAGGCAGTAAGAAGGCTGGAAATAACAATTGTTTTAATGAAGCATCAGCCATTTTAGACCAGTTGATGAACATGAAAATAATTAATAAATCTCAATATAAAGACATTTTATCTCATATTAAATGAGATGAGAAGCAAAATCCTGAGTTTTAATTTCACAACAAGCGACCACACATCTTCATTCCCATACCCACTACAACTTGACACAACAAAAGAATATGAGGCATCTTTATTGTCCATGGAAACTTATAATACCTTATTTAATATAACCGAGAAAAATGACAAGTTTAGTTATAATCCGGGAAGTGGATACAAAACGATAACAGTCTAAGCAGGAGCGTACGAGATTTCTCAAATATCTTCCGAAATTGCTCGTCTTATGAAAGAACAGGGTGATGAACCAAAAAATATTGTTATAAACATTCAAAAACATACTTCAAAATCAACGATTAAAGTTAAAAATAACTACAAGGTTGATTTCACAATTGATAATTCATTTAGAGAGTTATTGGGTTTCTCCTCAAAAAGATTGAAACTAATGGGACGTTTTACAGTGATAATGTCATTCAAATATCCTCAGGAATAAATTCGGTGTTAATTCACTGTGATTTGATTGATGGTGCTTATAATGATGGAAAAAAACAAATACAATATTTTCATTCAGCGCATACTCAACCCCAATTGGTTATAAATTCAATATGGAACCTAAAAATTTGGTTTATCTACCTGTGTCAGGAAAAACCATACACAGAGTAAATTTTAGGATAACCGACCAAGATAATCGTGTGATTTCTTTTAATGGAGAAGTTATATCCATCAGAATTCACCTACGTGAAGTTTTCCAATAAATAAATACGATGGTTATTGTGAGGAAACACGAGTTGGGAAAATATAAAATAATTACAGGGGATGGGATGTTCCTTTCCCCGTACTACAAGGGTGAAGGTATGTATCTTGGTAGAGGATACTATAAACCTAAGAGACAAAGGGGTGTCGGACATCAATTTAGAGGAGATGGGATAATTGATACTCTCATGGGTATTGGTTCAACTATTCTTAAACATAAAGACCTAATTGGTTCAACTGCTTCTGCTGTGGGAAATGTAGCAGGTGCTGTAAAGAGTATAAAAGATGCTCAGAAGGAATCTCATAAATTACAAGCAATAAAAGAAATTAAGAAAGGTAAAACTCAGTTGTCCCCCCAAGAACGACAGAAAATAATTCAAATACTTGGATCAGGGTTTCAAAAGTTTTAACATCTTTTTCCTAAATAAATACAAGTATGGAAGCAATTGATAGTATCTATGATTTGGATGATACTATTATTATCTCAAACTCCACTAAAAAAGAAGATTACTTCAAGGTAAATGCAATAACTGGAACAGACTGGAATACAAATGGTACAAAAAGTTTTGAAATAAATAATCAACAAACCTATTTGAATCTCTCCGAAAGTTTCTTGTTGTGTAAATTTAAATTCACTAAGGCTGGGAATAACACAAACGCTACACTTGTAAATGATTTCTTCTGGAAAATGTTTGATAGTGTGCGATTGTATATTGGAACACAAGAAGTTGAAGCGGTTGATCATGTCTCTGCTGTATCTGAAATGATGAAATTTACACTCTATACATTCAGTGATAGAATGGGAAAGGGGTCTGTCGAAGGTTTTATTCCTGATATGTCAACGGGAACAAACACAGACCCTGGATATATTCAAAGGAAAGGAATGTATAATGATGATACAAAAGCAGAAAATAGTTTTACTGTGGCAGTTCCTCTTAAAGGTATATTTGGATTTTGTGATTATGATAAAGTTCTGTATGGTCTTAAAATTAGATTTCAACTACAAAGGAATGATAATGAAAATAGATTGCTTTTTGGTGTTGGTAGTGCTTTTGGTGAACAGAATAAATTTGTAATTGAGGAGATGAGTTGGTATATCAGTGAATATACTCCTAATCTTAAAACAGAAGAGATGTTGAATCGAAGACTTAACTCAAAGAAACCACTCAGTGTATCATACCTCAAAAGAAGATGTCAACACGTTAAACTCAATCAAACTACTTACACGTGGAATTTGGGTGTTCTGGAAGGAAAGCCACGATATCTGTGGATGATTTTTAAAAAGCCAGATGGTGATACTGCGACTGATAAGAATAATGCATTGAGTGATAATGCTAAGGTGAAACAACTTCGCGTTTCTCTAGATGGAACATTTTATCCACGAGATAGATTGGAAATTAATTGGGAAAAAATGATTTTGCTGAAGCATACAAGTCTTACCAAAAGGTGTGTGAAAGTAATGGAAATAAAGAACCTATTTTGGATATGACAGCATTTAAAAGTTTGTATACAATCTATGCGTTTGACCTGAGCGCTCAAAAGGAAACTATAAAGTCTAATCGAGTGGATACTTCCCTATACATTGAAAGAGGAGAGAGTGAAGAAGTTGATACATATTGTTTGCTTTTGGAAGAAACAGAATTGCAGATTAATACAGATAATGGTGTGATGATTAGTCTCACATAATTTTTTGTTAAATAAATGAGTGGCAAAGTACCAACTGGGGTATATGTTAATCAAATCAATCTTCATAAACTATCATCTTGTGTTCAAAATCAAAAGCCTTGTACGATTAACGTTAATACAATTCAGAGAAAAGGAGCAGTAAGAATTGATGTTTTGCTCACAAGAGAACAGGTTAAAATCTTGAATGACACTGGCTCACTTAAAATTAAAATGACAAAACCAATGTTGAAAAAATATTCAATAAGAGAGACGAGTGGAGGATTTCTCCCATTTCTAATTCCTTTATTTGCTGGTTTGTGCGGTTGGAGCATTGACGGGTGGTATTTCAACAGCGGTGAAAACTGCCAACGAAAGGAAGGCTCAACTCCAGGCTCAAAAAGAATTGGAAAGACATAACAAAGAGTTGGAGAAACAAATTAGTGGAAGTGGTGTAATTGTAGATTTTGCTGAAAAACTTGAAGGTCTGCCTGATAAAGCGAGATTGTTAGTTGGAGATATGCTTTCTTCTATAGCACAAGCAGGTGTAAAATTAATGAAAAGAGGTAATGGATTATATCTTTCTAATAAATAAATGAGCATTGATGAGTGGTTGAAAGAATTTGGAAAGAATACAACATCAAATTTACAACTTGCCAAATATTGTAAGAAATTAAAAATTCATAATGTGGTTATTTGTATGAGAGATGAATTAACAAATGTGCCGAAACATACAAAGAATATTATTATGAACTTAGAAGATAATGATGGGAACGGTTCTCATTGGGTTTGTATTTTTAATAGTCAAGACAAATATTATTTTGATAGTTTTGGTCTTCCACCACCTGTTGAAGTCATAAAATTCTTACAGAATGGTGTTTATCAAACATTTCAAGTCCAAGAATTAAATTCCAAGTGTTGTGGTCAATTATGTCTATATGTGTTATTTCAACTCAACAAAAATAAAAAATTTTATGATATTATTTTTAATCTAATATAAATGACTTATGTTGGTAAAGATGGTTCTATCTTTGGTGTATCTCAAGAACTGGATATTGATTTATCAAATTATTATACAAAGGCACAGGCTGAACGACATAAATATAATATAAACAAAAATATTAACATGAAAAATGCTTATAAATTAAAAAATTATCCAAGCCCGACTGACGCGAATGACTTGGTGACATTAAACGATTTATCACAATATATATACTTAAATAAAACGGCTGTGTATTCCAAAGATACAGAAGTGTTGATATTATCTCCAGGTCATACAGAATTCGCAGTTCGAATTAAAATAAATTTTTATAAAGAAGGGCGTATCGTTTGTATGAGAATAGAACAATGGGGGTATGATATGAATGATTTAGGGTATAATTGGTCATTTAAAATTAACCTCGAAGACCTGGAACAATTAAATCAGTCTCGTAAGGAAGAATATTATGCACTTGGTATCGAGAATGAGTTTTGTGGAGCCACGATTAGTAAACAACAAATAAAAGAATTTAATAAGGGTAAATATAATAATGGTTTTGCCCTTGTTTATCTCATGAAAACAGAAAAAACAGGATTATATATAATAAGTAAGGAAATACAAAATGATTTAACTATGGGAAGATGGGGAGGTGTTTCGTGCCATAATATTATTCTAACATATATTTCTAATACATAAATGACAGCAAGAAGGCTTCAAGAAAATTATCATTTCTGTGTCCAAGCATACCTTCAAGAAAAGGGTATTCGGTATTTTAATAAATATGTTCTACAACATAAGAATGAGGTATTTTCAATAAAAGATTGGCATTATGCTGATGTTGATAAACCGACAACTTTAGATTTAATTAGAATGTTAAATAATGAAAAAATTATAAGGTTAAGAAAAGGTAAGGCTCTTTTAGAAATTCAAAAGAAATTTTATTGGTTTCCTGTTGTAAAAAAATTATTTTGGATACAGGAATAACAAGAAATCCTGATGAATATATGTATAATATTCTATGGGGTGTAAACGATTCAAGGATAGTAAGGGATGAGGAAGGAGTTGAAGAAGAGAGGGAAGAGGAGGAAAAGGAGAAGGAGGAGAGGGAGAAGAAAGAGAAGGAGGAAAGGAGAAGAGAGAGAAGGAGGAAAGAGAGAAGAAAGAGAAGGAGGAAAAGGAGAAGAGAGAGAAGGAGGAAAGAGAGAATAGAGAGAGGGAGGAAAGAGAGAAGAGAGAGAGGGAGAAGAAAGAGAAGGAGGAAAAGGAGAAGAGAGAGAGGGAGGAAAGAGAGAGAATGAATAAATATCAAAATATGGAAACCAGTGAGATTCAAAAAAGATTGGTGGTATTACAGAAAATAACTCAACCCACCGAGGAGGAAAACAAAGAATTGACAAGTCTATTTGCAATATTTTCTTCAAGACTATTGACATCGTCAAGCTATTCATTTTAATTCAAGTTTTTTCTTAAATAAATGGAGGAGAGAGTGAAGGCATTTCTTAGGATTCTTTATGTTTTAAAAATTAAGATTCAAATGTGCATGTTGGAAACTAAAAAGGTTTTTGCACTCTGCAGGAATTTTTCTCATAAATAAATGAGTTATTGTCTCAAATGTAAAAAGAAAACTAATACTAAAAATATTTCATATATTAAAAGTAAAAAATAACAGGGTTATACAAAAAGGTATATGTTCGGTGTGTGGTTCAAAAAAAAATCAATTTATCTCCAAACACAAACTCGGAGGAGATATACAAAAGTTTTTATCAGGAAGTAAATTTACAACTACTGGAATACCAGGGGAATTACATCTTCCAGGGTATTCTTTCTGTGGTCCAGGCACAAACTTGGATAAAAGATTAGATGAGGCAGACAATCCTAAATCCTGGAGTAAACCAATCAATAGAGTTGATGAAGTGTGCATGAGACACGATATTGATTATGGGAATACCACAACGTTGGAAGAAAAGCATGAAGCCGATAGAGAAATGTTGTATAATTTGTCACTGATACAAAATCCAACCTGGAGAGAAAAAGTTGATAGGTTCATCGTGAAGAAGATGATTAGTGCTAAATTGAAACTTGGACTTGGAAATTCAAAAAACTTATAGGCTCTAATGATGCCATTAAGACTGAAGAGCAATTGGCTGATGAATTACATAAACCAATATTCACAAAGTTTCAGAGAAGGAAAGTTTATTCCAAGGAAGTTGATTATATCTGGTCTGCTGATTTGATTGAACTCAATAATGATAAGGGGTACAAGTATGCTTTAACCGTTATTGATTTGAGGAGTAGATATACGTGGGTTGTCCCTTTAAAAAACAAAACAGGTAATACTCTTATGTTAGCTTTTCAACAGATATTTAATAAAAGTAAGAGAAAACCTAAAAAATTGTGGACTGATGAGGGTAGAGAGTTTTATAACAAGACATTTATGAATTTTCTAAAAAATAACAGTATTACATTATACAGTACCTTTAATGAAGGAAAAGCCGTTGCTGTTGAATGTTTTAATCGTACCTTAAAAGAGAGACTATATAAAAAATTCACACAACTCGGTTCACAACAATGGTCATCTTTTATTCAGGATATTGTGGATAAGTATAATGACACGATTCACACGTCAACAAATATGAAACCATCAGAAACATTTACAAAATTAAAATATGAAAAAGAGATTAATGTCAGAAAACCTAAGTTCAAAGTTGGTGATATCGTAAGAATATATAGGTGGAAATCTCATTTTGAAAAGGGTTTTACTGAACGATGGACGAAAGAACTTTTTAAAATTGTTGATGTAATAGATACAGTTCCTTGGACTTATAAAATATATGATTTGTAAGGCGAAGAGATTTTAGGTTCATTTTATTCACAGGAATTACAAAAGACAAAACTAAGCAGATAATACACCTTTGTGGACACTCGAGGGCCAAGTCCGAGGTGTATAACAGTATATAATGTGTGTCAAGGGGTGGACGTTCTTACATCTGTGAACCCCAAACACAGAATCCTCAACTGAATAGTCAAGGCTTAACTTTTGTTTGTGTGTGTGTGTGTGTGTGTGTGTGTGTGTGTGTGTGTGTGTGTGTGTGTGTGTGTGTGTGTGTGTGTGTGTGTGTGTGTGTGTGTGTGTGTGTGTGCAATGGGAGCAATAGGTTGGCGCTTCACTCCCTCCTACTATACACCGTTGTGGACACTCGAGGGCCAAGTCCGAGGTGTATAACAGTATATAATGTGTGTCAAGGGGTGGACGTTCTTACATCTGTGAACCCCAAACACAGAATCCTCAACTGAATAGTCAAGGCTTAACTTTTGTTTGTTGATGTGTATGTGTGTGTGTGTGTGTCCCAACCCTCACATTCAAAATCTCAACCCCAACCCTCACATTCAAAATCTCAACCCCAACTCAATCCTCACCCAACACAATGTCTTTTTCAACATGAGATTTCCACATATATATATATATATATATATATATATATATATATATATATATATATATATATATATATATATATATATATATATATATATATATATATATTTTACGTTTTTTTTTTTTTCTCTTCTTCCAATTCTGTCTTTTAAGGCTTTCAGGTTTGATGACATAGAAAGAGGGAGTAAGAACTTTCTTGATAGGTTTAAATCCCAAAGAGTGGTAGCATTTCAAGTCTTCAAAATAACCCCAACTTTCCAAGTCTCCACGGTAGTTATTTAAACCATCAAGGCAGAACTCATTTACTGATTTTTTCAAAATTTGTGAGTCTCCAAGGTAGTTCCCATATTTAGAACCATCTTGGCAGAACCCTTTTCCTGAGTCTCCAAGGTAGTTATTTAAACCATCAAGGCAGAACTCATTTCCTGATTTTTTCAAAATTTGTGAGTCTCCAAGGTAAAACTTGTATTCTGGCTCATCAACGTATAACTTGTTCAGTGGGTATTGTCTTGATAACTCACAATGAGTACTATTGCTGTAAAACTCTTTTTCAGGATTTTGCTGGTCTCCAAGGTATAACTCTTTGGTTGGGTCATCAAGGACGAACTCGTTCTGTGGGTCTTGGTCGCTCATAAGGTCTTCAACCAAGCCAACAATTTCGCCCCAAGTTGTAGCAAAAGCAGTACTTTCATTTCGTATTTCAGACACAATTTCCTGTGAGAGAAAATAATAATGTATTAATTAAGTTATTTAATTATTAAATGAGTATGCTTCAATCAAAGTTTGAAAATAGGAAAATAAAAATCTTACCTCAACAGATAAGAGGTTTGAATCTAGTTCATCAACTTGAAGGTTTAGTTCCATACAAGACAGAGAGTTCCAAGGAACACCAAAGTCATCCCACTCAAGGTCTTGGTCGCTCATAAGGTCTTCAACCAAGCCAACAATTTCCCCCCCAAGTTGTAGCAAAAGCAGTATTTTCATTTTGTATTTCAGATACAATTTCCTGTGAGAGAAAATAATAATGTATTAATTAAGTTATTTAATTATTAAATGAGTATGCTTCAATCAAAGTTTGAAAATAGGAAAATAAAAATCTTACCTCAACAGATAAGAGGTTTGAATCTAGTTCATCAACTTGAAGGTTTAGTTCCATACAAGACAGAGAGTTCCAGACAAGCACACAGCACACCATTGCCAGCAAAAACAAATGTTTAAAATGGAGCCTGGGTTTGAAGCTTTTATAGAGAAAGACTGGTGGGTGTGGTTTCCTTTGGAAATTCCCTGGGCAAGCCTAGGCAAGCCTTCATTGGGAAATTTTTCAAAACCATAACATCCTGTAATTTTCTAGTGATTTCTTTGTGAGTCAGAGATGAACTGGAAATGATGTAAGAGTGGGCGGGGCTTAGCAAAAGTAGGCGGGGCTTAGGAAAAGTGGGCGGAGCTTAGCAAAAGTAGGCGGGGCTTAGGAAAAGTGGGCGTGGCTTAGAAAAATACCTTATGAAAAGTGGGCGGAGCTTAGCAAAAGTGGGCGGGGCTTAGGAAAAATGGGCGTGGCTTAGAAAAAATACCTCATGAAAAGTGGGCGGAGCTTAGCAAAGTGGGCGGGGCTTAGAAAAGTGGGCGTGGCTTAGAAAAATACCTCACAAAAAGTGGGTGGAGCTTAGCAAAAGTGGGCGGGGCTTAAAGAAAAGTGGGCGGGGCTTAACAAAAAATAACCTGTGGCTCAGGAGGTGGTCAAACAAGAGCATTAAGAGAAGTTTATCATTTTGTAATGGCACAAAAGGGGTATCTTAAAAAATATAAAGATTCAAATGTTTTGTTTATCAATATTTTAGATGGGGATTATTGTGCAAAGAAAATTAAACTATTGAAGGAATTTGAGAATGAACAAATCTTTATAGGTTCAATGAGTGAGCTGTTCAACCCCCAGGTGTTCAATTCAATGAGGTTCAACCTCCAAGTTAAAAGGGGAGACAAATAAATATACCTTGGGATAAAAAGGGGGTTTATTTTTAGGGAAAAAAAAAGGGAATGGCTGAAAATCCCCCATTCATTTACATGGGGAAAAGTGAGCCAGAATCAGTATTCTTACCCTACTTATTTCATTTACAACATGCACTTAATACAATTCTACTTAGAGGGACAAGGTTCCACAGACTCACACAAAAACCCAAGGAAAGAAAGAAACTGGCTCGTGAGCCTTTAATGTTCGTCAGAGCTGGGATGACTGGAAGGCTCCGAGAGGCCGGGCCGTGGCGACTCGGTGAGCTTTGGCTCGGCGACCCTCGGTGTCTCCGTCTCGCTGGCTCGTTGCCAATGCGCCCGTCGCTTGAGCAGTTCGGGGGCATCAAGGGCGGCTTGGTCGATCAAGGGCCTGGCTGCGCGCCCGACTCGCCATGCTTCCACAAACGAGCTCTCCGGCTTCTGCAGCAATCTCGACCCACCAACGACTCGACCTCTCTCACCAACTCCACGACGACACTCAACTTCCTCCAACTCAACTGCTTTCTCAGCGTCCCAACGCGGCTTTTTATCGGGTCCGGGGCGTTTGCCCCTTCCCCTTTCCTCTCGGCACGCGGGGCGAAATCCTTGGGATCACTGATTGGGATGTGCTTACGCCTTTTTGAGGGCCCCACCCCAACCGTCAAATCTGTTTTCTTCGGGTGGCTTTCTGGGAGTGTTGTTCTTTGGTGTAGAGGAGGGTCGTTCTTCTTCAAGGCAAAAGGCCGTTTTTCACAGTTATGTTTGTGGAGATGGCGTGGTTGTAGAGTTTGTGGCATTGTGGTGGGGATGGCGTGGTTGTGGAGATGATGGCGTTGTGGTGGAGGTGGCGTGGTTGTGGAGATGATGGCGTTGTGGTGGAGGTGGCGGGGCTGTAGAGTTTGTTGTTGAGGAGATGTTGTTTAAAATAAAAGAGAGCAAAAGAATAACGGCTAACTCAAAGATTCACAGCCCAGCACACGAACGAGAACCGTTACACATCGGTGGGGAAATCTAACCTGAAACAGACACTTATCGAAATAACTGACCTATGGGGAACCTGACTGGTGTTCTGAGAATTTCCACAACCGTAACAATATATATATATATATATATATATATATATATATATATATATATATATATATATATATATATATATATATATATATACATATATATATATATACATACATATATATATATATATATATATATATATATATATATATATATATATATATATATATATGTATATATATATGTATATTGTTGTAGATTTCCGCCCGCCGGCATGCGAACAACCGCGTCTAACCAATAGCGGTCGCTTCGCCCACCGAAAGGACAATCCAGTCGGGGCTTTACGGATCAACGCCGGAAACCTTCCACGGGTGTGTTTTTAACCACACCACAACCTTGTCTGCACTCTACCCGCGCGACAGGGTCCAATCGCCAAATCTTTGATTTACCTAATTATTCGCGCGGGTAGGTTACCGAGAGATTGTACCTCAACAGGACCGCTTGGAAACGAGCCACTTAAGCAGCTCGCTTCCTTTTGGGAAAACCGAGCAGGGTATTATCGCGCAGTCCCGTTGGACCCGATCACTTTACGGGCTATTTAAAAACCAACTATATTCCGAGTGCAAGATGGGGCAGTTCAATGAGGGAATGGACGCAACGAACAGGTTTAAATTCACACAAGGACATTTATTATAATAAAGCACGTATGCAATTAAACAAGGCAAAACACGTATGCAATTATACAAGCAACAAAAGCACGAAAAAAGAACTACAACCGTCTACTTATTATATACAGTCACTTGCACTTAACAGCAGTTCCAACTTATTAGAAGGGCCCACGGGCACACGTTCGCACACACACCAAATAAATGGTGGCAGAGGCCTTTAATAACGAGCTCCAGCTCGGACAGGTGAGCTGAAACCCAGAGCATATCTAGAACCTCTCCACCTCCTGTGGTCTTCAAGTTGTTCGGACCCGGGCTCCAGTGAGAGCGAGCTGGATCCAATCGCCGTGAGCTGCGATCCTTCCCGAGCTCCCGCAAATCCTCCCGCGCTTCTCAACACGTGCTGGTGAGACGAGGGGCCGATCCTTCCCGTCGATGCGTCGCTTCCCCGAAGAACCACCTCCACGAAGAGATCGATGAATTGCACCAAGCCGGGAACCAAAATGGAGAACAAAGAGCTCCACGAACCAAGAAGAAGCCACCACTCGCAGCTCGAGCCGAGCGACCGGCTTAACTTCCTTCCAAACAGGGCAGCTTGAACCAAAAAGCTCTGCCGAGCCAAGCAGAAGCCGAAGCTCACGGAACCATCAAAGCAAAAAGCCTCCAAAAAGCCTCCTCCTGAGCCAGGCCTCAGCCGAAGCTCACTGAGCCAGCTGAAGCAAAAAGCTTCCGAAGGCCTCAACCCTAACCCAAGCCAAACAGGACCGGAAGGTCTGCTGAACGGCTACTCTCTGCCGAAGCAAAAAGCTTACTCCTCTAGCTTCTCGAACACGAACAAAGAAAAGATCTCCTCTTATCCTTCTCCCACCCTTCCCCCGCTCCCGGCGTGACTCATGCCCTCGTGCTCCATCCCCGCCACTCAACCACGGGTGGGAGGGAGTTATTGACATCATGAATCACGAGACGGCAGGGTGGTTCTTCCTCTTCGCAGAAGAGGGGGAGGGATGTCTCCATTGTTCGTTCCCTAACTATTAAATCGATCCACAGCGCATCTATCGATTTCTGAACATTTAAACAATGAAAGGTGAGCTACCAAGGGAACAAGCACTTATCGACATAGCTGACTAAAGGAACCTGTATGTTGTGTGCAATCGAATTCCAAAATTCGTAACACTACCTCCTCCCCTTTTTACAGACTCGTCCCGAGTCGTCAAATTTTCGTGTGACCAGCATGTGTAAGTTTTCCCCTAGTACGTTCTACCTTCGGATCCCTGAGTGCGATATTTCTTTATACGTGTCCCAAAAATAAATAACCTAATGCGCTGTGTAACTCACTAAACAAACTCTCAGACTCATTCGGACAACTTAACGAAAATTGCCGGCGCTAAAACAAACATGCAGGTGAGGTTCCACGTATTTACAATTTCCACTCAACTTATCCATTACTTAACCATGGCCCAGGACCTGTGATCTGTGAAAGGGAAAAGGTAAAAGTCATTACAAGGTCATTGGTGCAGGGGACTGGATGGACATGGTCGCAAAACACAAATGAGCATGATGGATGCACGGGCTGCCTGCAGGGCAGTCCTTGCAAAAGTGGATGGTCCTGTCGCACATGGTGATGGATGGAGACAGGGCAAACGCAAACAAGGGCTTGCAGGCATGGAGTCATGGCAGAGGCAGGCAAACGAGGCATGGCAAGGCAAGTCCATGCAGAACAGGTGTCTGCAGCACAACAAGCCGGCAATGAAGCTGCCCGGCCTCTGGTGTGGTTCCATCAGGTCTGGAGGGAGTGTGGTGGTGACTGCCGCTCTGAAGGTGGGCTCGGACCGAGCCTACTGTCTCCCCCCACTCTATCGCCTTTGCCTGTCTCTGTCCATACCCACTCCCTTAATTTGCCACAAAACAACAAAATTTCGCCCTTCTTTATTTTTATTTCCCTTTTATAATTGTCTTCCTCACCCCCTTTATCGTCTTTGTCTGGCTAACCTATCCTGTCAACCTAGCCGACTCCCAACCCGTACATTCCATCTCTGGAGGGGAATAGGGAGAGACTAGCGTCCTGTGTCGAGGCCCAACAAAGCCTCAGAATGGCCTCCTCAGAGTTCAGCGATCTACCAAGGTAGGTCCAGCGGCCTCAAACGAGCGAAGGGGTACATTTCCTATCTAACCTAAGATTCATTAACCTGAAAATACCCCGGGGCTTCCCAAAATGCCTCACACTTTAAAACTATCGGTTCTAAAACCATTATTCCCGTCGCCTGTGTTGGTGTCCATTATAAATTTGGGCCTTGCCCTCAAATTTTCATACGTGCCCTCGCACAATTTCCTGGCTGGGCAGCGTGGCTCAACTGGCAGGAACTCCCCATCTGCCGAACTCTAACCATGGCACCCCCAGGCCTGCAGGCTGCCTCCGAGCCGAGCTGCTCACTATAAACGCTGGGGGCTGCCCTGCCTGGCATTGCCCCCCTCCGATGCCCACGTGGCGTGTTGATGCCCCGGATCCCTTTCCGAGGGTCGCCTGTGCCCACTACACTGCCCCCGTGGCATTCTGGCACTATGGGTCCCGTTTCCGACGGGTCGCCCATGCCCACTACACTAACCCGGCCTCTCTTGGGCCCTTGGCCTACTCTGGCCGACTAGTCCGGCGCACGGGGTGTCCACTAAACAAATACTCAACTTTCCACACGCACGCTCCCAGCTGGTCCATGAACTCTTGCACCCCTCCAAATGGGTTTCGTGCCTT
>NC_140966.1:106317309-106322309 GCF_056783735.1 Eptatretus burgeri | reverse complement strand
ATCATACAATGTGATTTTCAGGATTTTTGTTTTAGATTCCGTCTTTCACAGTTGAAGTGTACCTACGATAAAAATTACAGACCTCTTGGTGCTTTGTAAGTGGGAAAACCTGCAAAATCGGCAGTGTATCAAATACTTGTTCTCCCCACTATATATATATATATATATATATATATATATATATATATATATATATATTGCTGTGTCACGTGATTGGGTTTTCGTATATCATGCCTCGCCCGCTAGGGGTGGCAGAACTGTGCTTCTGGTCGCGCAATAAAGCGGAGTAGATGGTGGCCCGCGTGCTTCTTGCGTCCCACCGCCCCTGGTACACACTAGTTGGCGATGAGGATGGGATCATACGGACTTATGCCCGTTTTCGACGGGGACGACTTTGAATCGTTTTCAGAGCAATTGGATTGCTATTTCCACGCGAGCGATGTGGTCGACGAGAGCAAGCAGAAGTCAATCTTGCTCGCTTCGCTTTCGCCGGAGCATTATCGGCTGCTGGGTGATTTAGTGGCACCGAACAGGCCCCGGGATGACGGGCTGGCGTTTCGGGACATCGTGGAGAAAATGAAAGCACACATGGCGGTTGAGCAGATTCGCGGGGATGTTCGAGCCATCACCGGCCACGCGGGGTCGCGAGCACCCCGGGACGCGCGCGCGACCTTCGATGCGGGTCGGACGTCGCCGCGCGGCCACGCGTGCGGCGGGGTGACACCGCGGACATGCTTGGGATGTGGAGGTCGACACCTGCGCCGTGCATGCCCGTATAAAGGCAACGTGTGTTTGAATTGTCACAAGGTGGGTCATTTGGCGCGTGTGTGCCGTGGGGCGTCGGCCACCGTTAAAGTCGTGGACGGCGATGTGCGACGCGACTCGGGGCGGAACCAGCGGCCGTTGTTGAGCCTGGGTTCAGTTGGCCCGACGACGGCGCGCCCGTTGACGGTGGAGGTCGAAGTGAACGAAACGCCGATCACGTTCCAGGTCGATACAGGAGCAGCGGTGTCGCTCATCGGCGAGCAGACCGCGCGTAGACTCAACGGCTTGAAGCTTATCAGGTCAAACCTCGCGCTGTTCACGTACACCCGCGAGAAGATAACGCCAGTCGGGATGGCAGACGTGTCGGTGCGGTACCAAGGACAGGTCGCCACGCTTCGGGTGTACGTCGTACGGGGGAGGGGGCCGTCTCTCCTCGGCCGAGATTGGATGACCCGCATCAGGCTAGACTGGGCCGCAGTTCACCTTGTGCAACCCGTGCCGAGCCAGTGGGAGGATCAGTTGGAGGAGATTCTTCAAAGACATCAAGGGTTGTTTAGAGACGACCTTGGAAAACTCAAGGGCATGGAGGCGAAACTCTTCTTGAAGGAGGGGGTGATTCCTCGGTTTTGTAAACCGCGTCCGGTGCCGTATGCCCTGCGGGACAAGGTCAAGGGTGAACTGGATAGGCTGGAGGCCTGTGGAGTGATCGAACGGGTGTCGTGCTCAGATTGGGCCACCTCGGTTGTCACGGTGCTGAACCGGAATGGGGACGTCCGATTGTGCGGGGACTTCAAATCCACAGTTAACCCGGGGCTCAGCGTGGAGCAATATCCATTGCCGTCAATCGATGAAATATATGCGCGATTGGCGGGGAGTCGATACTTCACGAAGCTAGACCTGCGTGATGCATATTTTCACCTGCCGATGGATCCCGGGAGTAGCGAGCTTTTAACAATCAACACGTGTCAAGGACTCTATCGATATACCCGACTCTGTTTTGGCATTGCTTCGGCCCCAGCTTTGTGGCAGAAAGCTATGGATCAGGTTTGCATTGGCCTGCCCGCTCAGACCTCCCTGGACGATGTACTCATTGCGGGGAAAACAGCGGACGAGCATCTGGCGAACATTGCCCGAGTGCTGACAAAGCTAGAAGCGTGCGGCCTGCGCTTAAACAGGGACAAGTGCGCGTTCTTCAAGCAGCGCTTGGAATACCTCGGGCACATCATCACGCCGGAGGGGCTGGTGAAAGGTCCTCGGAAGGTGGAGGCGATTCAGCGCATGCCACCGCCTCGCGACAAGACGCAGCTGCGCTCATTCATTGGCATGGCCCAGTATTACCAAAGGTTCGTGCGCGGGCTCAGCTCACAGCTTGCGCTGTTGACGCGGTTGCTCAAGAAGGACGAGCGCTGGGGTTGGGGGCCTGCACACCAGGCGTCGTTCGACCGCGTCAAGCGGCTGCTCACAGAGGATACGGTCCTCGTGCACTACGAGCCTGCGCGTCCGCTCCTATTGGCATGCGACAGCTCTGCATATGGCATCAGGGCAGTGCTCTCCCACAGGATGGACGATGGTTCCGAGCGGCCTGTTTGTTTTGCATCCCGGACCCTGTCCACAGCAGAGCGCGGATATGCCCAGATCGAACGGGAGGCTCTCAGCATCGTCTGGGGTGTGCGGATGTTTCATCAATATCTGCTGGGACGGCATTTCACTTTGCAGACGGATCACAAACCGCTTCAATTCATCCTGAGACCCGAACGCGGGGTGCCGGTGGTAGCGGCCGCGCGAATACAGCGGTGGTGTCTGTTTCTGGGTGCTTACGATTATGATATTCAGTTCCGAAGCACCGAGAAGCATGCTAACTGCGACGGGCTCTCACGCTTGCCGTGTGCGGAGGGTCCAGCTGCGTCTGAGCTGGGCGACCGGGTCGATGTGTTTGCGCTGGACCAGGTCCAAAGCGGGCCGGTCACGGCCAGGCAGGTCGCGGTGGAGTCGGCTCGTGATCCGGTGCTTGCCCGTGTCGTCCAGGCGATTTCTACGGGGAATTGGAGCGATCTGCCTTCGACGCCGGCATTTCGACCTTTCACGTCACGCGCAGCGGAGCTGTCGTTGGTCCAACGGTGCATAATGTGGGTCAATGAGGACCGTGATTCCACCGAGGTTCAGGCAGCGGTGTTTGGAAGAACTGCATGTCCGTCACCTGGGCATCGTGAAGACCAAGAGTCTTGCTCGTAGCCTGTTGTGGTGGCCGGGGTTGGACAAAGACATTGAGCAATTGGTTAAGCGTTGCACCACGTGCCAGACAGATGCTGATAACCCGCGTCGAGCTTCGAGTCTCTGGCCTGTGCCAGACCGAGCTTGGCAGAGGGTCCATGTAGATTTTGCGGGACCGGTTAATGGCAAGATGTTTTTGATTGTGATTGATGCATTCTCCAAAATGGCCGGAGGTGGTAGTAATGCAGCATACTTCAGCAAGCATTACGGTAGAGAAGCTGCGGACGATCTTTGCTAATAAAGGGTTGCCGGAGATCCTGGTCTCTGATAATGGTCCGCAGTTCATCGCGGGTGTATTTGATGAGTTTATGCGCCAGCATGGTATTCGACATCTAAGGTCCGCACCATATCATCCTGAGACGAATGGCCAAGCTGAGTCGTTTGTCAAGATGTTGAAGCGGGCTTTGCGCAGGGGGGGTGTTGCACCTGTGCAGACGGTGATCGATGTTTTTTTGCTCAATTACAGGAACGCAGTTCATCCTGTCACGGGTGACTCGCCTTCCATTCGTCTCTATGGACGGACTTTGCGGTCCAGGCTAGATTTGCTGCGACCTCGGGGGGTCGGGGAGTGGGGCAATGTCGCATCCGACGAGGCTGCGCAGCTTCGAGGTGGGGCAGCGGGTGATGGTACGCGATTATTTCCACAGTTCCAAGTGGGTGCCGGCAGTGGTCTCTGGGGTGCTGGGGCCGGCGAATTGCATGGTGCGGACTGATGGTGGGGATGTGTGGAAGCGTCACGTGGACCAGATGCATGATCGCTGTTCAGCGTCACCCCCCCCACACCTCCCCGAGCCGAACGTTGCGGGGCCCCCACCGGTAGTCTCGCCGGCACCTGACGTTGTTTCGCCGGGACTGGCTGGGCCGGCGTCGAGGGGGTCTTCGCCTGATGCCGTCCTACCCGGGGACGTCGAGCAGGCTAGGCAATCGGGAGTAGCTGGTGTTGCGGAAAGTGCGAGTCCGGCTAGGGTGTCACCTCGACCGAGCCGGGAGGCGTATGAGCCTGGACTGTCTGGTGGCGCTGCCCGTCCGAGGCGGGTCAGGGTGCGGCCGCGGTACTTGGAGGATTATGAGTGTTGATGGGTTTTTGATGGTCATGTTGTGATTATCCGTTCATTATGTGACGGGTCATTTTACGGGGGGAGAAGTGTGCTGTGTCACGTGATTGGGTTTTCGTATATCATGCCTCGCCCGCTAGGGGTGGCAGAACTGTGCTTCTGGTCGCGCAATAAAGCGGAGTAGATGGTGGCCCGCGTGCTTCTTGCGTCCCACCGCCCCTGGTACACACTATATATATAAAAAAATATATATTCCCATTTTCATTATGTAAAAGACATCTTCAATATGTTTTACAATGAATGCTTGGGCTGCTAAGACAGTTTAGGAGATATGGGCACTTGCCTTTTGGCTGGCTCACTTGGGTTCAATTCCAGACGCAGCTCTGAACTGTCACCATGGCATCAACACAAGCAGGATGAGGTATCAACATGTGCCGCTTCCATCGGAAAGACATTATTATGCTGGATGACCTGTCTGCAAGCACTAGTTGTTGGAGGACGGTGTTTTTTGAAGAGTATGCAAGCTACCACTGGCACCCTGAACAAATTACAAATCCCTGTCAATTGATGGGGGGCACTAAATCAGTGATACCAAAGAGAAGAGGAAGGCCAAAGAAGAGGTTCATGGATACAGTGAGTGTCATGGATACGCGGACATGCGGGTGGTTGGAGTGTCAATGGAAGATGTGGAGGATAGAGCGAAATGGAGACGGTTGATCCGCTGTGGCGACCCCTAACGGGAAGAAGAAGAAGAAACAGAAGCAGAAGAAGAAGAAGACTAAATCAGCGATACAGCTGCACCCCAGTAATGCTGCAACATGCAGCATGATACTGCACACGAAACAAACAAATGATCAACGCTCAACTGTTGGAATCCTTGACGCTCGAAGTTATTTGGACAATATTTTG
>NC_140966.1:106282309-106312309 GCF_056783735.1 Eptatretus burgeri | reverse complement strand
GATTAATTATTGGTAATAAGTTGAATAATTTAAGACACGTAAATATGAGTTATTGATAAACTAGTCATTCTGTTAAGGGATTTCATAGTCCCAGGCTCTAAAAGGGCAATAAAACAAGAAAAAATAAAAATATGCCAGAATGTGCATATATCATGCGAAACCACCACTGACCGACACAAATGCTAATTTTCTCAGATGGTGGGTGATAACCTTTTGATTAGATGAGAAATTTCATAGAGAATGTTTTATATGTTGTATTTTTGCATTGTCTAATATATGTCATATTTTAAGGTGAAACAAGAAAAAATGCCAAAACTGGGCATGTATATTCAATTAAAATCTTGTAGATTCAGTAATATACATCATAGACCTATGAACTTATATATATTTAAGGTCCTATGGAACACTGTCTGTGCAATGAACCAAATTTCATGACCAGTAGTAGTCTTTGTGACTTTCAAAAATGCCACTCAAGTCAGGGTATGCCCTAAAATAGGGGTGGTAACCACTTACATACGCTTACCAGACATGCAGGTGAAGTTACCCCCTACCTCGTACGTTTTAACTCCACCTTTCAGTGTGTGCGACAATTTAAACTAGATATGTCCCACCTGATGCGTTGGGAACTACCTAACTGACTCACACAGACAACCTTATGCTACACCAAAATTGCCGGAATTTTTGAAACTACAACACATAACAGGTGGGCTTTGGTAATTGACACAACTCTACAACTATATACAATTTCTGACCCAGGACCTGGAGAAATTCAAAAGAAAAAATTGTGGAGGGGGAAGAACACCTGCCGATTCTTGCCACCTTCATGCTCTTCACCAGCACACCTCACAAAATAAACCGGCAGGCCAGTGACCGGCATACAGGCCATAAACGTTGTGGCCTTCCAAACAAAAATGGTCAAGAAGCAGCAACAAGAACAGCCACTTCCTCCACAGAGCTGCGTTTGTGCAGTTCATGGCCATGGTGATACATGGCAGAACAAGTGAAGAAAACTGGCTTGAGCCTGGCATAAAGCTGGAATGAGCTGGTATAAGACTGGAATGAGCTGGCATGAAGCTGGTAGAAAGGGGCTGTAACAAAGGGGCAGTCCATAAGTGTGGTGGCATGCTGCTACAGTAAATGCAGTTCAACAAAATAAAACAAACAAAACCACCATGATAACTGGAACGGTGTCACCTGATATTAGGCTGCAGCGAGTAGCACTCCACAGTACAGGTGTGGGTGGAACACAGGCCATGGAGCAAACGGTAAAGTGAGGTGAGCGACGCCCCGATGCAGAACAGGTGATGGTCCTGGGGCAGTGCCGAGACAGCGAAACAGCACGAAAAGAAAAAAAAAAAAAAAAAAAAAAAAAAAAAAGGTAATCCAGGTAATGCCAAACACCAAGTCCGACCAACATGGTCAGCCGGTCCCTGGTGTGCACATACCTGGGGCAGTGGCGGTGGTGCCGGGAGAGAGAGCTCGAGGTTGGCCCTATTCGTCCGCACCCATCTGTGTTTCCCATATACACTACCCAAGCCCCCTCTCTTTTTACAATTTGTCGCTACGTCTCGTCTCCTATATCCCACTATCCCCATTGCCAAATTCGTACCCAATCCCCCCCAAGGTTCCTTGGAAAGGAAGAGCCGAACTACATGCAATCTTACACTTACATCGTGACAAGTCTCGTTATCGAGTCCGATAGAAGGGCAAGTCCAGCAGCCGGCGATCATCCCAACAGTGGATGGTGCAAAAGGGTCTACATCAATCCTAACTACGCTAATATTGTTACACTTTTGAACTTCCCCCAGGGTTATACCCTGCCAAAAGGCCTTTGTTAAACTATGGGGTTCTAAAAACCCAAATTCCCATCGCCTACGTGTTGGTGCTCTCACAATTTTGGGCCTTGCCCACCAAATTTTCTTTCTGTGCCATCGCACAATTTCGTGGCTGGGTATTGTGGCTTCACTAGCAGGTCTGCCCACCTGCATACTCACCATGAGCATCCCTGGGTCTCTGAAGCTGCCTCTGAGCTTGCCTGCTCCTCACCCTAACATGGGGGATGCCCTCACTGGCACTCCCCCCTCGATGCCCACTTGGCGTTTTGGCACCCCGGGTCCTGCTGCTCAGGAACCTGGTCCCATTGAACACTACACTGGCACACCATGCCCCTCTCCTCGGGTACCTGCATCCACGAATACACTGATGGCCCTCTGGACCGACCTACGGCCTAACTTGGCCTACGAGTCCCCAGCGCCCGGGGTGCCTGCTTCATCCGAACAGTACACTCACAAGCCACACCCCCAGTCAGTCCATTATCTCCTGCACCCTACAAAAATGTTTTTTTAAAATACTTTCCACAATCAGCACCAACCGCATAACGACATCCATATATAAATTTACCTCATCCCTCTACCTAACTTTAAACTAACCCCCGGGTTTCCTTGGGTGGGATCCACTCCCCCCATTCAATCCTTCACACCATGCATTCCGTTACTCACACTCATACCGGCCATTGCCCTGCCCTCACACTCATAATTCATTTATCACACACAAACACATTTCCACTCACAGACACATCATCACCGAACTAATTTCCCCTAACTAACTCGTGCACCCTTGTCTTCCCTTACACGACGCATGTTCCATTTAACTCTACATAGCTAATCTACATCCCCACTACTCGTTCATGTCTCCACCTAAACAGTCCCTATTGTCACTCTTGGTCCCTAAATATATCCTAGCCCTCCCTCATGGTCGCTGCTTCCGTACCCACATAGAGGCTACCATCGCTGGCACCCCCATGTGGGCCAAACAATGCCATCCCCCTAAGGCTAGTGCTCCTTTGCCCTGGGATGTGTGGGGCTGTTTCATAACTGTGCTCCACACATGGGGGTTTACTGTCACAGTCTCCTCCCCACATGAGCCCCCCCCACCCCCGCGTCCGCAGAGGTGCTCGACTTGGCCTCTGCCTCTAAAGCTGGTGCAATCCATGAGGGTGTCTGGTCACCAGTGTAGGGTCTCAATCGGTCAGCGTGGACGATCCGAGGGAGAGCCCGTGGTCGCATTTTGATCTTAATGGCCACGTCACAGATCTGCACCAGGACGACCCCCGGGCCCTGCCAAGGCGACGTGAGCTTTGGGCATTTGCCCTTTCGTCTCCGGCGATTGAAGAACCAAATCTTCATCCCCGGAGTGTATTTGCTTGCCTGGCTCCGATGGTCGTACCTGCGCTTCATCTTTACACCCACCATATGGAGCTGGCGGCGTGCAAAGGCATCGACCCGTTCCATACCCTCCTCCAAATGACGGGCATATGCCTCCCTCAGCAGATAATCAGGACGTTCTGGCAAGGGACCGCACAGCAGGTCAGCGGGAGCACGCAACTCCCACCCATACATGAGCAACGCTGGGCTACATGCAGTGACTCCGTGCTGGCTAGTTTGGTAGGCCATCAACAAATACGGGATATGTTCGTCCCAGTCATCCTGACAAGTGGTGGTAAAAAGGGCCAGTTGTTGTAATAAGGTCCTGTTGAACCTTTCCACCATCCCGTCAGATTGTGGTCTTAAGGGCGTTGCTCTTGTTTTCTGAATCGACAAGAGACTGCACACTTCTTTTAATAATTGGCTTTCAACATTTCGACCCTGATTGGTGTGCAGCTCTTCTGAAATCCCGTGCCAGCATACAAAACCTTCCAAGAAGGCCTGTGCCACAACCCCAGATTCTTGATTGGGGAGCGCATAAGCCTCCGGCCACTTGATGAAATAGTCCATAACCACGAGGATATATTTATTACCCTGACGGATGCAGGGGAATGGTCCTAAGATGTCCATAGCCACCCGCTGAAGGGGGGCCCCCACCTGGTGAAATTGAAGGGGGGCCTGCATCCTCTGTGTCGGTCTCTTTTTAGCAGTGCAGGTGTCGCATGCTCGACACCAGTCCTGTATATCGCGCCCCACATTCACCCAATAAAACCTCCGGCGGGCCAGAGATGTTGTTTTTGTCCTGCCCAAATGGCCACCGGGGCGGGTACCATGCAACTGTTGTAAAATGGTTGTTTTAAATTGGTGTGGGACTATAATTAGCCAGGAAGTTGTTTCAGAGGGAATTTCCACCCACCTGCAATACAAGATGTTTTCTTTCAATTCTAGGGTCTTCCACTGAGCCCAGTAAGCCTTTGTCTGTGCTCCGAAGGGGGTGACTTCCTCCCCACTGGGTCGCTTACCTGCCCGGACCCATTCGTACACTGGCCCCAATGCTGGATCTTCCCGCTGGGCCGTGCTCCAAGGCAACGTTCCAAATTCCTCATCTGCAGTTAGTGGCAAAACTTGCCCTGCCACCCAGGCTGCACGGACGAAGATATTTTGGGAGGGGTCTGCCAATTGGTCCCTGTCCTCATGTCGCGTACAGAATTTGCAGTTTTCTCCCAGACAAGGGTGTCGAGAGAATGCATCGGCATTCCCATGGGTCTTCCCGGCTCTATGGGTCACACTGAAATAGTACTGATGCAACTTTTCCAACCACCTTGCAATTTGAACCCTCGGGTTCCTGGAACTGTAAGAGCCATTGCAAGGAGGAATGGTCGGTTCGAACCGAAAATTTCCACCCGTACAAGTACGGGTGGAAATGGTTCATGGCAGATAGCATAGCCAATAACCTTTTGCGAGTGACGCAATAATTTCGATCAGGCCTACTCTCATGGCCCGACTAATATGCAATCACTCTTTCCACGCCCTCCTGCGTCTGAGACAAAACTGCACCCAATCCTTCCTGGCTCGCATCCTTGTCCAGGGTAAAGGTCCCGTTATCAGTGGGGAATGCTAGAACGGGTGCGGATGTTAAACACCCCTTCAATTTGAGGAAGGCATCATTGCACTCCCGTGTCCAATTAAACCTCGTCCCCTTCTCTGTAAGCCGGTGAAGGGGCCTGGCTATCTCTGCAAATTTTGCCACAAAGCGCCGGTAGTAGGAGCAGAGTTCCAAAAAACCCCGCACCTCCTTGATGTGACTCGGTACAGGCCACTCCACTACTGCCTTGACTTTACCCGGGTCGGTTTTCACCCCCTCGCGACCTATCACGTGACTGAGATAGACAACTTCCTTCGCAAACAAGGTACATTTTTCTGGACTCAGCTTTAAGCCTGCCTGTCTGAGGCGCCCAAACACCTGATCCAAATTAGCTGTGGCCTGGGGGAATGCTTCAGCGTGCACCAGAACGCCATCCAGGTAGACCAGGCATATTTGCCATGGCATGTCACCCAGTACACGCTCCATCAATCGTTCAAAGGTGGCGGGAGCGTTACACAAACCAAACGGCACCACAGTGAACTGATACAGTCCCTTCCCTGGAGAAAATGCCGTTTTCTCCTTCCCTGTCTTGTCCATCTCCACCTGCCAATACCCGCTCTTGAGGTCCAAAGTTGAGAACCAATTTGAGCCTGCAACGGCATAGAGGGTATCATCAATTCCAGGCAGAGGATAGGCGTCTTTGAGTGTCACGCTGTTTAGCTGGCGATAGTCAACGCAGAAACGCGTGGTCCCATCTTCCTTTTTAACCAACACAACAGGTGACATCCAAGGACTTTCAGAGGGCTCAATAATACCTGCACTCAGCATCTTTTCTACCTGTTTGTCAGCTTCGTTCCTCTTGCTCAACGGGAGCCGTTGGGCGGGCTGACGAATAGGCCGGGCCTCACCGGTGTGGATCTGATGTTTCACCAGGCCCGTACGTCCAATGTCCTTGGGAGACAAAGAGAAGATTCCCAAATGCTGGTTAATTAGTTTGTATAAGTCCTCCCGTTGAGATTCCTCCAAATCTGCACGACTCCGGTTTACCAATCTTGCAAATGGGATCGGGCCAATTCCTATCACATTCTCGAGACTCCCACCGGGGTCGATCCGGCCAAATGTTTTCGTACCTCACCTCTGCGACATTAATAACTGGGGTGCAGTCTGCCACCTTCGTGCCCTGTCCTATAGTGCGTGGTTCTGTGCTAACATTAATTACCATGACGGCCACCACAGGCCCGTCAGTATTTACAAGGGTACGGCCCACGACTAAGCCCGGGATTGATTGCACCGCCAGCTGCTCGACCAGACCACAGGGTTCCCGCCAGGTTGGGTGAGCCCGCCATCGTGCCGGGACAATCGCCTCGGCACCCAGGGGAATGGTCACTGGATCGGGAGCCTCAAGCTCCACCTTCTCGTCCGTCCTCACACCCCCTCGTGGCAGCTCTTCAAAGCCCACCTGCATGATACCCCGGGCCAGATCGATTTTACATTCGCTGGTGGTTAACAAATCCAACCCTGTTAGACATGGGTCTCACACCTCCGCCACCCAAACCTCTACTCTCTTTTTTAACGAACCCAACTTTTGGGTCACAAAACCATGCCCAATGATGGGAGCCATTGCCCCAGTAGCCAGCTGCAGGCTATGATTTTCCAGACGGTGGATATCACCCCAGCCGTCTATGCTCGAATCAAGAATCACAGGGCTAATGATCACAGGGCTCATGGCGCTTGCTCCTGTGTCCAGCACGGCGTCTACCACTACGCCGGAAATTTTACACCTAATTGTTAAACGACCAATGCCAATTTGGCCGCAATAAATGACCTGTCGCATCAATGAGGGCACTTTTCCCTCTACCCCAGCCGAACATGGCCCAATATGGCCAGCACATACTAGTTTCCCGGAGACTGGCGGGGGGAGGGGGGGGTGTTGAGGGCTGGCTCGTCCGGTCCGTGCGGGGTGGAATTGGTGGTCCTGGATAGCAAAGTCTACCCCTGCATGGAGCTCTGCAGTCCCGCGACAGGTGACCTGTCAGACCACAATTATAACACCTTACCTGGTAAGGCGTACGCCTCCGATACTCTGAATTGCCCTCACTGAAATTCCGAGTTTGAGCATTTATCGGTGGCCCACCGGGTGCCATCATTGGAGCCGCCTGCAATGGTCCAGACCTCGCCAACTGGTGGTTTACAATGCCCCGAACCATTTCTTCCAGGTCCTCCCTCCTTTCAGGGGCGGCTCCTTTCAGCCATTGTGCGTCGGGCCCACCTGTCTCACCGCTACCGGGTGGCGCTTCCCCCCCCCCCCCCGAGTCAGGGGCCTTGCCGCTCCATAGCGTGCCGCAGAATCAACGGCCTGACTCATGGTGGGTGGGCACCACATGGCCAGCTGAGCCCCACAGTCAGAGTACGACAGGGCCTGGGCAAAATGGTCCAGCGCCCGCCTTTCCTGCGCGGACGCTGCCATGTCCGCAAATGCGATCCCTACTGCGTGGCGAATGTCATGAGCCAATTCCCCAATGGACTCCTGGAGTTTCCTTTTTCGGTTTGCGAGCTGAGTTTTAACAAGCTCGCTCTGCTGTTCGATGCCGAATCGGTTGTTTAGAGCCGAACGGAAGCCTGCCAGTGTAATGCCCCCAGGGGGGTGGGTGGTCATAACCTCGGCTGCCACACCGCGCAGTGCTGCTGCAAGGTGCATCCCACCTTCATCCGGGCCCCAACCATTACCCCTACATACGTGATCGAACTGCACCAAGTACGCCCTCAGGCCGCTCTTGCCGTCATACGGTGCGAGCTGCACTGCGCGGCCTCCCAGGGTTCGAATCCCGTATGCCGGTCCATATGGGACCGACACTGGTGTGAATCCTCCGGGTCCACACAGTGTACCGTGCACGGGGGACTCATGTTTCCCATCTGTCCAACTACCCGCTTCTCCTATCTGAGTCGATGCCTGTCCTACATTTTCTCGCTCACCATCACACTCCATTCTCGCACATTCCGGTTCACTTGCTTTCGGCACACTCTCAGTTACAGTTACATTCACACTCCACACATTGGGCACTCCAAGAAACCCCGGGTGCTTTCTTCCCCCCAACCTCGAAACACACCCAATCGCATCATGCACGCTCCCGGTCTTGCCATGACTCACCTTCGTAATACTCACCTCCTCCCGTCCTCCGAGCACACCTGTCACGCTGCAAATATAACACGTCCATACATTCAATAATCTCTTCCTTTACTCTACTACCTGTTTCTACCTGTTTTGCTTTAATTTCAATAATCTCGATTTTTACCTAATCCACCTCTTTAACCATCGTTAATTCCGGATGCGCCCCTTGTATTTCCCCCTCTCACGTCACCTTTGTTGTTTCTATTTGTGTTTCCATTTCCCGTTACTTTGTTCCCATCGTCTGTGTCATCTCCTCCACTCTCTTCGTCAGTTTCTCGTGTGCCATTTTACATTCGTTTTTAATTGCAATCATCTCTCGTTTCCTTCCCTGCGGCTCTTAATTCGTTTTTCGCCCGTGTTCTTCTCCATTTGTTCCTGCAACTCATTCTGTCAGATTGTCAGTCCTTCTTCCTCCTTCGTTATGTTTCCAATCTCTCCCATCAGTTTGGCCTCCTTCTTCCTCATCTCTTCCCCAGACACCGATCCGACACTCCCTTACCTCCTCCCGTACCGCTGCCATTTCTCTGTCCAGCGCTTCACTCATCTCCCTTTTTTATTTCATCACCCATCACGTCCATTTTTCTGTTCGTCACTTCCATTCTGCTGTTGTTTTCTTCGCTCATCCTGTCCATTTTCCTGCCGTTTTCGTCAATTTTCCTGCTCATCGCTTCCATTCTGCTGTTGTTTTCTTCGCTCGACATTTTCATTTGTGCCATTAATTGCCTCATGAACAACATCATGTCAATCTCGGGCTGCACTGGTGGCAATAACCCAGCGTTCTGCGCTATCGCCGCCGTATTAGCCAGAGACCGAGGGTGCGGGTTATTTTCCATCTCCCCCATTGCTTCCTCTTCACCCTCCATTGTGACTTCATGCAGGTCCTGGGTCAATAACGTATCCATATTTACATATACTACATGGCCCACCGGGACCTGCCCGTGTTGGTCCGCCATTGTTCGTCCCAATTAATTTAACTACAATTTTGTCTAACCGCTCTGAATTTCAAGGTACGTGAAGCGCACAACAGGTCCACGACCTAACACCAATTTATTGATCAAGGAGTTCGAAAGATCTCCCACTCCCGACACCAGTTGTTACGGTGACTGATACCGAGACACCAGCTTGCCACTCAGGGGGATTAATCCCCGGTTGTCCTCGGTGGAGCCGGACCTGGGGCCACCGCTCACAATTAACGTTATGGTACGGTGGGTTGTTTTAAAACCAGGAACGCCACCTAGTCAACCACGAGTTCCAGTGTCCGCCGTCTAATTATTCCGTTTAAGTAGAGGTCACGTGGTTACCTGAGCGGGGAGCGCGCCCTCGGCAAAGCACCAATATTATCCGATTAGATTTTAATTAGGGCGGCCGAGCGTTTTAACCGCTGGTGCGTGCCGACGATATTTTTGGTCAAATCTGTGGTAATTACCTCCCAGTTTATCTCGGTTCGAACAATGCTAGACCAATCGAAGGAAAGGACAAACACGGACAGGTTGGAAATGGACAAATAATTTATTAATTATAAAATAAATAAATAAAAATAACTTTTTATTTGCTGAGGTAAATAAAGAATTTCATTGCAAAATTAATCAAAATGCCAGGAAAGAGACAAAGAGCAGATCCTTATCGGGGGTTGACTTACTTACAGCTAAACGCAGACAAGGGTACCCAGCAGATCATTTAGGGGGAGAGGAGGGGGAGAATCGCCTCGCTCAGCAGAAAGTCGTCCGTGAAGCCAAAACGTCCTGAGAATGCGTACGTGCATATAACGTCCGTCGCCAGCACCCAGCTTTGCCGTGCACCCTCTCGCGGGGCAGCCTTGAACGCCAGTCGACATCTGGAGGGCACCGAGATCGTCCGTTGTGGGTTTAGACCCTGGTGTTATTGGTGATCGACCCGAGCCTCACTTGTTGGCGGCAATGCTCACACCCAGACGCGCACCACACGCTCACTTGATGAAGCACTGGAAGAGCAAATTGTCTCTTTGGAGCTGGTAAGACACCCGCTTCTTGGTCGATTCTCTCGGCCTTTGCTTTTTCCTCTCTCCTTTAGCCTTTCCTCTCCCCATGCTTCCCTGCTCAGAACATCTTTCTCTTCAGAACGTCTCTCTTTATCTTCAGAACGTACCTCACGCTTTCTCTCGCTCGTTTTTATATCCCCGGGCCGTCTCCATGGGGTGCCGTCCGCCCCAAGCTCACCCCGCCCCTCTGGCGCATGGTTACCATGACGATCCGAGCGCTCTCAAATAAGGCAGGCGTCAGAGCTCGCGAAAGAATGTTGCTGAGGAAAAACGAGGGAGGGCTTCAGAGTTCGTGAAAGAAATGTGTGTGAACGTGTCTGTCATAAAGAAACAAGGCAAATGTGTCCAAGAGCCGCGTCAGAAAGGTTTTGTCTTCACCAGAAGAAGAAGAACAAGAAGAAGAACAAGAAGAAGAACAAGAAGAACGCGGAGCTCTCTTAGAGCCAGCGTTCGCTTCACGAGACGCAGCTAAAAAAAAGCTTCCCATAAGAGAGGGGATCTATCCTTTACCCTTCTCAATGCATCACATTTAAGATCCCATTAAACATGGGGATGTGGCTAATCTGAACATGCATTTAAGGAAATAACTGTCTGAGGACCTGGATGTGTGGGTGCATTCATCAGACCGGATTCTGAAATCCGTAACAATATATACATATATATATATATATGCGCGCGCACGCACGCACACACACACACACACACACACACACACACACACACACACACACACACACACACACACACACACACACACACACACACACGGTTTCTGAGGCAGCCATTCAAATGAATGGGGGGGGAAAGGGAAAAACTTTCTGACTCAAGCCCCACAAGCCCAAAATAAGAGACTGATTTCCTCCCCCTCCCCATAGAAGCAAATGTAAAATTGAGACTGATTTTCTCCCCCTCCCATACAAGCAAATGTAAAATTGAGACTTACTGATCAAAGCACTTCTTCCCTTTGATATTTTCATTCCACTCAAAGAGCGAACCAATGAATATTTGTCCATGTTCTACTTCAGGGAATAACTTAATTTTCCTATTACATTCATTTCCATCGAGTGTATTCATTTTATCTCTTCAAGCACGAAAGAAAGGGCTGTTCGGGTTAGTTTTGTAAAATGTAAATCCCTCATTCGGTTTTGTAAAATGGGGAAGTGTTTTTAGGAGCACAGTCGTGCCGTGAAAATGAGGAAATATTCTGTGCCGATGTCTCTGATGGTTATATCGAAATCATCAGAACACTAACAGAACAAAGTTCAGCTAAAAAACAGCTTTTAAACGTAGGTTTTATCAAAATCATTCAAAGCAAGATGTTTCATTTTCGTGTTAAAATGAGGCATTTTGAAGTCAGCCAAGCTGCCTCGTCCGAACCAAGCCAAAAAAAATTCCGAAGTCATTTCCTATGTGGGAACACACCCTGGAAAAACCATTATTCTGTAATCTCCCATTACGTCATCAAGTTGCTTATTTAAACCAACTTGTGTGCCGAGCATGTTTCATTCAGAGAATGGATTGTGCAGAGGAGTACTCCAACCTTACGGATCAATCGTTTTCACAAGATGACAGGTGAGATCTCAACCCAATTCATTATTTGTTGTTTAAAACTGAATTAAATCACTATACAACTAATAATTATTGTTTTTTTTCTTGCAAGTTGGCCCCAATAAGAACATCGTTGATTGCTGATGTTGAAAATGAATTATTTGAATTACACATCGAGTGGATAAAAATGAATGACTTTCTTGAAGACATTTATTCCTTTCGGAAAGAAATGAATGATATTTTTCTTGGATGGCAAGAAATTCTCTCACGTCCTTTGATCTTGAATGACCCGAGTCCAAGGTGAGAAAATTATCGTTCTGTCTCTGTGTGTGTTTGCGTATATGTGTGTGTATATGTGGTATGTGTATGAGTGTGTGTGTGTGTGTGTGTGTGTGTGTGTGTGTGTGTGTGTGTGTGTGTGTGTGTGTGTGTGTGTGTGTGTGTGTGTGTGTGTGTGTGTGTGTGTGTGTGTGTGTGTGTGTGTGTGTGTGTGTGTGTGTGTGTGTGTGTGTGTGTGTGTGTGTGTGTGACTCATTATTATTACTATTATTTTTTTTCAGTTTAAACACCTGTCTGGATGAACCAAACACAACTTAATCTTCTGGAGGAATCTGACATGACACTCTATCTCAGTGTTTCTCAACCTTTTTTGACCCACGCCCCACTTTGATTTTCAAAAAAATCATACGCCCCACCATGATTGGAGACACTACAGTATATACTACATATGTATTCAAAAGGCTTTATTAAAACTTTATTGCAAATTTTATTCAATTGCTACGCACTTCAATGGGAGCCCTGCCCTTGACGCTGGCTGCAGATTTGTTTGATTCGAGGAACCAATTTTGTCAGTTTCAGCCTAAAATCACCACGTTTCGTGATTTCCAGTCGATTTCTCTGTGCTTGCAGCAAATTGGTAACAACACTAAATCCACATTCGACAAAATAAGATGATGGAAAATTTATCAATACTTCCCTTGCCAAAGTAGTTGAGTTTGGGTATTTCTTTTGGCTCTCCTCAGACAGCCATATCATGGTTCCTTTGATCTTGAAAAGAGTTTTCACAGACTCATCTTGTTGCAACTCGCATAACTCCTCTTGGTATTGCTCTGGTACTTCAGATAAATCCACCAGAAATGGCTGAGTCTACCAAAAAGGGAACTCATAGCAAAGCTATGAAAGCGATCATATATTGATTCATTAATTCTGAATCCTCATCCGCCACCAAAATATTGCCACGCCCCACCTTGAGAAACACTGCTCTATCTTCTGGAGGTAAATGTTATATTTATTATTTTATTAATACTGTATCTATTACAGGAACTGTATCTATTACATCAACGATTTTAAAAAGTTCATTTTTCCATCGCTTAGTATAACCTTTTTCAAAATGAGATTTCCACCTGTATATTCTTACGAAATCACCAACTTTGAACTTAGGCTTTCTGACATTAATCTCTTTTTCATATCCTAATTTTGTAAATGTTTCTGATGGTTTAGTATTCGTTGAGGTGTGAATCGTATCATTATGCTTATCGACAACATCCTGAATTAAAGATAACCATTGTTGACAACAGAGTTAAGTGAATTTTTTGTATAGTCTCTCTTTTAAAGTGCGATTGAATCACTCAATAACAACCGCTTTTCCTTCATTAAAGGTGCTGTATAATATAATGTTATTTTAAATAAAATTCAAAATGTTTTGTTGTCTAACTCTGTACCCTCATCAGTCCACAATTTTTTTTTTAGGTTTTCGCTTACTTTTATTAAATATCTGTTGGAAGGCTAACATGAGTGTATTCCTGGTTTTGTTTTTCAAAGGGACTACCCACGCATATATATTCCACATATCAATAACGGTTAAAACATACTTGTACCCCTTATCATAATTGAGTTCAATTAAATCAGCAGACCAGATATAATCAACTTCCTAGGAATAAACCTTCCTTCGATGAAACTTTGTGATTATTGGTGTATGCAATTCATCAGCGAATTGCTCTTCAATCTTAATGACATCATTAGAGGCTGTAAGTTTTTTTGAATTTCGAAGCCAAAGTTTCAATTTAGCACTGATCATCTTCTTCACAATGAACAGATCAACTTTTTCTCTCAAAGGTTGGATTTTGTATCAGAGACAAATGATACAACATTTCTCTATCGGCTTCATGTTTTTCTTCTCACGTTGTGCTATTTCCAAAATCAATATCGTGTCTCATGCACACTTCATCAACCCTACTGATAGGTTTGCTCTACGGTTTAGGATTGTCAGCCTCATCTAATCTTTTATTCAAGTTTGTTCCTGGACCACAGAAAGAACACCCTGGTAGAGGTAATTTCCCTGGTATTCCAGTAGTTGTAAATTTACTTCCTGATAAAACCTTTTGTCTATCTCAGCCACGTTTGTGTTTGGAGATAAATTTACTCCAAGAGCCACACACCAAACATATACCTTTTTGTATAACCCTGTTATTTTTACTTTTAAAATATGAGATTTTTTAGTATTAGTTTTCTTTTTACATTTGAGACAATAACTCATTTATTTATGAGAAAAATTCCTACAGAGTGCAAAAAGCGTTTTAGTTTCCAACATGCACATTTTAATCTTAATTTTTAAAACATAAAGAATTCTCAGAAATGTCTTCACTCTCTCCTCCATTTATTTAAGAAAAAAAAATGTAAAACTTTAAAGTCAATCACACCAACATCATCAATAATATAATATTTTCCTTCTTTCTCTTCTTTATCTCCACTTTCTTGTTTACATCTTCTCCCTGAAACCTATGTTAATAGTCTTGATGCAAATATTTCTAATAGACTTGCCAATTCTTTGTTTTCCTCTTCGCTGCATTGAGATTGATTTATTTTCTGTAATACCTTTCTTCGATCTTTTTAAAATCTCACTGGTTTCCATATTTTTATATTTATTAACTTATTCTCTCTTTCCTCCCTCTCCTTCTCTTCCTTCTCTCTTCTCCCTCTCCTCCTTCTCTCGTGTCTCAGTTTCTTCAACTCCTTACTCATCCCTTACTATCCCCGAATCACTTCCACCCCATAGAATATCATACATATATTCATCAGGATTTCTTGAAATTTTTTTACAAGAAGAAACCAATCAAATTTCTTGTGAATTTCTAAAAGAGCATTGCGTTTTCTTAACTTTAAAATTTTTTCATTATATATCCAAAGTTGTTGGTTTATCAACATCAGTATAAAGCCAATCTTTTGTTGAAAATACCTCATTTTTATGTTGTAGAATGTAGAACATATTTATGAAAAAACCGAATACCCTTTTCTTGAAGGTAAGCTTGGACACAGAAATGATAATTTCCTCGAAGCCTTCTTGCTGTAATTTATGTATTAGAAATATATGACAAATTAATATAATGACAGGAAACACCCCCCCCCCAAATCTTCCCACAGTTAAATCATTTTGTATTTCCCCACTTATTATATATAATCCTGTTCGTTGTGTTTTCATGATATAAACTATGGCAAAACCATTATTGATTTTACCCTTATTAAATTATTTTATTTGTTGTTTGCCAATCGTGCTTCAACAAAACTCATTCTCGGCAACAAGTAGATAATATTCTTCCTTACGAGACTGATTTAATTGTCCCAGGTTTTCTCGGTTAATTTTAAATGACCAATTATACCCTAAATCATTCATATCATACCCCCATTGTTCTATTATCATAGAAACGATATGCCCTTCTTTATAAAATTTTATTTAAATTGGAACGGTGAATTACAGTATGTATGACCTGGAGATAACATTAACACTTCTGTATCTTTGGAATACACAGCCGTTTTATTTAAGGATAAAGGATAAGTTTAGTTAATATATATATATATACATATCGTGATAAATCACTAAATCTCACCAAGTCATTCGCGTCAGTCGGGCTTGGATAATTTATTAATTTATAAGCATTTTTCATATTAATATTTTTTGCTATACGATATTTCTCTCATTCAGCCTGTGCCTTTGTGTAATAATTTGATAAATCAATATTCAGTTCTTGGGGTACACCAAAGAGAGAACCATCTTTACCAACATAAGTCATTCATATTAGATTTAAAATAATGTCATTAAAATTTTTATTTTTTGTTTAGTTGAATTAACACATCTGGACATAATTGACCACAACACTTGGAATTTAATTATTGACTTGAAATGTTTGATAAACACCATTCTGTAAGAATTTTATTACTTCAACAGGTGGTGGAAGACCTAAACTCTCAAAATAATATTTGTCTTGACAACAAAAAATACAAACCCAATGAGAACCATTCTCATTATTATCTTCTCAGTTCATAATAATATTCTTTGTATGTTCAGACACGTTTGTTAATTCATCTCTCATACAAATAACCACATTATGAATTTTTAATTTCTTACAATATTTGATAAGTTCTAAATTTGATGTTTTATTCTTTCCAAATTCTTAAAACCACTCAATAATGCTCATTTATTTATTTGAAAGATATAATCCATTACCCCTTTTAGTTAATTTTACACCTGCTTGTGCAATAGAAGAAAGCATATCTCCAACTAACAATCTCGCTTTATCAGGCAGACTTTCAAGTTTCTCAGAAAAATCTACAATTACACAACTTCCACTAATTTGTTTCTCCAACTCTTTGTTACGTCTTTCCAATTCTTTTTGAGCTCGGAGTTGAGCCTTCCTTTCGTTGGCAGTTTTCACCGCTGCTGAAATACCACCCGTCAATGCTCCAGCCGCACTTAAACCAGCAAATAAAGGAATTAGAAATGGGAGAAATCCTCCACTCGTCTCGCTTATGGAATATTTCTTCAACATTGGTTTTGACATTTTAATTTTAAGTGAGCGAGTATCGTTCAAGATTTTCACCTGTTCTCTTGTGATCAAAACATAAATTCTTACTGCTCCTTTTCTCTGAATTGTATTAACGTTAATCATACAAGGCTTTTGATTTTGAATACAACATGATAGTTTATGAAGATTGATTTGATTAACATATACCCCAGTTGGCACTTTAACACTCATTTATTTCTAAAAAAAATTAGGTGAGACTAATCATAACACCATTATCTGTAATTCTGTTTCTTCCAAAAGCAAACAATATGCATCAACTTCTTCACTCTCTCCTCTTTTAATCTTTAGGGAAGTATCCACTCGATTAGACTTTATAGTTTCCTTTTGAGTACTCAGGTCAATCGCATAGATTGTATACAGACTTTTAAATGCTGTCATATCCAAAATGGGTTCTTTATTTCCATTGCTTTCACACACCTTTTGGTAAGACTTGTATGCTTCAGCATAATGATTTTTCCCTAATTAATTTCTAATCTATCTGGTGGATAAAATGTTCCATCGAGAGAAACGCGAAGTTGTTTCACCTTCGCATTATCACTCAATACATTATTCTTATCAGAAGCAGTATCACCATCTGGTTTTTAAAAAATGAGCCACAGATATCATGGCTTTCCTTCCAAAACACCAAAATTCCACGTGTAAGTGGTTTGGTTCAGTTTAACGTGTGGACATCTACTTTAAGGTATGAAACATTGAGTGGCTTCTTTGAGTTAAGTCTTCTATTCAACATCTCTTCTGTTTTAAGATTCGGAGTATATTCACGGATATACCAACCAATTTCATCCATGACAAATTTATTCTGAGCAGCAAAAGCATTAGCCACACCAAAAAGCAATCTATTTTCATTATCATTCCTTTGCAGTTGAAATCTAATTTTAAGATCATACAGAACTTTATCATGATCACAAAATCCAAATATACATTTAAGAGGAACTGCCACAGTAAAACTATTACCTGCTTTTGTATCATCAATATACATTCCTTTCCTTTGACTATATCCAGGGTTTGTGTGTGTTCCCATTGACATATCAGGAATAAAACCTTCAACAGACCCCTTTCAAATTCAATCACGAAATGAATATAGTGTAAATTTCATTATTTCAGATGTAGCAGACATAAACAACCGCTTCAACCTCTTGTGTTCCAATGCACAAACGAACACTATGAAACATTTTCCAGAAGAAATCATTTACGAGTGTAGCGTTCATGTTAGTCGCAGCCTTAGTGAATGTAAATTTACACAACAAGAAACTTTCATCTAGATTAAAATAAGTTTGTTGATTATTTATTTCAAAACTTTTTGTTCCATTTGCATTTACCTTGAAATAGTCTTCTTTTTTAGCAGAGTTTGAGATGACAATGGTATCATCCAAATCATAGATACTATCAATTGCTTCCACACTTGAATTTATTTAGGAAAAAAGATGTTAAAACTTTTGAAACCCTGACCCAAGTATTTGAATTATTTTCTGTCGTTTTTGGGGAGACAACTGAGTTTTGCCTTTCTTAATTTCTTTTATTGCTTGTAATTTATGAGATTCCTTTTGGGCATCTTTTATACTCTTTATAGCAAGCACCCGCTACATTTCCCACAGCAGAAGCAGTTGAACCAATTTGGACTTTATGCTTAAGAATAGTTGAACCTATACCCATTAGAGTATCAATTATCCTAATACAATTAGATCTTGTGATTATCCGCCACGATTGAGAGAGGATGCCATCCTCATCATTAAGCGGAAGAAACAGTCATCGCTCGAAATTGTAACACCATTTCTACCCAGCTAACAGCACATGCACACGGACAATTTGAGGGGTGAATAAAATGCCCATGACCACTGTCCAGCAGTAACCACAAGAACACATGAAAATATTTATCTATGATCAACACAAATTTCTACAAATCAAATGAACCATCTCTATATAGCGTGGAGAGAAAGTATATATTGTTGTAGAATTCCCGCCGGTCGGCGTGCGAACGACCGCGTTTCGCCAATTGCGGTCGCTTTGCCCACAGAACGGACAATCCAGTCGTGACTTTCTGGAACAACGCCAGAAACCAGTCACGGGTAGGCTTTTAATCCCACCACAACCTTGTTCGCACTCTACCTGCGCTACAGGGTCCGATCGCCAAATCTTCGATTTACCTAATTATTCGAGCGGGTAGGTTACCGAGAGATTGGACCTCAACGGGACCGCTTGGAAACGGGCCGCTGAAGCAGCTCGCTTCCTTTTGGGATAACCGAGCGGGGAATTATCGAGCAGTCCCGTTGGACCCGATCACTTTACCGGCTATTTAAAAACCAACTATATTCCGAGTGCAAGATGGGGCAGTTCAATGAGGGAATGGACGCAACGAACAGTTTACATTCACACAAGGACATTTATTATAATAAAGCACGTATGCAATTAAACAAGGCAAAACACGTATACAATTACACAAGCAACAAAAGCACGACAAAAGAACTACAACCGTCTACTTATTATGTACAGTCACTTGCACTTCACAGCAGTTCCTACTCATTAGACGGGCCCACGGACACACGTACGCGTACGCACACGCACACGCACACGCACGAAATGGTGACAGAGGCCTTTGGTGACGAAATGGTGAAGGCGAGTTTCCTCGATATGTGCTTCTCCTCTTCCTGGTATTGGATCCATTCTGCCTCCTCAATGTTATTTTCAATCTTCATAAATTCCTTTCCAGAATTGTTCCAGTTCATCTTTTTCAGAAGAGGTGTGTACGTGTGTGTACTACCCACTCTTGACTCTCCAGTGTTCACGTGGTGTACACCAAAAAAACGCGACCTTGAAGAACATGAGCAAATCTACATGCAGCTGAGGCATATTGTTAGTTTCCAGAGCAAAGTGCTGCACTTAAAAAACTAGAAGGGCACTCTGTAGAGTGCATACCTCCGCCCTCTCATGCCTGATCCACGAGAACATATCTGGTCCAATACATATCGTTTTTGAACCTATCTCTCAATGGTGAAGAATCAGTTGAAAGATTCTAGTCGTCAGATCCAGATTTGGATCTTCACCGAAATCAAATCAATTAGTTGTGGTCACACACACAACATGTCCACCAAGTTTTGTCCGAATCTGTCCACAACTTCTTGATTTATCATGCTATATATCGGTTTCTCCCCATCTCTCAATGGTGAAGAATCACTTAAAAAAATTCCAGTAGTCAGATCCAGATCCGGATCTTCACCAAAATCTAATCAGTTTGTCCTCGTCACACACGAACCTGCCCACAAGTTTTTGAGATATCTGGTACACAAACAAACAGACAAACAGACAGAAAGGGGTGAAAACAAAACCACCTTCACCTTCACCTTCAAAAAAAAAAAATCTATGCAAATGAGAGTTGATATTTGGGGAAGATTTTTTTTTAATTATCCCACCTGAACATCCATTGCTGGGAAGATTATTTTCAGTTTGTTGGTACAGCATTTTATCATAAAATAAAATACTGAGTACCACAAATCTTTGCAGGACATTTATACAAGTATTTTATAATAGCGGGGGGAGGTTGGAGTGTTTTATAATAGCGGGGGGAGGTTGGGGTGGGAGGGTCATGGATCATGAAATTGAACGTTTTTTGCAGAATCACCCTCGCTCCAATGTAAACCAGAGCATTCACTACCCTCTTATCACGTTTTCTGTGCATTTTTTTTATTAACTTGTGGATACTGGACTTGTTAACACCATAATGTCTGCCCAATACATTTCGCCTGCCACCCTCTGTTGAGCGCTTGCAGCTACTTTGATTAAATTACATTCCTGTATTTAGTGAGTTTTCGTTATATCGGATTGCGAGTGCAGTTTATTTATTTATCTGCCCGTTTTCATGTCAGTCTATCTTTTGTCCAGGGATTCTCCGTCGTCCTGTGCCTTCTTATAACAAACTGTTATCTTATACGAGGAATAAACATTGCAGATTTAGCATGTCAGAAACCATTTTGGCATGGCTTCAATGGGAAATCCACGGGGAAGGTTAAAATTGGTAATGTTCTTCAGAAAGAGATTTCTAACCACCCACTCCAACAGGGATCAGGAAACACACACCATTCCACATGTGACGTATACAAAGGAAAGTTGCAAGTCGTAATAAACAAATGAGTTTTAAAATATTGATATTATTTGAATTTATAACACTCTAATCTCTGCGCCTGCCACACTTTTCTCATCCCCATCTCCACCACCCCCCCCCCCCCGATGAAACTGAGTCGAGAGCCTGATGGATTTATTTAATGTGTTGGTAGTGCAACACAAGCATGCTGGGCCAAATGGCCTCTTGCGTCAAAGTTCCTTGTTAAGATTTATTGGTCTCGTATCGATGCGGTCACAAACTTCATAGTCACCATCATACATTATCAGGTTTTGTATTTGTGTGCAGCAGAATTGAGTCTTTACGTTGTGCATTGTCAAGACAGCAATTCAGTATTTTCCTTGAAGTTCATAGAAGGGAACAGCCATGGGAAAATAAAACAAAGGACGCTATATCCGTATTTACCGATATAGACAGATGGGCTCCTGCCTGGCAGACATCTGATCACGGTAACGCATTTGCAAGCTTCAACAAAAATGCCTTATAAAACTACCATGGGGGTAATTCACATAATCGTGGTCATGTGTTAGCATTGCACCCCAGACAGATGAAATGGGTTAAGAAACGAATCAGTTTATCAGAATAGCACCTCAATTACCGATAATCGTGGCAAGTTTTTCTGATTATGAATATATGGAAACCTCAGTAAGGCTCATTACAAAAATACGGATTTCTGTAAAATACGGAAGGAGTTTCACCTATGAATTTGTTTGACCATTTAAGCTGCCGGCCTAATATGTTCAGTCATTTAGGCGATCCAAAAACACGGGCCTATGATTTTGATGTCTTCGACATGGTATGGCATCCGGCGACAACTCTAACATTGTTGTTTTTTGCTAACTTAAGACAGCATTATGTTTCAAATCATGTCCATCTTGTTTACCCCATGAACCACGCCCGATCCCTCTCCCTTCCACAGATCTCCTAATGTCTCTATTCCTCTCAATTGTTTTGTGCTTCCCTCTCCAACCCATCTCGTCTCCTGCTCCATTTGTTATACGTTATGTGTATTAGCTGTTATACGAGCTTCAACATTGTATTAAAACAAACAAACAAAAAAAAGTACAGTACATTTGGATACCATTCGCCCCTTGATATGTTTCTACACTGAAGGGAAGTTATTGCACAAAAAACAAAAACAGGGAATTTGATGTTATATTCACAAAACAAGATAATTTTCATCACTTATCACAAGACAGACCAAATAAAAATACTTAAAGACCTAATTACCTTCAAAATGCATTCTTCTTTTTCTCCTGAAGGCAAATCTGGTTTCATGCAATCACCAGAGATTTCTTGCTGTAAATTCCCAGAAGGCAGACGGGATAGATTAACAAAAACTTTTTTATTAATGTGAGCTGCCTTCAACAAGCTTACATCTGTCATTGTGATACATTGTCTGCTGCTGTCCTCATTGGTGGTTGTGACCTCTTCCTTACGTGACATTCCAGGATTTTGGAGATCCTAAAATAAGAAAGAATCATGGTTACAACAATTGGCAAACTTTGGTCAAAATAGAGAAGTTTTGAGCAACTCTCATTCAATAGTCTGAGTGATATAATTATATTGTCTGACCAGTCATGATTTTAGGAAGGTGCTTGCATATTCAAATCGCAATTAAAACCAGTTTGTTAAGCATCGAGCAGTCACTCTTGGTGACAAGTTTCACTCACCAGATGGTGAAAGAGCACGATTTGAGCTTTCTACATACTAGAAGCACCCGCTCCCGACAGGAGCAGTCAAGGGGGTCATGTTATTATATTTATGCCTATTTTACTCTAAGGAGTCAGAGGATTAACCACCCAAAATAGTTGCGATTGGTTCAGCCGTTTTTGCAGTACCTGGGAATAGATAGACGGTGAATTATAGGAAGATGAACCATGCTTCGGACAAATCATTACCTCCCAATATTGGTATGAGATGTTGCAGGTTGGAATCAGCAAATGTGCTGTGCATATTTGCATGTGTGCTCAGAATGATGAAAGACATTTTGAAAATATGTATTAATGGAAATAAACTTGAAAGATCCCTCCACCATTTGTTTTTGTTTCACACTCGTACAGGGTTTATTTAATTTCTATTGAATTTTTAAATCAGGTGCTATTTTTTGGCCCCCTTTGTATAACGGTTGGAACAATGAGGCACAAACGAATGTACATTCCTTTCCATATATTGTCGCTCATATGGAACATGTTGCTGCCGGTCAGTACAATTTCTTGCAGCGGTGTGTCTGTTCAGCCGATGCAGTGCCCTCTTGCAGGTAGAGCAGGAATTTGTAAATTGTTTTGGGATCTTTAATGTCCACCAACTAATGCGAGCAGACACGGCACCGAGTTGAAGATCCATCTTAGAGTTTTCTTACAAAAGGCCATCTATTTAATCTACCTGGTGTTTTCACAACAAAAGTACCCACATCCTGGATATGTCAGGTCAGCTCAGGTCAGATTAGATTTGTGACTTGTGACAGGTACATGTAAACCTGTCCAAACCTGTTCCATGGTCGGGTTGTCAGTGACTAAACCGTCTCCCCCAACAAGTTTCTTGGTGAGGAGGGTGTATGATATGGACACCCAGCAGGATGAAGAAAAAAAAAAAAACTGACAAAAGGGTGGAGGAGCACCTTATGAGCCAACGGGCCATCCATGTGTTGTGCCCAACGGTGTCTGCAAACATCTTCCTGCAGTCGGGTTACTTTTGATTAAGAGGTTGGTGGCAGGATTTGCACTCCGGCCACCGTAAAACCCTTCATTCCGCAAAACACAAAAACGCAAAAAAAAAATCTGAAAACCCACTCCGTGGGAGTACCACCTGTGCAGCTTCCCTTCGCAGGGCAGCTCACCGGATGACAGGATTGGGGCAAAGCCTCCGGGACCCCCAATCTTTGAAGATAGGAGGGAAGTCATGGGGTAACCTTCCCGGGTAACATTACGGTAGTGTGTAGGGATTATAATGAGGTGTCGTCCACCAAACGGCGGTCTTCCTCAGGTTAACCTGAGAAGGTCCCTTCGGGTGGGTGCCTGGAATGTCCTATCCCTAAGAGAGGACGATCACCTGTCTCTGTTATCATCTGAGATCAAGCGTTTGGACATCGGTATTGCAGCACTCTCTGAGATTCAGAGACCAGATTGCAGCGAGATAATGGTAGTGGTTGGTTAGACATAGTATTAGTCTGGTTGCTCTGATGGTTACCATGCCCAAGGAGTTGCTGTAGCAGTGTCTAATAAGCTCACTCCAATGATAATTGAGTTAACACCTGTCAACGAGCGTATTATCAGACGAAGGATTCGTCACTCCTTGGGTGTCATTTCCCTGAAATTCTGAATATGCTCCGACTGAGGTGAGTGATCTCACCGTGAAGGATGCATTCCATGTCACGCTAAAATCTGTGGTTGATCAGTGCCCCAGGCGAGATACTCTTCTAGTCTTTGGGGATTTCAATGCATCGACTGGAAATGATAGGGATGGTTATGAGAAGTGTTGGTCCCCATGGGTCTGGAACTGTGAACCAGAATTGCACTAAGTTCCTTGACTTTGCAAGAAGTCATGGACTTGGGGTGACCGGTTCATGGTTTCAGCGCCCACAGGCTCATTGCTGGGCTTGGTATTCCAACGCTGGCGGTGTGGCAAAGGAGAATGACCATGTACTCGTTGATGGTCGCTGGAGGGTGATCGAGAACTGCAGGATCTACTGGAGTGCTCAGTTCCTCAATACTTACCACAGGATTGTTGTAGCAACTCTGAAGTTGCAGCTGAAATCCAGGAGAATGGTCTAGCCATTCCAGTCGAGCCTGGATCCATCCCAGTCGAGAATGGATGTTGGCAAGCTCAAGGATGAGAGGGCAGCTGAAGAGTTTGCGAACAGGCTGAGTGGAGATTTGGGGGGTCTGGGTTCTTTGGGGGAGCCTGAAGAGTAGTGGAGTGCATTCAAGACCACCGTCCTTGATGTTGCCGGGAGATGTCACGGAACTCACCATCGGGCGAAGAAGAATTTTGTCTCTCAAGGGACAGTGGATACCATTGATCAGAGTCGCAGGGCCAGGCTGAATGGCAGAGCTGAGCTGTTCAGTGAGCTGAGGTGTAAAACTGTACATGCACGAAGGGTGGACAAGGAGGATTTGTGCGAGGAATCTGAGGGGGTAGAGCATCACCTGTGGTCAAGTGATTCTCGTCGGCTTACAGGGGAATCGCGCATTGTGTTTCTCCAAGCCCGTCCCTCTATCTACTGCAGTTACAGCAGAGGGTGAGGGGCTCTTGATAGAGAGGAGTCTGAAGCGAAGGCCTGCTGGGCTGGTTTCTTTGAGCGGCTGCACCAGGCTGATCCACCAGCTGTCGAGATGGATGTCAGGGGTGTTACAATCCTGATTGCTGACCCTCCAATAAACTGTGGTCCACCTTCGTTTGTGGAAACAGGCTGCAGTGAACCGGTTGAAATGGGGTAAAGCTCCTGGGATCTGTGGCATCCATGCTGAACTTCTCAAGGCTGGTGGAAATGCTGTACTGTCGTTGCATGCATTTCTGTGCTCTGCCTGGAACACAGGCATCATCCCAACTGAGTGGAAGAGGGGCTTTCTGGTCCCTCTCTGGAAAGGGAAGGGTGATCGCCAAGACTACAACAACTCCCGAGGAGTGTCGCTGCTTTCAGTGCCGGGCAAGGTCTTTGCTCGGATAATTCTTGACAGGGTTTGCCACCATCTGCTTGAGCACAAACGTGCAGAGCAGTCAGGCTTTACACCAAAGAGGTCAACGATTGACCGTATCTTGCTGTTCGGGTTAGGGTTAGGATACCTGAACTACACTCTGGTACTGAGAGTGCTGTGAGATGTGGTGATACCATCTCTTACTTATTTCCAGTTGTTACTGGAGTTTGTCAGGGGTGTGTACTGGCCCCCACACTTTTCAGCACTTGGATGGACTGCATTCTGGGGAGGATGTCAGATAGATCAAGCTGGGGTGCATTGTTTGGGAATGTCAAGATCTCTGACGTTTATTTTGAAGATGATGCAGTCACCTTTGCAGAGACTCGTGATATCCTTTTGGGAGCTCACGAGATGCTGAACAAGGTGCTGAATGAGGATTCGGAGCCACTGGGATTACGGGTTTCCTGGGTCAAAACTAACATCCAGGCTTTCAAAGGCATCTTGGATGCTGCTATCTTGTCTGTACCCGTTTGTGGCAAGGATGTTGAGGTCACACAGATATTCACTTACCATGGCAGTGATATTCATGTCTCTGCGGCTGTGAGCCAGAGGTCAACAGACGTCTGGGTCGGGCCTGAGGAGTCATGGATTCACTGGATCATGGAGTGTGGCACTGCCGGTACCTGTGCGGGAGGACGAAAGTCTGAGTCTTAAAGTCCTTGGTAGTTCCAGTCTTGCTCTACGGATGTGAGACTGGGTCTCTAACCAGGGAGCTTAGATGGAGACTTAATGCATTTGGTACTTGGTCCCTTTAGAGAATCCTTGGCTATCGGTGGTCGGAATTTGTGTCCAACGAGCGGTTGCTGAAAGAGACTAAAATGACATTAGTGACCTGCATAGTCCATAAGCATCAGCTGCGGCATGGACATGTGGGTCGTTTTCCTGACGCTGCTCACCAGATTCTCTCAGCGATGGAGCCTCGTGAGTGGAGGAGGCCAATGGGCAAACATATGCCTCATGGTTACAGCTGGTTGATCAGTATCTCAAGGAGATGGGGATGGGCCAGGCATCTGCCTGGGGGATGGCCTGACAGAGGACCTTGGAGTACCGGAGGAAAGTGAACGCAGCGGCGCGCTGGTCTGGCGCATGCTCACATACCTGACCTGACCTGAATGCATTTTGAAATGTACAATTTCGACTGATGTGACAAATGGGTGTTTTGACATTCCAAATCATTCAATTCCCCAAATATACACTGAGCATCATGAGTTGCAATTGCAGACACAACCGCACGAAAAGGACAGCGAATTAATGTAATGACAATATCAGCAAGACAAACTAATTTTTTTTTTTGTTTGTTTTGTCTACCTTGCCGAGGCTCATATGAGAGCTTAGGCCAAAAAAAAAAAAAAAAAACGTTTCCTATTGCATGGCCAAAAAAAATTGGGAAGGTAGGTAGGGAATTTTTTTTTTTTGCCATGAATACTTTCATATAACTCGATTAAAAATGTTTTTCCTTGGTGGTAGTGGTGTTGGTAGTGGTGGTGGTGGGGCAGTAGTGTGGTGGTGATGGGGGGGCGGTAGTGTGGTGGTGATGGGGGGCGGTAGTGTGGTGGTGATGGGGGCGGTAGTGTGGTGGTGATGGGGGCGGTAGTGTGGTGGTGATGGGGGCGGTAGTGTGGTGGTGATGGGGGCGGTAGTGGGGTGGTGATGGGGGCGGTAGTGTGGTGGTGATGGGGGCGGTAGTGTGGTGGTGATGGGGGCGGTAGTGTGGTGGTGATGGGGGCGGTAGTGTGGTGGTGATGGGTTGGCGGTAGTGTGGTGGTGATGGGGGCGGTAGTGTGGTGGTGATGGGGCGGTAGTGTGGTGGTGATGGGGGCGGTAGTGTGGTGGTGATGGGGGCGGTAGTGTGGTGGTGATGGGGGCGGTAGTGTGGTGGTGATGGGGGCGGTAGTGTGGTGGTGATGGGGGCGGTAGTGTGGTGGTGATGGGGGCGGTAGTGTGGTGGTGATGGGGGCGGTAGTGTGGTGGTGATGGGGGCGGTAGTGTGGTGGTGATGGGGCGGTAGTGTGGTGGTGATGGGGGCGGTAGTGTGGTGGTGATGGGGGCGGTAGTGTGGTGGTGATGGGGGCGGTAGTGTGGTGGTGATGGGGGCGGTAGTGTGGTGGTGATGGGGGCGGTAGTGTGGTGGTGATGGGGCGGTAGTGTGGTGGTGATGGGGGCGGTAGTGTGGTGGTGATGGGGCGGTAGTGTGGTGGTGATGGGGGCGGTAGTGTGGTGGTGATGGGGGCGGTAGTGTGGTGGTGATGGGGGCGGTAGTGTGGTGGTGATGGGGGCGGTAGTGTGGTGGTGATGGGGGCGGTAGTGTGGTGGTGATGAGGGGGCGGTAGTGTGGTGGTGATGGGGGCGGTAGTGTGGTGGTGATGGGGGCGGTAGTGTGGTGGTGATGGGGGCGGTAGTGTGGTGGTGATGGGGGCGGTAGTGTGGTGGTGATGGGGGGCGGTAGTGTGGTGGTGATGGGGCGGTAGTGTGGTGGTGATGGGGGCGGTAGTGTGGTGGTGATGGGGCGGTAGTGTGGTGGTGATGAGGGGGCGGTAGTGTGGTGGTGATGGGGGCGGTAGTGGTGGTGGGGGTGGTGGTGGTGGTGGGGGTGGTGGTGGTGATAGGGGTGGTGGTGGTGGGGCACTCAACTTGTAAAATGCACTTTATTCTGTCTTAAATTTCTCTACATACAGTATTTAACAGTGCATGCATGCTGACAATATGCATTGTATATATATATATATATATATATATATATATATATATATATATATATATATATATATATATATATATATATATATATATATATATATATATATATATATATATATATATATATATATATATATATATTTTAAAAGTTTAACAGCAAGTCAAGTGCATTTTTGCAAGTCTATTGCACCACCACCACCACCAAATCACCACCACAATAGGTGAAACTAACCGTGAAAAGACCGATCCACAAAGAAGTCCTCGTGCGCGTTTGACTCGGGCACCGCCATTTTAAAACTCTCACTGACGTAACACGCGGGATTCAAAATGGCGGCTCCCGAGTCAAACGCGCCCGAGTCCAAATTGCCAACAAAAATCGTAGGGTCGCATATAAAAGCAATGGGTCGGTTGGAAACCGGAAACAAACTCCTTTTTTTGTTTGGCCAAACACACAACAAACAGCAAGGGGGGAGGGGGGCATGAGACAAGAGGGGCGGGCGTGGGAAGGACAAAACAGTGGGGAACAGAGACATGAGGAGATCTGTGGAAGGGAGAGGGATGGGGCGGGGAACATGGGGAATACAAGATGGACATTACAGGGACTTTCAGGAAGGAAAGCAGGGAATTTGAAGAAGGTGGGCTTGGGGTGGATTAACGGGTGTACAAAAGATCGAGGATTTGGATGCGGGACGATATGAGGTGGTGGTGAACAGCTGTTTTGAAGGCCTGGAGGGAAGAATGGGAAAGAATAGAGTGAGGAAGTTTATTCCAAAGGCGGGAAAAAAGAGGAATGAAAAAGTGAAGGTGAGCAGTGATTCGCGATTTTGGTAGTTTTACCATAAGGTGGTTGTTGGCGGACCTTGAGCGCCCTGCGGAAATGTGGTGGGGACAAATTGCAGAGAGAGCAGGGAGGGGGGCGAGACTGGAGAGGAGAGGGTAGAAGACAGAAAGATCACCGACCTGCCTGCTGTGAGAGAGTGAGAGGCCCAAAGACTCAGCTTCATCGCGGGAGATGCCAATGATCCGAAATGCCTTGGTTTTCACAGCGTGAAGTCGAGAAAGGTGCGAGGCAGGACCACTAGCCCAGAGGGGAGAGCAGTACTCCACCAGGTTGTGGACGAAAGCTTTGCAAGTGGTCAGGAGCTGAGGTGGGCCGAGGAAGGACTTTGCACGACGGAGGATTCCCAGTCGGCGACTGGCTTTGGAGGCCAGGTTTGAAAAGTGGCTTTCCCAGGAAAGATCATGGCAGATCGTGAGACCTAGAAGCTTGAAAGAAAAGACTTCTTCCAGAGGATTGTTGAGAGAGTGGATGGGGGGGGAGGGTTCTAAACGGTCCTTTCGGAGAGACATCGTGAGAGTGTGAGATTTGTCCGGATTGAAGACATGTTCCACATGTTGGACCAGTTTGTGATTTCACCCAGATCTGCAGTGAGCGAAGAAGCTGCTGCATGCTGGTCTGAGGAATGACAGATGGTACCGGCAGAGGGTGGAGTCATCAGCAAAGAGATTAAGAGGTTTTTCCAGAGTCGGAGATATCATTGTTGAATACCAGAAAACTGTACGTGGGCCCAGAATGCTAGCTTGAGGAACTCCAGCCTGGACAGGAAGAGGGGATGAAAGAACTCCATTTAGGGCCACACATCGACTGCGACAGGAGAGGATGTCTGCGAGCCATGAGTGGAGATGGCCTTGGATACCATGGGAAGAGAGTTTGGTGAGCAGGGCAGGGTGCCAGACCGTGTCAAAAGCACGCTATATATTGAGAGATATGGCTATGATTTAATGTCCAGCATTGAGGACCTCCATCCATTGTTAGGAGAGCAGAAGCAGCATAGCCAGGGTAGAGTGACCTGGTCTGAAACCAAATTGATGATCAGAAATCAGGCCATTGGAGAAGAGGCAGGATTTAATGTCTGACGTGATGATGGATTCCATAACCTTGCTGATGATTGGGAGAAGGCTGATTGGTCTGTAGTTGCAGGGATCTGTGTTTGTACCTTTTTATGCAGGGCAGTAATGTTTGCTGATTTCCAAGCAGATGGCAGATGACCTTGAGCAAATGAGAGGGTGAATAGCACAGAGAGAAGAGAAGAGAAGAGAAGAGAAGAGAA